>NC_134571.1:193683589-194034120 GCF_050947875.1 Dermacentor variabilis
GAATGTATGTTATACATTTTTGATACGTCGTCGGCGAATATTTTGTGCCCTTCCCCTATACACATGATTAAGTACGCGACAACGTTATCATGCGCAGCAAAATACCATGTGGAATATAAATGCTGGGGCTGCATGTCTTAGCTTGCCACGATGAGCTCTGTTGGCGGGGTCCATTTGCATCGCAATTTGCACTAATTTTCGACTTTATATTTTACCTGGTGCCGTGAATGCGGCCTACCTCGTACACGTGACGGCCTTCCTCAGAAGTGCAGACACGAAATTGCGTTTTCTGGTACGTGAGCCCTGAAAACCATCAGTGCGAAATCACTGAAAGCAACGTGGGTGTCTTCGTCCCGTCGTCGGCTTCACATGCCAGTGCCGTGACCTATGCCGTTCGCGGCGCTCTTACCACGTTTTACGACGAGCTCGCTGGGAAAGTTATTCGGCCGAAAGCGATCGTCTGAGACTACACTTCACGTTCGGCAAGCTTTCATACATGCTGTGAAGTCAGAGAAGCGTGGTTTTCAACAGTATTCCACTAGCATAGGGGGGCCACAGGCCAATGGAGCCACAGCCTAATGAAAAGCCTGATCATGCTCAACTCACAACTGTTTAATGGAAGGAAGGATAGTGCATATATATATATATATATATATATATATATATATATATATATATATATATATATATATATATATATATATATATATACTCTTGTCACGCATGCGCCTACCAAGCAGAAGTGAAGCCGGTACATGCACATCAAAGGCGGTCGCGCAAGAAGTTAAATTCGGCATCCAATAATGTGATGGAAGGCTCACTCACACATCTATCTCTATTTTTCTTGATAAAGAAGGCCTCAAGAGCGAGCCTGGAAGACGCGTTGCCGCTCCTGCCAAGAATAGTTGTCGCAGAAAATCGAGCGTCGCAGCCACACGCGGTACCATGAGCCACCAAATGTGCGCCCTTATCCTCTTTTTTCTTTAGTTTTTGCGCATGTTCCCTTAAACGGCCATTCACACAACGCTCAGTTTGACCAATGTAGAGCTGCCCACAAGGGTGCAAGGAAATTGCATAAACAACCCCTCTGGAGCACTCAACAAAGGGCTTCTCATGCCTCGTGCGGCAGCCCCGCCTGCTCTTACAGCAAACTCGAGAACACAGCTTCGAAAGCTTGTTGGGCGCAGAGAAAACCAGAGGAATACCATGACGGTTAGCAACCTTTTTAAGGTTGTGTGACACCTTGTGTACATAGGGAATAACCTCTGGTCTTACCCTCTGTCGTTCGACTTCTGCGCTCGCCCTTCGTGCTCCAAGCTTTACTTTTTGCAGAAGAGACTCTACTATAGCATCGACGACCGTCAAAGGGTAACCAGCTGCCAAAAGGCGTCCAACTTGGTTCGTAAAGCTAGACCGCATTTGGTGTGCGCACGATTTCCGCAAAGCCGATTCCAGGCAAAGACTACCAATTGCTCGCTTCACCAATTTTGAGTGTGCGGAATCGTACGGCAGCAATTGCTTCATGGCTCGCGGTTGATAGGACCAGCAGACGTGGCCAACTTCAAAAGACAATTTTAAATCTAAGAACCGCAGGCCTGTGTCGTCAGGAAGTTCATGGGTAAAAACAAGCCCTTGGCCTTGGTTGTTAAAAGCTTCTAAAATAAAAGCAGGGGATGTAAAGTCACCCTTATTGTTTAAAAGCACTAAAAAATCATCACCATACCTAAAAGCTTTTAAAACCTGCCCCCCATTAAAAACCTGCTCTAAAGGCCTATCAACAAAAGACAAAAAAATGTTGCACAAAATAGGAGCAACACAAGACCCAATACACACTCCCCGGCGTTGCAGATATGGCTGCTCTTTGTAAAGAATAAAAGTCACACTTAAATAAAACTCAAGCAATGTTAAAAAGCTGTCCACTGAAAGGCCCGCTGAGTTGTGGAAGTCGACCACGTCGTTGTATTCAATGCATTCCCTTAAGAAAACGAGAAGCCTGTCCTGAGGAATTGAGTAGAATAGATCTTCTACGTCAACGGAAAAACCATACTTTATGCCTAATACTTAATGCATGTTTTACGCCTACTGTGTCCGGAAAGGGTTATACCCTCGAGATGTTTGTGTTCTGTTTGGTTTGGTGAAGCCGTCCTGGGGACACCTCAAGAGGCTTTGTAAACTCTTGAAGTCTGAGCTCTGGCGCCAAGTCCGACTTCTGCAAGACTGGCTGCGCGTGGTGTGCCACCACGGTAATCCGGAATGGATAGCAAGCAGTAAGCTGCGCGAGTTTAGAAAACTTGCGGCTCAGATCACGGAGACAAGGTGGAGTTCCATGCTGAGCTTCCTTCTGAGGTCATCGACCGCCATTCGTGCACAGGGAAAACCGGTGGTCGTTTTAGACCAAGTTTCGCTCCCCGGGGACGTTTCTAGGCTACTGGAAAAAGGTCCGAAGTATGCCGTTCCACCCTCTGTCAGGCCCCACGACCTGGTAGGTCTCAACCGGGACGTTTCCGCAAGGTGTAGCCAAGAGGACCATGACCAGTGTCTGAAGGAGGGACTTTACTTCATCTCAAGGTGTTCAAGCAGGGCTTCAGACGTTCATGCTAAAAAGAGCTTAGAAGGTGTCGTAAAGTATTTCAAGCAAAATGAGCTTATGCAGTTGCAGTCAGATAAGGAAGGAGGGTTTGTTGTGTTGCCAAAAGGTCGGTTTGACGAAAAAGCGCAGGCAGCGGTGAATAAGAATATCGTTCCTATTAGTAAGAGTGCAGTTAGAGTCAAGTCGAAATTCATCGAGTTCTGCAAAAGTTTGAACTTGACCACCCTTGTTAAAGGTATCAAGAATAGCAAAGAAAGCTGTTTGACCGTGTTCTTTACCGCGAAAACACACAAGCCCGATATTCCTTTCAGAACTATCGTTAGCGAGCGCGGGGCGTGGCAGCATTGCGTGAGCCTTTTTCTTTTGAATAAGCTCAAGACGCTACAAGTGGATGACCCTTTCCGTGTTAAATGTTCTTCGGAGGTCGCGCAATTTGTTAAGTGTAATGACGGCATTAAGTATGGTTTTTCCGTTGACGTAGAAGATCTATTCTACTCAATTCCTCAGGACAGGCTTCTCGTTTTCTTAAGGGAATGCATTGAATACAACGACGTGCTAGACTTCCAGAACTCAGCGGGCCTTTCAGTGGACAGCTTTTTAACATTGCTCGAGTTTTATTTAAGTGTGACTTTTATTCTTTACAACGAGCAGCCATATCTGCAACGCCGGGGAGTGTGTATTGGGTCTTGTGTTGCTCCTATTTTGTGCGACATTTTTTTGTCTTTTGTTGATAGGTCTTTAGAGCAGGTTTCTTATGGGGGGCAGGTTTTAAAAGTTTTTAGGTATGTTGATGATTTTTTAGTGCTTTTAAACAATAAGGGTGACTTTACATCCCCTGCTTTTATTTTAGCAGCATTTAACAACCAAGGCCAAGGGCTTGTTTTTACCCATGAACTTCCTGACGACATAGGCCTGCAGTTCTTAGATTTAAAATTGTCTTTTGAATTTGGCCACGTCTGCTGGTCCTATCAACCGCGAGCCATGAAGCAATTGCTGCCGTACGATTCCGCACACTCTAAAGTGGTGAAGCGAGCAGTTGGTAGTCTTTGCCTGGAATCGGCTTTGCGGAAATCGTGCGCACACCAAATGCGGTCTAGCTTTACGAACCAAGTTGGACGCCTTTTGGCAGCTGGTTACCCTTTGACGGTCGTCAATGCTATAGTAGAGTCTCTTCTGCAAAAAGTAAAGCTTGGAGCACGAAGGGCGAGCGCAGAAGTCGAACGACAGAGGGTAAGACCAGAGGTTATTCTCTATGTACACAAGGTGTCACACAACCTTAAAAAGGTTGCTAACCGTCATGGTATTCCTCTGGTTTTCTCTGCGCCCAAAAAGCTTTCGAAGCTGTGTTCTCGAGTTTGCTGTAAGAGCAGGCGGGGCTGCCGCACGAGGCATGAGAAGCCCTTTGTTGAGTGCTCCAGAGGGGTTGTTTATGCAATTCCCTTGCACCCTTGTTGGCAGCTCTACATTGGTCAAACTGAGCGTTGTGTGAATGACCGTTTAAGGGAACATGCGCAAAAACTAAAGAAAAAAGAGGATAAGGGCGCACATTTGGTGGCTCATGTTACCGCGTGTGGCTGCGACGCTCGATTTTCTGCGACAACTATTCTTGGCAGGAGCGGCAACGCGTCTTCCAGGCTCGCTCTTGAGGCCTTTATCAAGAAAAATAGAGACAGATGTGTGAGTGAGCCTTCCATCACATTATTGGATGCCGAATTTAACTTCTTGCGCGACCGCCTTTGATGTGCATGTACCGGCTTCACTTCTGCTTGGTAGGCGCATGCGTGACAAGAGGATATATATATATATATATACATATATATATATATATATAGGCACTATCCTTCCTTCCATTAAACAGTTGTGACTAGCGCTTGTCCTTGTCTGTCTTCCTTGTGTCCGTGGTTTTATTTGCTCTAAGCTACTACTTCAAATATGGACGACCAACTAGCCCAACAGTCAACTCTTCTGATCATGCTAAGTTGTGCGACCTCCATTGTTGGCTTGGGTTCTTTACTTTACTTTCGTTTTATTTGCCAAAGGGTGCTGCACAAATGCAAATGCTGATTAAATAATTTTTGCGCAAAATATCCGCAGTGTATGTCTTTACGTAGAAGTTTTGTTTTTCGAAAATAAAAATACTACTGTTATGTTTTTTTTAAGTATTTGTCGCTATCCGCTGCGCAGCTTCATGGCACACTAAGGTGCGGCATCGCCATGATATACTGCTAAACCTATTACAGTTAATCGTCGCGAATAAGAAAAGCTCCAACCGCAAAGGGTCCGCCGAGCTGCTGCCTCCGATTTTTGTCATGCTGGAAGTATGTAAAACATTATGCTAAAGTTAGCATTTAGGCAAGCACGTACAAGTCGACAAATAGCCTAAACCCACACCGAGAGGAGGGTTCCGCGGCACTTTGAGAAGGCAGGAGAGGTTTCTAAAGACCAGAAAGCTTGGGAACCCCAGATCTCTAGCATTACAATATGTTCCAAGCAAATATGTTATTTCAGTATGATAGATAGGGGGCATGTTCCTACTAGGCAGTGGCGACTGAGCCTTAATTCCGTGCCCAACAATAACTACTTTTCATCTTTTGATATTTTTTTAAAACATACTTGCCGATATCGAAATCGCGGCAGGTCGCACCGCAGCACATCCAGTAGTTGAGCAAAAGAGTCCTTCTAAAATTCAAATAACTTTTGTAAGATCGCGTCCTGTGCTAAGTAGCAAAAAAAAAACTTGGTACAGATGGGGGCTGTAAATGTATCCGTAAAAATGGCTAAGGTTTGCTTACGCTTGTAAGACTTACCTGGGACTTGAACCAGTCTCTGGCATTGGTAAAAACACACACGCCGCGGTTAGCATACGCTGTTGTAAACATCTCAACCCAATTTTGAACCCGTGCGCAGCGCGCAGGGGTCAATAACGGAGCGTGAATCACCCTTTTCGCGAAGAAGTGCGGAATCATTCGGGAAGCAAACCGTCAGACTCGGTGTAAGTAGTGCAAACCTGAACACCCAGTTCTCCCGGAGGGAGTGTGAATAGAGATTAACATCAAATGAGACTATAACATCATCAATAAGAATAACGTGTGGTACATTTTCCATAAAGCCGCCAGATATGCACACGTGGACACAGCTTTTTCCAACGAGCGAAATAATCTGGACTACAAAACGGGGAAGCTTTTACGCAAGTGATTGAGTGTAGTCTACAAAGGGTACCATAGGAAGTCCTGGCTTCTTTATCTTTTGTAGGCCATAAAGTGCAGAAGCTGATACGTTGCTACAAAATAGTCGGTAATAAAGTGTTTGCGTTGGGGCGGGACCAAACGGGAGATGTCAGCTCAAAGGTTTTGTCATTACCTTCACAGTATTTCTGTGGGATCACGCGACAGGTGAGTATAGGTGATGGCTTCACTAACCAGTCTCAGCATATTCTTGGTGCAGTCGTCACTATCAAGCAAAGCAGTTGCGTTTCCTTTATCAGGCCGAAGAATGACATTGTCCGTGTTGCTTCGAAGCTGCTTGGTAGCCTTAAGTTCCCCCAGCGACAGCGCAGAGCTTGAAGAAGCGTTATAAATCGTAACAACCACATTAATAATACGCACGCGAGCTTCGTCACGTCTATCGGCGTTGACTTGGCTTACAGCGTCTTCAGCAGCACAAATTACCTTCTTCGTATTTCGCTTGTACCCTGTGCTAAGGTTTAGGGCGTGGCTGATGACCAAGAGTTCTGCTTTGTCAGGTTTAGAGGAATGAAGATTCTGTACAGCGACTCCTGGATACTGCGGGACGTCCAATTTCGGGGTGGTCGCAGCCTTCCCGTCTTGGCATGGTGAATAACGTCGTTGTTTTGTGTTGTCACGCTTGCTTGGCAGTTGGCGTGTAGGGGTATTGACGCAACTTGGGCAAAGCACAGGAGCTCTACTCGGCGAGGAGCAAAGGTCTAATTTTACAGCATTTGGATCATGGCCTTCCAATTCGATATTCTTGCTTGTAGCAGCATTCCTTGAGCGCTTGAATTAACGCTGTTTCCGAACGTCGTTGGAACCGGCCTGTTTAATCGTATTGATTGTGGGATCAACTGCTCCTTCTAACACATCGGATTAAATTTGAGATGACTCTTGAACTCGGCTGTTCAAGGATGCGCACTGTCGTACTGGGTTACTACATCTTGGCCGTCCGCCTGTCGCGAATTGATGAAATCCAATATTTGACGGCAACCGGCATGGCCGGGGATATACACACTAAAGAAACGCAAAAATATAGATCAACCAAGAACACTTAAAATTTAATGACGTTTGTACTCCTCATACGGGAGCATTGTTCTCAATAAAACTCGTAACAGAGAGACACCGCATTCAAGCACGTTTCATTACGTGACGGAAGCAGCGAGTATAC
Organism: Dermacentor variabilis; assembly: GCF_050947875.1. Taxonomy (NCBI): domain Eukaryota; kingdom Metazoa; phylum Arthropoda; class Arachnida; order Ixodida; family Ixodidae; genus Dermacentor; species Dermacentor variabilis. The sequence goes on from NC_134571.1 coordinate 193,690,578, forward strand.
ATCATTGGAAGTGTCCCGTCATTCGTGTTCAGCATATGCGCCGCGGTCTGTATTTGTAAGGATTCTTGACTCAGGCACGAGGGAAGCTTCTTTTACTTGGCCAGAAGGCGTGTATTAAATCAGTCAATATTGTAGCCTGTAGATTCGGCGTGCTCAGCAAGGGCACTCGAGACCACGCGCCACCTGTTTCTTAACGTTATACCCATACTGCCTCATACGTTTCTTGAAGTCACGTGTCTCGCCCATAAACTTTTGCTTGCAGTCATCGGACATTATGACGTAGACTACACCGGGGACTTTTTCTGTGCAACTCGCATTTTACATTTAGTAAAAAAACGTTTCTTAGTTTGCCTGTTCGATGATACGCTACTTTCCCCGAGACGCCAAGTCTGATTGGGTGCATGCTTTCGCGCTCCTTCGATATGTATTTCAGCAGTCAGACGGGTCGCCGTGAAACTTTGGATTTTATCTCCCTTTTCCTGAACACCACCTTTTAGATAGAGGCCTTCTCCTCAACCGTTTCGGGACTGATGGCAGCTGCCCTTTGACGAAAATGGGCAGATTCTCATGGAGGGTTCCTTTTGGCACATAGCTGAAATGCGCTTCTTGCTGTGGTTATTCCCTATATTTAATGGCTCAGTTTACTAATCATGATCTAGTATACGAAAGTCAGCGTTTCGAATTTCGATAACAGTTACGTATTTACGAAACAAATCGATTATCGTCTGCTCACGCTCGGCTGCGCCCGACCACCGTAAGAATGGCACTTTAGGCACACTGGCTGTTTGTTTCGTACATGTCGGATCTTGCTGATTTCAGATAATTTTGAACACTCCACTAACTTCGAACGACTCTAAACTGAAGCTCACACTAATCGTTCACTTGTCAGCATGTGATCACTCCGCGCCGCTCCTGGCTAGACGCCTTGGTAGAAATCGCTTCGAATTTCTAGCACCTCAAACTGCTCAATTTAAAAGTGACTACTATCCGTCTGTCAAGCTGGTGCATGCCAAAGCCTCTTCGCACCATGTAACATGGGCAGACTACAGTAGCCAGATTGCAGCACATATGCGCGAGCTTGCACTTCAGCCCTGTCGCGAACATAGCAGACCTTGCATATGGCGTTAGCCACTTCAGCTGCATGTAAGTGCGTCCGCCTGGATGAACCCTCTCGAAGGATCGCTGAGGACAACCGTGTGCTCTCATTATTGCCCGCGTGGGATGGGACATTACACGCATGGCGAGCTAGTGACCAGATCGAGCGCCAGCATCTGACTAAGAACAGGTTGTGTGCTTCCCGAGTTGGACATCTTCGATGTGCGACGACATCATGTTCGAATCTCGTTACGTTCGGACCGCTTTCATGTCGAGTCCAGAGGGCAGCATTTATCGCTAAGCCGTTGCGCGCTGCCAACGTGCTCCCACGGGTGAGCATAACGACTAACTTACGTTCAACCATAGGGAGTCGCGCGCTTGTCGTAATGATTAATGAGGAAGGAAACGGGTTACTCATGCCAATTCTTGCGAGTCCACAGACGCGTGCAGCTATCTGGGAAACTGAAGCACAGCAAAGAGTTGAGAGACCGTGACCACAACCGTATGTTGAGGGATAGCCTCGGGAATTTGCATGTCACAGGTGCCAAAATCAAATGTTGGTGCAACTACGTGAACGTCAAAAATCAAGTTTAAACTGCGTGTCGCGGTGACGTTCAGGAGGCGGAAAGTCCTGGGTAGCACACAGCTGCTCCGTAGTCTTGCAAGGCATTGAAGAAGGAGCGCTAGCGCTGACCAGAGGATCACGACTGACCTCATATTGCTGATAACCGTCTTCTGTTGAACTAATTGAAGTGTTTCTTGCTCCTAAATATTTATGAAATAGTCTGTTTTAACGTCAAGGGCATTTCCCGACATCGATAAAAAACGTTTTTAGGGATCCTTTAAACTTTTTCGGCACCAGCAAGTGCTTACAGCACTTCCTGGTTTATTGGCGTGGAAAAATAATCATAATTTCACTATACAATTATAGATCAACAAGAATATGGCTACTGCGCTACGTTTTATGTAGGAGAAGCAGTTGCCCCTTGAGGTCGGCGATGTTTTACATGACAGATAAACAGAAATAAAAACCCTGTCACTGCGAATGAGCTTAGCTTTCTAGTCTGCACCCTGACTAACGTCTTCATAGCCAAATAATTACCTTAGTTGATCGTGGTATTTAAGTGCTTGAGGGCATGTCGGTAAAAATGGTACAATTATTATAGCTAACACCGTCTATATCGGTAAATAGAAAAAAATTGCTCTTGCAGCAGCTTGATTTCGGCGAGTTTGTTCAACTTGAAGCTCACTGCCTCAAACTTTCTTCAGGAAAGTTTATATGGCTGGTGCTTTGTTTAAATTACCTTAAGCTACAAGTCACTGCTAGACCTGTTGTGTGTGCTTTCTTTTAAAATGGTCCCATTAGCTCTGCTTTAACGTACCTTCTTGCATAAGTTCTCTTTCCTAAGTGAAATAGCGCGACCCACATTGGGAGATCGGCCATGAATAGGGTGGTGAGAAAACTCTTATCATTAATTTCTTTTTCCAAGGAGCCATCGTCATCTTTCTTGACCGCCTTTCATATACGGCGCACTTCGGCGGTTTGTCTCGTGACTCTTGCTCCTTGATTAGAATAAGGTGGCAGAAAAATAAAAAGAGGGCTTCTTCGCGTCGTGCCATCCGTCCGAACGTTTCTGGCATCCTTCGCTCACTAACTCACACATCGTTTTATTGGAACGAATCTCAGTCCCTCTAATGCGGTTACTCTGACGTGATTGTGAGGTGTGCATGATGTCGTAGACGACACCACGAACGAGAGACCAACGACCAGCGCAGAGGGCCTACCGAAAGTGCCTATTCATCTGCCGTATTTTGCCCACGAAATTATGCACCCTGATTTACTCAGGCGGAAGTCACCTGCGTAAATGCACTTTAACTCGCCGCGCGAGAGGTTGCTCTAGGTTGTCTCGGCATTATGTACAGAGGTGCTTCAGGAGTTGCAAGACCTTGTGCACGCACCCCGCCGCACTACTCCCTATGGCCACTTCAAAACGGTGGTATTACAATGAAAGATCATGTCTGTGCTCTGGCGCCTGCAACAGCATCTTAACAAAGAGGGGCTCAGCGACCGCCCACCTTCAGACTTCTACGTCATGTGCGGCGGCTTCTCGGTGACTGTAGGCTGGATGCAAACAGTCCACTGCTCCGTGAACTGTTCCTTCAGCACCTGCCACAGGATCTGGTGGCTACCCCACTTGAAGGCATGTCCTTCGACATTCTTGGAGAGCTAGCCGACCACATCGCTGACTGTTGAGCAAAAGGTGCTGTGGTAATAACGACCTTTCCACTGTCGCACCTCAAAGATCGGCTGTCTCGTCTTGAGCAAACGGTTGACGAACTTGCTGAGACCAATACTCTACTACCTTCATGGCCTCACTGCCGTCAGCGAGACAGCGACTGCTGTTTAAGCTTTCCTTCTTGGTCCAGCTGCCGTTTTGACCCTCGTTGCGCCACATGCTGAAGTTATAAGAAATTCGGTGTCAGTGCGCGTCACTATTGTTCCCCTCGCAGCTTGCAGGGAATCATGCCGCAGAGTCACTGATGGCGGCCGGTGACTTGCCAAACGACAAGCAGCCAGTTCTACGTCAAGGACTGGATTCCGGAACAACCACTTCTTGTGGACACAGCTGCAGAGGTCCGCGTCGTCCCTGCCGCGCGACAAGACCGGCAGCAAGCAGAAAAACTGCACCCCTTCAAGTAGGCAACAGCTCTTCTATGGAGACATATGGCCACTGCTCTCTTACCATCAACTTGAGCCTCTGACCCACCTTCCTGTGGGTGTTAATTGTGGCAGACGTACGTATGCGCGTATTGCGCGTAGATTTTCTTACCTTCACCTTTAGTACTGACTTCCGCACTCGTTGCCTCGAGGACACGACGAACAAGATGTCTATACAAGACATCGTCGCGCCTATGACACGAAAAAGTGAAAGACAAAACAAATGCCTTTATCTGCGTTCGCCTTAATTCTTTCAGACTTCCCAGCCATCGTGAAACCTTCCAAACTCGTGCTGCCCGTACTTTACAACGTCATGCTTGTTGTTACCTCAGGCCCCCCAGTGTTCTGCAACCCAGACGCCTAGATGCCGATGGCCTGGCCATGGCAAGGAGATAATAGCAAGGAGATAAGCAGCTGGATATTATAAGCACTTCGTCGAGCAGTTCGTTGGTCTTCGAATCTCCACATGGTGGCGTGACCTAGTGGATTAGCTCCCATGCGGCGAGTACCGTGCGCTCCACACTCGCACCAACACTGATCGCTACACACTCCCCCTAATTCAAAAATCCACAGCTAATCTGGCTGGGACGGTAATACTCAGTAAGACAAATTTATTGAAGCTCTACCCTCAAATCTCTGTTGAGCTAACGGACATCCCAAAGGCTGCAGTTACGACGCCATTCGGGCTTTTTAAGTACGTCCGCATGCAATTTCGGGTCAGCGAGTCTGCTCGCCTTCCTCTTTGCATACCTCTCTGACCTTCTGGTGGCTAGTATTTCCAGTGAGCACCATAGCAACCATTTTCGCCTGTAATTCTCTCTGCTCCAGGAACAAGGTCTTACCATCAACTCTACAAAGTGTGTTTTTGGTGGTCACGACATTGAGTTCCTTGGGCACCGAGTGAGTCCCGAGGGAATCACACCGTTGAAAAAGGAAGTTCAAGCCTTCCGCCAGTTCCTTCGTGAAATGGCACTGCTAAAGCTCTGTGAATTCCTTGGGCTAGTCAACTTCCACCACCGTTTTCTTTCAACATCGCCCGAATGCTAATACCATTGACCGCGCTTCTGAAGAATATTAAAGCTTCGTCGGCTCCACTGTCCTGGGCTTCCGACGCCGAAGAATCCTTCCAAGGCGCGAAAAACGAATTGCTGGTTGCCACCCTGTTGGTACATCCCCTACATGTTGCACTAATGCGTCTTATGACCGATGCGTCTAGTGAGGCCGTTTCATTATTTCCCATTTGCAGCGCGATACCTCGTGCAGACTCGCGTTTTCTCCCAGAAGTTGAAGCCTGCAAAAACGGGCTACAGCACATTCGGTCGCGAGCTGCTGGCGATATACTTGGGCGTTCGCCATTTCCGACACCTGCTGAAGGAAACATGTTTTCACGTGCTTATGGATCACAAGCCTTTAATGTTCACTTTTCGTGGTAACACACTTCTACGGCACCTCATTCATCCCGCCGCCTCTTTCAGAAATACCGCCCTTAAATTTCATCCCTGAGTACAGCGTGCACATACGATACATTAAAGGCCCGGTGAACGCAGCCGCGGATACCTTGTCCGGTATCGATGCAGTATTCAAGACCACACTTCTATTCAAAGGAATCGCCATGGAGTATTTTGACGTCGATCTCCAGGACCTCCAGTCCATTGCGAAGTCATTGGAGCTGCCCAATGGCCCCCTTCTATTTTCCTCAGTGAGTATCGCTCGCGAAGTGTAAGGAGATCGAACGACCTCATTCGTTCCATTCCGACTCCGCAATCAAGTATTTGTCAAGGTACATGGTGCCAGTTATTCCGGAGTTCGTGCCACCCAGCGCTTAAATACTTCCCGCTTTGTGTGGCCAAGCGTGATCTCTGACGTGCCCGCCTGGGCTCGCGAATGCCTTCACTGCAAACCTTCCAAGACACGCTCCTACACGCGAAGTCGCCAGTGCACTCTTCCCGTGCACTTGACGCCCGGTTTGATCACATCCACATCGACATTGTTGGCCCACTGCTGCCCATCCCGAGGTACTCCCGACATTCTCGCTTGTGTGGATCGTTGTACCCGCTGGCCTAAAGCATTTCCTCTCGCTGACATAACGGTACTTAGAGTAGCTTCCACGTTTGTCAGTGGCTAGATCTCGCGCTTCGGATGCGGAGCGTTGTTTCGACCAATCGCGGCCGACAGTTTGAATGCCATCTTTTCCACTTAACTCACCTGCCTGCTTGGTGTCCGCCATATCTATACTAGCGCGTATCACCCGTCGGCAAAGGGAATTGTTGTATAACTTCAGTGTCAACCAAAAGCCGCCTTGATCGCCTGCAAGGCTCGCTGTTCTTGGCCTGAAAACCTTCTCGTCCTGCTGGGCGTGCGCTCTTCTTTCCAGAAAGACTTCTGCTGCACAGATGTGCGGCTGGTATATGGTACAACGCGGCGATTTCTCGCTAAATTTTTTCGCACCAGCTACTGTTGACACGCTCGATAGGGTCAGATATGTTCAGCAGCTATGCTTCCGATTTGCACGCTCGGGTCCTTGCCTTTGTAGGTTTGCATCCTCAAGTAATGTTTTTGGCAACAAAGTCATGCCTACAACGAACCATGTTTTCATACGGCTTTACGACAAAGCTTACGCCTCGCTATGATGGCTTTTTCAAGGTACTCAAGCGAACAGAAAAACACTTTTGCCGTCGACCTCAACGGACATGAGGAAGTCATGGAGAATGACAAGGTGAAACCAGCCTACCTAGCGACCTCGCCATTATTATCCGTTACTTAAATGATATTGCGCGACAAAAAAAAATGACACAGACGTGAGAAAAGACGACACATCAAGCGCTTGGTGTGTCGTCTTCTCTCACGTCCGTGTCGTTTTTTTGTCGTGCAATATCATTTAAGTAATGGATTACCAACTTGCCCGGAATGCTGCTCTCATCATTATCCGCTTTCGAGAACTTTACAACCGCTGAAACGACGGATCTTCCCGATCACCAGAATCAAAGACTGTTTCTTGGGCACCGCTGCACATCTGCTCGTCTCCTAAAAGGGGGCGAGCCCTCTAGCAGCCATCGGCACCTTCCTCGACCCCCTTCTATATATGGCGTGCTCCGGCGTGCCTATCTCGTTCGTGTGTGATGCTGCGAGCAGCAAGATTAGAATAAAAAGGAAGATCAATAAAAAAGAGGTTGTTCGGGTTCGTGCCGTCGGTCCGAACGGTTCTCGGGTCTTTCGCTCGCGGACTCACACATTGTTGTAGCAGACTCAACCTCGGTCCCTGTATTTGGATTGTTTGTGAGAATCGATATTGAATGGAAGAAAAATGAATACCAATTTTTGTACAGTAATGTATTATTTCTGTTATTCTTTAAGTTGATGCCCAATTTGCGCGTTCATATAGCAGAACGTTTCTTAGGCTTCTAAGAAGTCTGTAAACAATTTTGCCAAAGCAGAACTACGTACTGCGCAGGAATCACTGTGATATATTTCATTCTCTCATTACACAGAAAAAGCACATATAACGTTTTCGAGCGCTTCTATCTGCAATAAAAATTTTGTTGTAAAATCACTTACCAATATTCCAAAGCATTAAAAACAGTGGCTATATTTTCAGCCCGAACTACTGGGGCTCAAGCTAAGGCACAAGATAGAACACGGCGTTACTTGCAACTGAAAGTTCGTTGGAAAGGTTTTAGGCTTTATAAACACGACATCTCCTACGTTAGGAGACCTCGCCCAACATCATCAATAGAGCAGTTAAAAAACCACGACTATTTATTGGTGTTAGTGCTCCAAGAACTTCCCCTTGTTAAGTCCAATCAAGAAAAGTTATTGCGATGTCCTGAAGCGCTATAGAAGCATGAATTACGCAACCTGCCCCCTTTTTCTTTATCTCGTGGGCCTCTGCAGTTTTTCTTATTGTTCTGTCTTTGTGCTTATACGGGAGTGACGCATTTACAAACTGCGGTGTGCATTTTACCTTGTGAATTGCAGTCTCTTACGAGCACTGCAAGATGCGTGTGCGTATCCCTTTCGTGGAATTTGAATGCTCCTCGAATGACCTAGGCAACTCCAATTCACAAGGTAATGCAAACCCCAGTTTGGAAACACATTAGTCCTGCATAAGCGCCAAAAGAGAGCAATAGAGACTGTAGAGGCCCTCGAGATAAAGAGAAAGGGGGCAGCGTGTGTCAGTCATGATTCTATAGCGCTTCAGTTTTTGGCTAACACTGATTAATACTAATATTTTTACCTGTTCTTTTTATGAAGTTTGATGACGTAGGACATGACGGGTTTGTAAAGTCTATAGCCTTTCCAAAAAATTTCAGTTGCAAGTACCGCCGTGTCTTGTGTTGGTGCCTTAGCTTGTGTCCCAGGAATTCGCGCTCTGTATCTTGTCAGGCTTCCAATCAGCTCACCCATTTTTCACTTTTGATCATTAAAAAGAAATCTTTAAACGAATCAGTCATTCAAACGAACATTTGGCTAGAAGTCGTCCACATTGAGCAATATAACCTAAACGTTAGCACAGCTCCTTAGTGCTCTGTGACGCGCACCTTGCCCAAACATGTTAACAACAGTACATTTAAGGAGTACGTATTCATCGACTTTGAACAGCATTTTCTCAAAGGCGAAATAAATTTAGATTATTTATTTAAGCGGCGGATGCTTTCCGTACATGGAGGAGCAAGGTATCACAGGACTCCGGCTCGTCCGCGAAGTTCCTGCGACGTAGCAAGAGCGCACTTTACGCGGCCGCTGTCGTTCCATTGGCAGTGCAGTGGTGGCTATATATCGTGTTTTGCGTTGCCTCTAGCGCTTGCAAGAGTAGTACCGTTGCAAGCGACGCAGCACATCAAAAAGCCTCGGTAGAGCTTAAGTATAACGTTGCATCAGTTCAATAAACTTGTCTTTCTATACGTCACCTTGTGTAGAAAAAGATGGTCGAAGTTATATCGCTCGGAATGAAAATACAAGGCACAAATCCAGCTGACACCTTACAGAGCAAGAACATGTATCGAGGGAAGAGTTTTCAGTTTGGTAAAAGGGTAGGAGAGCTGTTTGTTGTGATTGCACTGACTGAAATTGGCGCCAGAGGTCACTGAAGAGCGGTACATACTCAATAGACCCTGGGGCATAAGCTCTCACCTGCGGTCTAACTGCGCATCGGTAAGGTCAAAACAAGCCGCGCCAAGGGTCTCAACGCGCTCGCTTGCCCGTGAGGGGTTCGTAACTTGTAGGATCGCTCAGTGCGCTCAATAGGATATTATTGCATTGTATTGTATAGGCTCGTTTCATGCACTTATGACGTGGTGCCCTCTCCTCCGCATTGGCTGCGCTGTGACGTGGCCAACGACGAACGCACTAGTTCGCACGCTTAGTCAGCCAGATGGCTGCGGCATGACTTATGCAGTGACGCACGCAATAGGCATACGTTCAGTCACCCTGAAACGTGGAGCCGCCATGGCGTCGGGAAAGCATGCTCGTCTCGCGTCATGAAGGCCCGGGTGCGATTCCAATCCAGACCAAAGTTTAGCTAATTTCTTTTGAAAGGCATTAATTTAATTAGCTTTCAGTGTCCTCCCACAGAAAGTTGATGTCAATCCAAGCATTTTTCGTGTTGTGTTTTCTTTGCAACGTTGGCCCCTTTCTTTACCAAGGTAAGATCACGCCATCAAGCATTAGCGTTCGGCTGTGCGCCCTAACTTATTTTCCTTCTAAAGAAACAAACCACAAACTAGGCCGCATTCGGTGCTTAGAGACCACAGCATAGATAGTTCACGTCCTGTTTATTAATAGATATCTTTGCGGCACCCAACCTGTAATTGAGTCATGTGCTTATGTAAGTGCTGCAAGTCAAAGAGTATAAGCAGAAGCATCTGATTGCCTGTACTGCTGGCGTATTCTTGGACGATCACTTTCGGCGATATTATCGCCTTTGCATCATGCAGTGTTCAACCCGCCAATCAGTTCATAGGTTTTTCTCGGCCAGGCACTGACCGCAGACTGAATGTAATTTTTTTGACAGCTCAAGCTTGGTAAATTTCCATACGTATTTGTAATTGAGTGGCTGTACTGTTCGCCAATGGAGCCGAGAGAAAACGAATTGCGCATTCTTGCCAGGCTACATAAACTCAAACGTTGCTCTGGGCTATTTGCGTAACTTTCTTATTACTTTCTGAAAGGGAATTTCGCTTACGCCAATATTAAGCTAACAACATTTACACAAAATATCTGCAGCGTATGTCTTTTAAACCACATTTTCTTTTTTGGTATAGAAAAGTGCTAGTCATTTGTCTTTTTCTTTGCAACGTATACTTCGCTATCCACTACGTAGCCTGATCGTGCACTAAAGTATGTCATCCTGATGATTTCACCGCTAAACGCATTAAAGTAAACCTGGGCGAAAAGAAAGCGCCAACCACAAACTCGCCGCGAACTTGTTTGTGCGCGTGCGAGTGCATGCAAGCGTGTATGTGTGCTTGCGTGTAGCATTGTCCTGATGCGGTATATAGTGTTGTGCTTCTATGCGCCCTCTCCATGTTTGACATCCTCGCTGATAACAGCGGTAACGAAACCTCTGGGACAAATGTCTGTGCCATGTTTTTGAATGAGTATTCTTCGATGTTTCATGCCTTGTGCAACCGTCGCGTTTTTTGTTTTTGGTTAGGTTAGCTTGCTCGATATATTTTGCACATTTATGTTGGCACTTGTCAACGTGCGTGGCTAGAGAAATAGAGACGCGCAACTGGCGGCAGCGAAAACTATTTGACCAGATACATAATTTGACACGTTTTCTCGTAGCAACTATTGTCCAGGCAGTTCGATCACTTGTATTGATCCCATCACCTGCCACCCCTTTTCTGTTTCCGCAAGTTCGTCTATGAAGTACGTGACAGAAGTAGCTTTGCCCAGCGGGCCCGCATTGTAGAAGGTGGCTCGGTAGAACGTGAAATTAGATGGCAAATGTTGGCAAGTACATTTAAAGAGATTAAAAATGGAACATCAAGGTTAATCACTTTGAAATTTAGAGCATTAGGTCCCACTCGAAGCATTGGTGAAGTTTGTTTGCCATAGTGACTATGTGCGCGGATTTTTCTAGGAGGAGTGCACTGCGGCTTAATTCCATATTCATCAGTAAGCACTCTTAATCCTTCAAGTTTGTAGCTAAAGTTATAATCACATTTTACAATACCAGCAGATCACCATTTCGTGCACACAAAAGCAGAGCAAAAGAAATCACGGTGATGAGAACAAATACGCTATTAAAATTCCTTCCGAAAAAATGGAATATTTCCTATAGTTCCAAAGAACATAGTATGGCAAAAAGGAGGATTGTATGTGAGTACTCGTAAAGAAAGAGGAACCTGCTGCAGAGCTTCCTAATCTGGAGCTATTCGTGATCGACAAAGATAACGCAGAATGCTTCCGAGATTGTCTCTTTTTTCCGTGCTGCACAATATGGACGCACGAATCAATAAAGTAATCCCCATTATCACATTATGGCTGCAAAGCTTATGCAGCTGCGTATGCCTGTGCGTAGAAGCCTGGGACTTTGTCAGTGATACAAAAAAAAATATTACGATGGATGATTTGGCATCGCGTAGGCTGCAGCATCTGCACAAATTGTTCTAGCCTAAGTCATCAGCCTTTTCTTGTAGGTACGTGCTTTGAAAGTTTCGGTTTCGGCAGTAGAAAAAGCAAGTTAAACATGGTGGCAGGAAAGGGGCTAATCGTGGAGCATGCGGGGAGTCCCTAAAGGTAGCCTAGGTGAACGTTGAGAAGGGCGAGGAAGTTGAGCCAGTAGCCAGACACTGCGATGTCCATGCTAGCCTAAAGAAAATAGACGATGTCCAGGATGAGCTTGTGAAGCGGATCGAATAGCTGAAATATGAGCTCAATATGTGATGTGACTCACGGACTGCGGTAGAAGAAAGACTGGGAGCAGCCGAGGAAATACTGAACAGGGTCGCCATCACGAATGAAAATGTCAGTCACGACGGAACGCCGGTTCCTGGAGTTTTAGGACCGGAAGTGCCAGCAAGCGCGTGGAATACGTGGAACTTGTGCGGTGGGCAATTGGAAGTAGGGTCACGTACCTTGAAATTATGAAAAAGGGAAAGCAGGAAGACAGGGGTAATGCCCCGTATCAAGTCCGAATTACGCGGAAAAGTTTAACAAAGGGAAGCAAGGAGAGGCCTCGTCAAGTAGGAGAGAGTGAAAAGATGATAATCGTCGGTGGCTCTATTGTCTAGGTGTCAAAGGAAATCGTGGAGCGTTAGGGACGTTTCTAGGTCGGACATTGAGCTATGTCATACATCGAGCTGGCGGAAAGCTCGCGGAGAATGCACAGGGACGAAACATTGTAGCAGTGGCGCGTGGCCCACATGCCGTGCTAAATATGAAAGTGGGCGAGACAACCCGAGCATTTGGCAAAGGGTGTCGCCGACTTGCGCGAGATGTCCCTTAGATGCAAATTCTGGTACGCACGGTTCCGAAATTACCGGTACGTGACGCTAACGTACAGGGAGTACCCGCGGCATCTGATGAGGAGATTTAGAAAGTGAGCCGAACGAAAGGCTTCGAGCTTGTGGAACTCAACAGGGAAGTTAGTAGATATGTTGGTTATCAAAGAGACGGAATGCACTTCAATCCCAGGATTGCACGAGAATTGGGCTGGCGAATTGCGGGTCGTACAATTGCTTCTTCTGGGGTCTCACGGGCGCACAGGAGGCCAGTTTGAGTAGTAATGAAAAAAGTACCCTAGGGGAACCTTATACTAACATCACCGGCAACAACCGAAAAACGAGAAAAAGGAAAGAAAGAGAACAACTTGCCGTGCTATAGGTTACACAAACATGCAAGGGGGCAAAACAAACGAGATGGAAGAGATGATGAACGAGTGAAATAGAGAATAAATAAATGTGCCTGCGATTTTGGAAACGCAGCATGCAGACTAACACGAGCCACCAATCATTGATGATTGTGTTTGGGAAGGGTGTAACGGAACAAAATGGGAAAGAAAGGGACGTGAAGTCGGAATTCTCATACATGCTGGAGTGAAACAGAAGGAGTAAATTCAAAGTGTGAAGAGCGTCTTTGGTTATCGAGCACCGTCAGCGGAAAAAAGTTGGCGTGGCATGACGTATTTATGGACGCGTAAAAACTACCAAGTATTACCTTGTCAGTGGAATGCCTCAGCTGGGATACTAAGAGTTTCGGTATCGATACCGAAATTATCCTTTTGGGTGACATTATTTCGAGCATACAGGATCTAGACAGTTACACTGACAACAACGGGAAGGTAATGCTAGGCCTATGTGAGCAACGTAACCGGGTAATCGAGAATACGGGGCCTAAACGTGACGTCCAAGTCACATGCTATGAAGGAAATAGGCAAGCACCCATCGATTACTTTCTCATCACGGAAGTAATTCATGATAAGTGTAAAGAAATTGTCGTTGACGAGGAAGGGTATAGCATCCTAAGGAGTTGCCACAAACGCATAATCTCGAATATGGCATGTGTAGCAGGGAAAGACGACGAGGAACGAAGAATGGCCAGTTCAAATTTGAATGGGGAACTAATAAATGTGTTGAGAAGAGTGGAGGGAAAACTTGCCAAATGGCCAAGGAATGAGTCGGTAAAGTGGCCATTGAAGTGGATGAACGAGAAAAATGAGAACTGAGACGCAACATGCTTGTTGGAAAGGAAAAAGGAAACCGAAAAGCTGTTGGAACAGGGAGATGCGTGCCGCGCCCGACGAACGACAGAAAGCATCACGAGAGCATAGGATGGCAAGAAAGGCACAGTTGGCGCAAGACGAAAAAGGCAGAAAATGAGAAATGTGGCGGGAGAAACAAAAGCTGTGGTTTAAACATTGTTTCAAGCAAACATAAAGCTAAAAGTGAAAGTAGGCTGTGATAAATGCGCGAGAAATAGAATGCCGCACATGGAATAATTGGGAATCACATTGACTTACTAGCAAGAAAGTCTGGTACGGTAGAACAACCGATCCTAGACAAAGATGGCAACAAACTGGAAGGGAATGCAGCGTTAAATTGCGTTCGAAAATAACAGCCGAATAATTTCAAGGCCATGGCGAGGTGGTTTCTGAGAAAAGAAATAGCTTGAACTAGAATCAGATGGAAAAGCAGCTCAAATTCTTAAACGCACTGCCACAGGTTGAGGCGAGCTTCCCATTAGGCTGAATACTGAGCTTCGACCAAGAAGAAAGGAAGTCCTGTTTGTGGAGCGTTTGCGGAAAGCAGAATGAATTTTAATTCTGAACGTAACAGCGAAAATGAACACTCACACAGAACGTTGACCATCACGTCGGTGACATGCAGGAGTGCAGCGGTGGCGTAGAGGTAGAACACCCGCCTCGCGTGCAAGAGGTCCGTGGTTCGAATCACGGTGCCGCGCAATTTTCCACCGGAATAAAAAAAACATCCGCGTGTTGATAAAATTGCATAAACAGGCCTGGAGTGTGTCCTGATCCCGGTGACCAGAACCGGTACCGCACTCCCTCACCAGAGCAGGATTGGCCACCCTGGTGCAGTACTTGGCCACAACCTCCTATATGAACACAACAATCATACCCCGGCCCTCAGTCCCCAAGGGCTGCGAATCAACTGACCGCCGCAGAGGGTGCTAAGAATCCATGGCTCCCGACAGGCCGCCATTGGAACCTGGCAACGTTTAACGCTAGAACGTTATCTAGTGAGGCGATTCTAGCAGTGCTATTGGAGGAATTAGAGAACACTAAATGGGATATAATAGGGCTCACTGAAGTTAGGAGGCCAAAAGAAGCATATTCAGTGCTAAAAAGCGGGCAGGTCCTGTGCTACGGGGGCTTAGCGGAGAGGCGAGAACTGGGAGTCGGATTTCTGATTAATAAAAATATAGCTGGTAACATACAGGAATTCTATAGCATTAACGAGAGGGCGGCAGGTCTTGTTGTGAAACTTAATAAGAGGTACAAAATAAAGGTTGTACAGGTCTACGCCCCTACATCCAGTCATGATGACCAGGAAGTCGCAAGCTTCTAAGAAGACGTGGAATCGGCGATGGGTAAAGTCAAAACAAAATACACTATACTGACGGGCGACTTCAATGCCAACGTAGGCAAGAAGCACGCTGGAGACAACGCAGTGGGGGAATATGGCATATACGGATAATGAATACCTTCTTCCGCAAAGCGGCATAGCCGAAAGTGGACCTGGAGGAGCCCGAACGGCGAGACTAGAAATGAAATAGACTTCATACTCTGCGCTAACCCTGGCATCATAAAAGATGTGGACGTGCTCGGCAAGGTGCGTTGCAGTGACCATAGGATGGTAAGAACTCGAATTAGCCTAGACCTGAGGAGGGAACGGAAGAAACTGGTACATAAGAAGCCGATCAATGAGTTAGCTGTAAGAGGGAAAATAGAGGAATTCCAGATCAAGCTACAGAACAGGTATTCGACTTTAACTCAGGAAGAGGACCTTAGTGTTGAAACAATGAACGACAATCTTGTGGGCATCACTAAGGAGTGTGCAGTAGAAGTCGGTCTTCTATTGAAGTCGGACTTCGAGCGTACCGGAATCTTGGAAAAACGCTAACATAATCCTAATTTATAAGAAAGGGGACGTCAAAGACTTGAAAAATTATAGACCGATCAGCTTACTGTCCATTGCCTACAAAGTATTTACTAAGCTAATTGCAAATAGAATCAGGAACACCTTAGACTTCCGTCAACCAAAGGACCAGGCATGATTCCGTAAAGGCTACTCAACAATCGACCATATTCACATTATCAATCAGGTGATAGAAAAATGTGCGGAATATAACCAACCTTTATATATTGCTGTCATTGATTACGAGAAAGCATTTGATTCAGTCGAAACCTCAGCAGTCATGGAGGCATTGCGGAATCAGGGTGTAGATGAGCCGTATGTAAAAATACTGAAAGATATCTATAGCGGCTCCACAGCCACCGTAGTCCTTCATAAAGAAAGCAACAAAATCCCAATAAAGAAAGCCGTGAGGCAGGGAAATACGATCTCTCCATTGCTATTCACAGCGTGTTTACAGGAGGTATTCAGAGACCTGGATTGGGAAGAATTGGGGGTAAGAGTTAATGGAGAATACCTTAGTAACTTGCGATTCGCTGATGATATTGCCTTGCTTAGTAACTCAGGGGACCAGCTGCAATGCAAGCTCACTGACTTGGAGAGGCAAAGCCGAAGGGCGGGTCTAAAAATTAATTTGCAGAAAACTAAAGTAATGTTTAACAGTCTCGGAAGAGAACAGCACTTTACGATAGGTAGCGAGGCATTGGCAGTGGTAAGGGGATACATCAACATAGGACAGGTGGTGATCGCAGAATGGGATCATGAGACACAAATAATCTGAAAGATAAGAATGGGCTGGGGTGCGTCTGGCATGCTTTCTCAGATCATGAACAGCAGGTTGCCATTATCCCTCAAGAGAAAAGTGTATAACAGCTGTGCCTTACCACTGCTCACGTACAGGGCAAAAACCTAGAGGACTGCGAAAAGTGTTCTACTTAAATTGAGGACAATGCAACGTGCTATGGAAAGAAGAATGATAGACGTAATGTTATAGGATAAGAAAAGAGCAGATTGGGTGAGCGAACAAACGCGAGTTAATGATATCTTAGTTGAAATCAAGAAAAAGAAATGGGGCATGGGCAGGACACGTAATGAGGAGGGAAGATTACCGATGGTCATTAAGATTTACGGAATGGATTCCTATGGAAGAGAAGCGTAGCAGAGGGCGGCAGAAAGTTAGGTGGGCGGGCGAGATTAAGAAATTTGCAGGGACAACATGGCCACAATTAGTACATGACCGGGGTAGTTGGAGAAGTATGGGCGAGGCCTTTGCCCTGCAGTGGGCGTAACCAGGCTGATGATGATGATGATGATGATGCAAGCCAGCAATGCAGGCAGTTGAATAATAGCCACAAGCATGAAGAGAAAAAAATGGCATATTGGTAGAGCTACAGAAAGGCTTAAGAATCGGTACGCGTCTGCATGATAGCTTATTTGTTCTCCCTCGGTGTATTGAAATATACATAGGAGAAACAAGGCCATTAGACGTCGCTGTTTTCGACGTGACAACGTAGACCGCAATGCTTTGTGTTATATTCTGAAAGGAGAAGATATAGGCGACGACTGTGCTCAGCATTTCCAGGAGACTAGCGGATAAAAAAGCGTGTCCGTTGTATGACAAGCTGTGAGAATCTTAAGGAATCATTATTACGTGAAACATCGTGTATATTTTTGAACGGAAAAAATATTCTAGTTTCAGCGTCTTGATCTGGTGCTTCAACTTGAAGCTTACAGCGTGAGCCTTTTTAAAGCAAACTTTATATGACTGGTGGTGCGCTCAAACAAGTTTCAGATTGTAGTCAGGGGCGCTATAACGTGAAACTATTCCAATATATTTTTTATTCGAATTTCCTGATGTCAAATTTGGGCAACCGCCGACGCAAGCATCGGGCAGTCACCCGCAGGGTTGTCTGAACAGACCAATCAAACGCTCTCTTCGTTAATGGGAGGTCACTTTTGTTTGTTTGAAAAAGGCCAACATTGCCTACTCTGAGCGGCTTGTCTTATCTAATTGGCTCACAAGTGGCGAGGGGCACGCTCAAGTGGAGAGGAATTCGATGGGGCCGAGCCGCTGCACTGAAAATTGATAACGCGATGAAGAGGGTGGTGCCGCAGTCTGTGATTGGTCCACTTTCCCTTACTTAGATTGCGGTGGCTCGTCTACAATAGCGGCGGCATGCAACGGAAGCTTAAGAATGACGCTAAAACTTATCCTCAGCAATGTAGAGTTGGCAGAACGAGGTCGTAAATGTGCTGAAAGGGCTGGAAAACTTTACGTGGCCACGCTAAGAGCTTTATTACACACAAATACGCCCTTGCTCTCCGGCAGGTGCGAGAGCCAGTGCAAGAGCGATCGGCGGCAGCCATCTTTTATTCCTTTCAGAATGGGACAGCCTTCGGCCATTCTTAAAAACAATTCAGTTTTGTTCGGCATATTATTGCATCTTTAACGCATATACGCCACTTTGACGTGATGAGTTTTCGCGGTTTCGTGACATCGTGTGACAGTCGGTTGAGGTGGGTGGAGCCCGAGAACTTTTGACCAATAGCCGAGGGCTGATGTCGGAAAGGCGTCGAATAAGAAATAATTTTTTTCTTCTGTTTAGTAGAATCGTGCATAATCAGTGTGTACACGTCATATCAGATGGGGAGCTATCGTGGTTTTTGTGACGTCGCGTGACCGACAGGTGAAGTGGGTATGGTTCAAAAAATTTTTGACGAATCGCAGAGGGCAGATGGCAGAATTGGAATAGAAAAAGTTTGGAATAGTTTTACGTTATCGCGCTCCAGCGTTAATTCCGTTGTGTGTGCGTTTTTCGACCTCGTCACGTCGTGCTGCTCTATTGTACCTTCTAGCTTTAGTTCTTGTTCCTAATTCACATAGCGCAACACATTCGGGGGGATCGGCTATGAATCGGGTGGTGAGAAAACTGTTAAAGAAATTTTTTTTTGCCAACGGCCATTGCCATCCTCATCGGCCGCCTTTCATATATGGCGCGTTCCAGCGCGTATGTCACGTGCATGGCGCTGCAAGATTAGAATAATATGATAGAAGAATGAAGAAGCTGTCGTTCAGCTCTCGCAACCAGTCCGAACAGGTCTGACGTCTTTCGCTCTCTGACTTGCACGTTGTTGTAGTGGAACAATTGTAGTGGAAGTCTGTCGTTACGTGATCCTCGTGCTCATGGAGATACCTCAAAGCGTGTGGTTCAGCGTTGTTCCTCGACAGCACATGTTCCGACACGCGACATACAAGCAATGCATCCAGGACCGGCAACACAGAACGCCGTTCGCACCTGCACGCGCTTCCCACGGGGGCCGCTTCTCAACGCCGCCATTTCACACACGCCTTGCCGTGGTTACCCAGTCTCTCTCTTCATATCGGTCTGGCTACGCCGCGGCACACCTGCTTGCATAGCAAGCCCCGCTTACTACAATTTATATCGTTCTTAAAGCTGCTAGCCTTACTTCGTAGAACATTACGATGTGTTGCTATAACATTCAGTGAGTCTCCCTGGCCGCCACACTGTGACTTTCTTTCTTCAAGAGCAATGTTTACTACTAATTAATTACTATAATTTAAGGAATCAAAAGATTCTTCAAATCCATGGTTGTGCTTGCGATTGTTTTAGATCGTCTGAACATTGTTATTTAGCAGCCGTAATCTGTAATTATATGCTGGCTATGCGCCGCACAGGACACTAACAACGGCACCGTAATCATAGGCAAGGTATTTGAAGAGGCTTTTCAGAAACTTTGTATTGATGACTACTCTGTCGCAGGACGCTTGTAATTTTGCACGAGTTTTCAAACGCCGAACTTAAAACTTTTCTCGCAAAAAATCATCGACGTATAATTGATAAAATCTATACAAAATAACAAGCCTTTCCGCGCTATTCACTATTCTAATACCCGCCTTTTTTGTCAGTGCATTCAACTGACCATCTGATGAACCCAGGCAGGAGCGTGATGTTGTTGGCAGCTGCGCTCCATTAATGCTAAATATTTGGGGCCGAATTCAGAAAGCTTTTCCTTCGTGTGCTGATTTTCATTGGCTGCTCGATAATGTATGTCCTATACATTGATGGCATACATTGGCTGGCATGAACGCTTTTAGCGTAAGAACGTTTTGTGAATAGGGGCGTTGGTTCTCACCCCGGGATGCAGTGCTTCCCATCCTCTGCGCGCAACCCTTGAATTGACAGGCACCGGCGTGGAGGCTGATGTATCCCGAATGCATCGCTATCGACTACCAGAATGCCAGAATGCTCTCATGAACACTAGGAAACCTTCTCTTGTCACAACCTGATCTGCATTTGGCAGGATGTACCTTCTAAAGTTACCTTCTTCCTGTGAACATTGTTAAAGACAGGCGCTTAGTTAGGTCACGTCAATCAGCTATCAAACACAAGTATGGAGTTCCGTAACCAAGACAAACCTTGATGAAACGTTTTTGCGGCTCTATGCATCTTTTGCATGCGCTATCTCGGACGAAAAAAGAAAGCCCTCTGAAGAAGTGTCCAGTAATAGATTGCCCAAGAGAGGGTGGGTGCCAAGGAACGTCCACATGTTCGACAAGCTCCTCACTACATGCACATAAGCACATCATCCACGTCGACGGAAGCGCTTCAAACGCAACTTTCACCTCTTTTAGCGCATGCGTTAAAGCTACCTGTCAGCGCCTCTTGAATAAACGCATGAGCAAGCGACTTAAATCATGTATGAGCAGCCACACTGGTTTTCTCACACGCGGACGTGAAGCAGGAAGGCTGATTTGAAGTCTTATCGTCTTCTGAGCAATCAAAGCAAAATCAATGCAGTCCTTCTCCTCCCGCTGCTGTCTGGTTCGATCTTCCGCTCACGGAGCGACTCATGGCTGTCTTTCTCGGGTTCTCCTGAAAGACAGCGTACAGCAAACCAAACGTCGCAGCAGCGGCGTCACAAAAGGTTGATGCCTCGGGGATAACCTACACACACAGCAATGGAACGGAGCGCTCGTACACAGACGTGAACACAGAGGCAATCAGGTTACTGCTCGTGGTTCGCTTTTGTATTCGTAAGGCATCTGTGCAAAGGGACCCGCTCGATAAACAACTGATGGGACAAGGTGTAATACGTTGTTAACATTACTGGCAACCTCTTTTTGTGGTGTTATGATGATATGGAACAATCCCGGGGTAGTCACCGGTCTTCTCGGCCTTTGCTCAAGCACAGCAATCAGACACAAAAGCAGAACATTTAGAGAAGTCGCAGTTACGCCCGAAAGGCGAAGCATCGATTACGACAGCAAATTAGTAGACAGCTATGCGAAGTAGGAATAGTAGTTTTGTGGGCCGTAAGGACTTGCATACATTCACTTACTAACCGAATTAACAAGCTTGGCGCCAGCGCGCACAAGCACACATGAACACATCACACTCAATAAACGCGGACACTCGTTGTCGAAACGCTGTTGTGAACAAGCGCGGCGGCAGCAGCAAGCGAAATGACCTTCGTACTGTATATCGCTTCAGCGCAAGAACGGCGAGCACACATTGCCTACAAAAGCATGAGCCGCCTGCAGATTCTTTTCCACATGCGGCACGCGCGACAGCGCGCCGACGTGCAAGTGCGCACTTGTTGGAGGAGTCAAAGCCACGCTCCCGCGTCGCCTCACCGCTTTTGGTTCGCGGAATGCGCTAATGCTGCCGAAGCACAACACCGCCCCCCCTCCCTCCCTCTCATACCCCACGGCCTTTCTCCGCGTTCATCCTTCACGATCTCCAGATCGAGCCGCGAGCGTCGACTTCCCTCGCATACAGCGCAAAGGTGTATGTAAGGGAAGTGTCGCATGCATACGAGGTGTGACACAAAAGAAACGAGACTGGTCCAATAACTTATTGTACTTACTGAATCAGTTCTCTGTGACATTATCACCTTCGAAGTGGTCCCCTTCAGCATTCACACACTTTTGCATTCGGTGCTGCAATTGCTGTTAACAGTTCTGGAACGAGATTTTTGGAAGGCCCTGCAGGAGATTCTCCGTTTTTGCCTGAACCTCTTCAACCGAGATAAAATGGGTTACCTTTAAGCAAGATTTAACTTTAGGAAGCAAAAAAAAAACTCGCATGAAGCCAAATCAGGTGAAAAAGGAGGATGCCCCATCACAGTAATGTTTCTGGTCCGAAACTGCTTGACAGATAGGGCCGTGTGAGCGGGTGCATTCTCATGGTGCAACAACCATCCATTGCTCTACAACTGTTACCTCTTTGTCCTCATTTTTTCACGACGTCCTTTTAGTACTTCAATGTAGTAATGTTGATTAACAGTCTGACCACTAGGAACCCACTCAATCATTACAATTGTATTAATGTGGAAGAAGACGATTAACATTGCCTTGAATTTTGATTTTCACATGCGTGCTTTTTTGGGTCTTGGGGATCCTGGAGACTTCCACTGCATTGACTGGCGCTTACTTTCTGGGTTGTAGGTAAAAATACACGTCTCATCACATGTTACAACAGATTTCAACAAATTTGACTCGTTTACAATGCGTTCTAACATGTCCGCACACACGTCGTTACGGCACTGTTTTTGGTCAACGGACAGAACTTTTGGAACAACCTTCACGCAAATCGCCATGTGTAATTCGTGCATTAAAATGCGCCGAACAGCTCCCTTATCCAAGTGAACCAACTTCGCCACTGCAAGAACACTTAATCTTCGGTCACCACTGATCACATCACGAACTTTGGCAATGTTTTCCTCAGGTGGTTTTCTTTTTCTTTTTTCCCTCAATCTTCTTTTCGGCAGTCTCTTACACAGGGTGAAAACATTCTCGCCATTGAGGTCTGATAATGACAAATGACAGCAGGTCACACGCGTCATCGTGGTCGCTCGACATGAAACATCAATTGAGCGTTCGAGCCATTAGGAATTTTGATCGTAGTGTTTTTCGTGTCCAAACGACTCTCTGATTATGACGCACGCCGTAGTGGCACACTCCGAATTGATTTTGGTCACATGATTTTTTTCCACCTAACGCATGGCACACATGCATAATTGCATTTAACTCTTACCAATCAAGCCGCGAACCAAATCAATCAAGTCCTCTCAGACTGTCTGATTACGAAGCATTCGTGTCGTCCACACGCGGTGCGCTCCAAAGTAATCAACTGCATCCGCACGGACTTTACATGTGTCGCTAATGCGTTAGAGCCTCATGACGGCAACCAATGGAATTTTAAGTCACCGGCTTGCTTCTCCTTATCAAATAAAGGTATTATGTGAGAACAACTAAAAACAATATGACGGGAGAGGGCCTGTCGGTAATTATTTCATTGAGTGTTGTGTTTCGCAAGATGTACTTACGGCAATATACTCAAGTTTTGTTTTTCTTGACTCGACCGTATAATCTAGGGAATGAATGATCCATATCAACGTTACTAGATGCGATCAGTTGATAAGCTCGCAGAGATGGCTACAACCTTTCGCCCATCCGAGGGTGTCGCTACCATCGAAAGTCGGCCAGTTGACGTGGCATCGTCCGTGTTGCCGTGTGCCTTCAGAGAAGCTCTTTCGGGTGCAAATAAAGGCATCTGATCTTTACAAACGAACAATTCTGCATTGAAGAAGAATTTGAAGAAAACCTGTGGTGCGATGCTTCCAAACGCGTTCAACCCTTTCACAACCGACAGAGGTTGAGAAGATTACTTTTTGGTTCGCTTTTACTCCTATGGTCAGAGACAGACGATGAGCAAATGCGAGTGAATATCGCTGCCAATGGCTCACATTGAGGGAAAAGCTGTAATGTTGAGGTGCATCATGCCAGGCGGGGGGCAGCGTCATAAAAAAAAAAAAACTTCTGCGAGAAGGCAAATATATTCGCGTTTCATTCGAACACAATCGTGCGCACCTTCCATATTTTTCTGCCTTAGTATTGCTCGCACGTTCTATACCTCTCAAACTTCCTTGAGGCTTGTTTTTGCAAACAGAATGTTTACAGTTAATGAATACACGACAAAAATACGATAAGGTGCGGGCCAGGCGTTTCAAAACTACAGGTGGCGAAACATTTATGTTGGTGCCATTATGTCAGCACTAAACCAGTTGGGTCACTTGCAATGCTCTTACATTTGCACATTGCGTTCATGTAAACGCGCAATTTATTTATTGTTTAATCGGAAAAGTGGGGCACGCGAGCAAGCAATTTTAGTGGTAACATAAGAAGTTCAATAGAAAATTTACAAATTGCGCGTTCACGAGCACTTATTAAACATAAATACCGTACCTAAACAGCACTGGGATCGCTCAGATCTTTGTAAAGCCACAGCCCACACATCGAGAGCTCCTCTTGCCCTAAATAATCTCTGACGTCTTATACTTGAGCTAGAAAGTTACTGTGCGCGTGACCAAGGTGATACATTCCTCTCCCATTAAGGCCCGCTAATCAAATTCGGAGAGCTGAAGGAGTTCCGTGAAGGCTGCAGCGGTCCACGCGAGTTGAATGCTGGCAACAACAGACAAGCAGACGACACGTTTAGTGCCAGTCATGTCAACAGGGCACATCTCGATCACAGCGCCGCCACTATTTGTGAGAGAGCCAGGGGCAACCTCTCCACTGTGGCGAGACCGCGAAGTTTTCTGACTCACGTTATCTAGTAACGTTGATCAATATTGAGAAGGAGGAGGAAAATGCCGAGGTCAAAAACGAAGAAGAATATGCGCAACTTTTATTAAGACACTAGAGGGACCCGTCTCTCCCAACACTTCTTTGAGTACGCCCATTCTTTCTTAAAATTTATTTGACAACGTGTTGTCCGGTTCTTCGCAAATATTCACCAGGCAATGTAGTTGGTGCACCTCAAGCAAGAGGCGCCAGCCTTCAGACGGCACGATCAGTAATGACGATGAAGAAGAAGCAAGTGTTATGGCGACCGTAGTTGAAATGTTCTCTGCTCACGAAACTCGCGGATTCAAGCAGCATCGCTGCTTTCCGCAGTTTGTGGCGGCCTCAATCTGCTCGCTGTTGGTCGTTGCAGGAATTGGTGCATGGTTACTTGCTACAGCGCATCCGCGAAAGGAGCAGCCGACACCTGCGCCAGCGCAGAAGTCCGTTGAGTGCCTCACGGCCACCTTGAGGGAGCTAGCCAACTACATCGACACCGACAGCAACCCGTGCACCGATTTCCACGAGTATGTATGCAACAAGAGCTGCTACCCCGACGTCCGCAGTGCCGTCCGCCAGAAGTTCTCAAATGACATCATCAGTCCCATCTTGCAGGTACTCTCGAAGTGTGTTAGCCTGGGAAGAGATTAGATGGCTTTAGCTAAGTTTAGAGAGTTATATAGGATTAGGAACTTGCAGTTTTTTATGCACGCGTTCTAGCGTCATTTATTTGCAAGAATATTCATTCGGTCAGAAACAATATATTGTTGAAACAGGATAGGCAATGAATGTTCGATTTACCGGACCTTAGGATGGATGCGGTTGAGAAACTCCCAAAAGCAGTCGGAGAGCATTTTAACCTGGTAGGTCACAATTTCGATTACCTTCGTACCTGCAGTCACACTTTCTTTTGCCCAGGGAACAGTAAATACAGAATATCATCTCGTATACAAGCTCAATACGCTGCCATCAACTGGCTAGAACGTTCCAAAATGAGCTCATGAAGCTATTTCTTGCACCAACGGCATGTATTTAACTAGGTCCACCTAATTATTTGTGTTCCTACGCTTGATCAGACCACAGCGGGCAAATACCATTTCCCAATTTATTACTTAAATTGATAATTTTTGTACAACTCATCTTCTAGAAGCCGTGTCTTGGAAATGTATTAGGTAACCCCACTTAACTTTATAGTTTTATTTGTTAAATATTTGCATACAGCAACTAAGCCCTCTCCCCTTTTTCTCCTTGTTTTTCTTTTCTCATCTCTGGCCTTTTTTGAAAAACTCGACTTCCGCTAACCAGGCGCACCAGCCTAGTTCTGTAATTATATATCTTCCTTCTTCACCTATAAGGGTGGGGTAGAGATAGCTACACGTACATAAAACCCTACTAAGTATTTGCTGCGTTCCCGAAGACAACTCCTCTTGTTCAAACATTAGCTTCAGCGACATTCGTAAACAAATCCCTGCCGAATGGCTATATTGACGAAAGAAAAAAACGAAGTCGTTTATTGAGTAATAAGCTACTTGCATCACTTAAGTTCACAATTAGAAAAGTTACATCTAACGACTGGCAACACGAATAGTCGCTTAAACAGAAAGGATGGAGCGTGGCCCTTATCGCGCGGCATGACGCACCTTCATTTATGTCACCGTTCTTCATCACACAGGTGTTAAACCACGTGTTACGCTTCGCGTTTCCACGGCCGTTTTCATACTAAAGCACAATTAGTCTGCAAGTGGTATGATAACTCCAGGTGAACTTGAGGCCGTGAGGTTTCGTATGCAGTGCAAGGCTACTAAGATCAGAATTCACCCCACGCGTCGTATTCTGTGGGTGTGGGAGAAAGCTTGCGAGAGTGGGCGGAGAAGCACGGTGGCTTGATGCCGGCCCAACGTTTTAGGTCGCGTGACAACGCACGTGCCAAACGACGGGAGTGGGTGGAGGTGACTGTGCATTACTATGAGCAAGCAAGCGCCTTGGGCTGCGGAAGATCGCTCCACACTTCCGCTGGTTCAGCCGGGGTTGCACATTCCTATCCGCTCCCTATCTTGAATGTCATCTGAGGCCGCTGCAAATCTTGGGCGAGCTGGGATGGCTGTTGGCGCGAGAGCCTATTTGTCGCGTTTGCCCGACACTTACGCGCCGCATGAGTCTGCATGAGTTGCGAGAGAGAAATGTAGGAACTTTCGCATCTTGAGTTCTGCAGTTACCTAGGTACTACGGAGGAGGACGCGCTTCTATCCGTTTTCTTTTTCTACATGGCGAAGCAGCGGATATTTTTCGTAACGCCGCCAATCTCACTGGAGCGGACATCAGATTGGGCTCTTCGGGTTGCATCTCCGGTTCGTTAACTATTTTGACAGAGCCCTGCTGCCAATGTAAGGTTGGTCGTCACCTGCGCTTTTGAAAGCGTAATTACGCCGCCATCGACTTAAAAAGGTGCAAGCAGAGGCAAAATTAGGATGTGGGAATATATTTAAGAACAAAATTCGCTGACGGTTACCGCAGTCCCTAGTGGTAAAATTGAGCGCAGCTCTATATGTGCTTTCATTTCGCCATATATTGGCTAGCCCGGACAGCCTGTCGTGTGCGGCACGTTGAAAACTGAGCGAAGCATTGCAAAAGAAGTAAAAATCAAGCTCAATGATAGCAACGAGAAGAGTCAGCGATCATCAAAAATCTGATCTGTAGGTCGAGCGTGCCGGCTTTTATACATGACTCGTTGAAAGTTTCAGTGTAGTCGTTGGTGCCTTTGTGGGGTCGACAAAGTTCTACGCAACTCGCGTCACACATACAATCAGATTACAACAACTATGCCACCATCTCGTAGTCTCATGCAGTACTCTGCTTTACAGCTCCATATACCGCCCGAGCTTCCACGACCTGACCGAACCCTTCTTGTCCGTCTATGGCTTGGAGTAGCATTTTCAAATGCCTACTCTTTCCTTATCGGAATGGCCAACAGCCCACTGTGTGATTTCTGCGGGTGCAACGAAACGATCGAGCATCTTCTTTGTCAGTGCTCTCGTTTAACTCACAAAGAAGTGTCCTCTCAGCCACCTTAGACAAACTGGACAAGCGCCCAATGACAGAAAACAAGATCCTTGGTCCCTGGCCTACGCGAACATCAGCACGATCCGCTATGAAGGCGCTGCTGCGATATATGAAAGACACGGCACTTTCTGACAAATTGTGACAGTACACTGTGTGGCATAGGACTGTACGGTGACACTGTGTAAGACTAGGAATGCCTTCGTGGGCTGCGTGACAGTGCCCACAGAAATAGTTCGTGTGTACGTGCGTGTTTGTGCTTAGGTTTTTTTCCTTTCTTTTTTATTCTTCTTTCTTTCTCACCTACTTCATCCACTTTCCCCTTCCCCAGTACAGGGTAGCCAACCGGAGGTAATCTCGGTTTAACCTCCCTGTCTATATTTGCCTTTCTCTCTCTCTGCTTTCCTTCTCACTCTTTGGACATACTCTCCTCCTCCGCCTTCGTCTTATGCCCTCACTGTAGGGTCCTCCTCTAATTTCCTCCTCGTTCCCTCTTCTTTCATCTCCCACTGCACTCCACGTGCGCTTTTATCGCTCGCTGTCTTCTTTTGCTTGGTTATGAGGGACAATGCCGACTGTCGGCGCAGCAACGAGCGCGGAAGAGCGGCGCTCCAAAATAGAAAGCCTGTTCCACACGTTAACTTAACCGAGGGCAATGCTATTGCGATGCGGTGCGAGACACGTACGCAGAAGTGCGTTATCCGATGTCGCCTTGAGCGCAGAACCACTTTCCATTGCAGCGCATCGCGCATTGGAAACATGGTCATCTTAAGATGCTTTCTATAGTGCCATAATGCTTTGATTATCATCATTCTATGGCCGGGCATGCTGTGCTCGGCACAAGTTCAAATATAGGGACAAACCGGCAAAGTTCATCCTACTGTATATAATACCTAGGCAAAGGTATATTTGGAGAAGCAACAGTCCGCACATTTCTCTCTCACGCATGGGCACAAGAATCACGTAAGTGCGGGATACAGGTTTTCCTGCTGGTGACTACATGTGTTCTATCTTTCCCTGCGCAGCCTGCTGAATGTCACGTTATTTGATGTTTCGGAGATGTGTTGAAGCAAGAAACAGTAGGAGCGTTCGCTCCCCTTAATTTGCGCTCTTCCTCGAGCCAGAATTTTGGTTGCTAGTGTTACGCTCATCGAGCGAGGTTTTTTTGACGTCTATTTGTGCGCGCGTAACACCACGCTTGTTTGATGAATCATTAAGCGAGTATTTACTGCGATATGCACATCCAATCGAAACCGCCAACATTATTTCATTTAGTTGTTGAAAACTTTCTTATCTCTATCCACGATTCGTCTTTCGGTTGAAATTGCGACTCTTCTTGCTGTGTCTGGCCATGCTCAAATGAAGCAACACGGAACTTAGATTTTATGACAATTTCTTTGAAATTTGCAACATAAACATTTGCCGTAAATTTCGCAACTACGATAGAATTGATGTATACAATTACCTTTTTGCTATTAAATCACCACTTTCTCAAATGATGCCCGCATGCGCAGTTTATTCATCTACAGCAATGCAACTCGAAGGAAAATATTCAAAAGACGATTCCGCTATAGGTTTGTGTATTTTCTTGCACATTGCACACCAGAGGGAGAAGTGACCGTTGACGCTTGCGTGATCTTTTTATCTTAGAACAACTGTAGACTCTAATGCTACGCCTACTCGCAGCTGCGCAGTGAAAACATGACTCTGCCATTTCGCGGAGAAAGATCGGAAACAAAATGCAAAATATAGACTCAATAGATGCAAATGCAGATTCGGAGCTCTAACTCGTACATATGTACATAATTTACACATCCACTGCGTTGTCAAATTAACCTCCATGCTAAATCTAAACACATTACAGAATTAGGAGTGTCCGTTAGTTGAGCTCCTTGTTCGAATGAACACCAAGGGCAACTTAAGAACTACTACCAAACCTTTATTTGCAGGGTCGCCTTAAGGATGAAAGGAGTCAACTTCTCAGTGCTTACTACTCGAGCTGCGTAGAGAAAGCTGCTACTGGCAGAATGGACGTCGAAGAAGCCACTCAGAACATGTTTAAAGCGTTTTACTCAGAATACGATCTAAATACAGAGACTGACATCATAAAGCTGATCGGTATGGTTTGTATTCAGCTCGGACTCCACATGCCTATTTACGTGCATGCCGGAGTGGATGAGCAAGCCGGTTATGCATATGTGGGTCTCGCGCCTGCTGAACCACGATCAACACCTGGGTTGTTCTTTGCAAGTAGCCATAGACGAATTGTAGAAGACATCGTCACGGTTGTGCAGACAAAAATACATGCGAACTTCACTGTAAAAAAATTGCGTAAATTTCACGACCTCGCGAAGAACATGGTAGATGAAGACAGCGAGGGCTCCCTAAAGGGAAACTTGTCAGTTTTGGATGCACTCAGCGCAAATGTCAGTTTTGACCAATGGAAAGCCTACCTGCTCGAAATTTCCGTTTCGTGGGCTGGAAAAATCCAGGGTGCCACAAAGGACTTACGCGTCAAATTAAAGGGCCCCGCGAAGATGGACAAGCTCCTACAGATCTACGCACGCCCGGAACAACGCGTCGAGGCATTGGCCCACCTGGACCTTTTGACCGTCTATACGTTATTTATGGAGGAGATTAACCTAGCGACAAACAAGAGTGCGGCGGAGTACGCTCCTATGTGCCAGAGGAACATTCTCCACTACCGATTCCTGTGGGCCAGTGTTGCAGTGGACAAGCTTCGACAGCCGCAGCACGACGCCCTCATAGCGGGCCTCTACAAGATCGTTGTCAGTTCCGCGTTCACAGAGATGGAGGATATCTTCGAGGAAGTACGTTCACGAAACCTGACTGCGCTCGACTTCAAGGGCAACATCTCCAATTTCCAGCCCGTGCTTCCGAGTGACTTGACAAGCGCGTATCCGAAGCAGCTACCCCTTCTCAGCAGCGACTACTGGAGGAACGCGTTCCTGATGAGGCGACTGCAGAGGAAGGCCGAACTGGTGGACGACGCACGCGGGTTCTCCGGACTGAATTATTTCAGCTGGGACGCGTGCGCGGACCCGGTTATAATCCACGGAAGCAACGTCGTGTTTTTGCCCACTTTCTACTCGTTGTTCAACAGCCAGTGCCAAGACGAGAAGGAGCGGAGGCTACTTGACGCGTTGACCGCTGGCGTGACCATAGCCGACCACTTGTTCGACTGGCTGTACTACTTGGTCTTTCGCAAGAATGACCGAAGGTAACCGACTGGTAAAGAACTGGGTGGTGTGCCATCATCGATCTGTCTAGCCAGCGCATTCACAAGATCGGACGATCAGTTACCCGTGGCTTTCGGTGCGCATAGTGCAGCGGGTGGCCGAACTCGATTGGTGGGACGGCGTCGTCGTGCACTGGAGTGCGTGGACAGTGCGGCCCGCCCAGATATTCTACACCCTCTTTTACTCGCGCAACATGTGTGACCGCGTGGCTTCCACCGATGCGTTGAACACGACATCCCTGATGATGGACGCGCTTCCCGGTTTCAGCGCCGCATTTCAGTGTCCGGCGTTGCCCACAGTGCCACTTGATTTATGTCTCGTAACCGCCACTGTGACCAGCAACTAAAGGCAATTTGTAAGCAGAAATTTTTGAATACATTCTATGGGCACGCCAGGTATGCTGGCCACGTTGTGGTGCTCATCTTTTCTTCAGTGCTGACGGCGAGGAAATAGTAGAAGATGGTTCCATGTGGGAAAATAATTCCACGCCGGTTACTAATATATTCCATTTTATAGCTTATCATTCATTGTGCTAGTAAAACCATTCATTCGCGATGCGTCCTTGCTTAGTATTGTCTATTCATCCAGTTGTCGTTCTCGTTTCAACGAGTCAGCTATACAAAGTTACAAAAGCTACAGTTTACTAAAAATATCCCTGAGATAATATATTTTATTGTACTATCTATAACGGTGCCACGTTAAAAACTCATATATAGCGTGAATAATGTCATCGACATTATTCGACAAGATGAAAGGAGCTGGGGCAGAACTCCCCCAATTCCAACCTATTCATCCTGCTTAACTTCGAATCCAAATAACATGGTGCTTATTGGAGCTATAGGCAGGCAAGAGCTTGATATGCAGGTATCCTTGTAGTATAATGCTTATTTCTGAAACTAAGGGTGCTGGTGTCATCACTTTCGGCGCCTCAGAAACAAAAATAACAAAGGCGTATGAATATACTTGTTTTCAAAAGAAGAGTACTACGGCTTCGAAGCGGGTGCCGTACCATTACACCAGAGGAGGAGGAGGAGGAATAAGCTTTATTTGTGCACAGCAGATTTGAGACCTAGGCCTCTACCTAAATGACGGCCTCGAGCCCTTGGGCCCTGGCGGCACCTTCGGCCTGCTGGATTGCCTTGAGTTGGTCTTCCGGTGCACAGCTGAGCAACGCGGTCTCCCACTGCTCTCTGGTCCTAATTATTTTTTTCTGCATGGGTGTACGAGGACAAGCCCAAACCATATGTTGTAGGTCCGCCCTTTCTTCACAGAATCTACATCTATCCGTGTAAAGGTCCGGGTAGTAGCGGTGGTAGGCCATCGGCTTCGGATGTGTATCTGTTTGTAAGAGGCGCCATGCCGTCGCTTCCCGTCTATTTAACGAGGAGTGTGCCGGGGGGAAATGGGCCCTTCCCCATTTATAGTGTTTGGTGATCTCGTTAAAGCTGGTCATCTGGTCTCTCTCTGTTCCCAGTATTTGTTGCGTGCCACCTGCTTGGCCTGTCAGTTCTCGAGCCTGGTTGTGCGCTATTTCGTTCCCGGGAAGGGAGGAGTGTCCGGGTGCCCTTATAATGGGAATGTCGCGATCTTCACGAATGTTGTTTAAAATTCTCAGTGCTTCCGACGAGATTCTTCCTTTTGCATAGTTCTTGACGGCTGTCTTGCAGCCGCTCACTACGCTGTTAGATTCCGTGAAGGCTATTGCAAGTGCTAAGGCAGCTTCATCCGCCACCTCTGCCTTCCATGTTTTTACCGTCCCACTAACTTTGCAGTCACCCTATAGACTCGTAGCAACTATCGACATACTCTGTCCATTTGCGTACTCCGCCGCGTCCACATAGACCACGTCCCTGGCACTACGGAATCTTTTGTGGAGAGCTCTCGCTCGTGCGTTTCTTCGATCTTGGTGAAACTCCGGGAGCATGTTTCTGGGGATTGGGGGTATTGATAGATGTTCCCTTATTTTCCTTGGGATGTCTCTCCACACTCCGTGCTGTGCTTCGTAGGTTATTCCGATGTCATCTAAGATGTGTCTCCCCGTCAAACTCTGTGTAAGCCTTACATACTGCGCTACTCTCTGGGCCTCAATAAGTTCGTTTAATGTGTTGTGCACGCCGAGCGCCAAGAATTTCTCGTATGACGTATTTGCCGGAAGTCCCAAGGCTTGCTTATACGCCCTTCTAATAATGCACTCTATCTTGGCTTTCTCCGCAGCGTAGAGCTTGAGGTAAGGAACCACATATACAATACGACTGATTACGAATGTTTCTATTAATCGGATAATATTGTGCTCTTTCATGCCATAGTGCCTGTTGGATATCCGCTTTATTAGTCTGATTGTTTGTTGAACACTATATTCAGGTAGTCTAATGGTTTCTCCGTTATGGCCGTTTTCGGATATGCGGAGTCCCAGTATTCTCAGGCTCTCCACTATAGGTATCGTGGTGCCTTCTACTGTGACCATAATGCTTTTTCGACCCCGGCATGTGGGCCTATAGAGCAGAAGTTCTGATTTTTGCGAGGAGCATCTCAGTGCCTTGTCTTTGATGTAGTCTTCCACCGTGTTTACTGCTGTTTGAAGGATCTCTTCCACATGCCCATCGCTTCCACCCGCCACCCAAAGGGTGATGTCGTCCGCGTAGAGGCTGTGTCCGAGTCCTTCTATCTTTTCGAGTCTCGCAGGAAGACCGATCATTGCCCCGTTGAATAGAAAGGGAGATAGGACTGAACCTTGCGGGGTACCCCTATTACCTAGCTTGAGCGCGTCCGATTTGGATTCTCCAATTGAAATCTTTGTGGTACGATCTGTCAAGACGTCTTTGGTGTACGCGTATGTTTTGCGTCCTACATCCAGCTTTTGCAGATTTTGTAGTATGGTCTTGTGCGTAACGGTGTCAGAGGCCTTAGTTAGATGTTTTCTCACCCGCATCTACGATCTGATGTTTTAGTATGAGCTTAATATCCTGCGTCGATAACTTTGGTCTAAATCCATCCATGGTATGTGGGTAACGTCCTCCATCATCCATGTATCTCGTGAGACGTGTGAGAACCACATGTTCCATGAGTTTACCAACGCAGGATGTCAGTGATATGGGCCTTAAGTTCGTCAGTTGTGGTTTCTTTCCAGCCTTTGGTATAAAAATCATTTTGGTGATTTCCATTGACTTGGAATGCTGCCTTGCTCCCAGCAGTTATTCATGTTCGTGAGAGCTCGGATGGATACGTCGTCGAGGTTCCTGAGTGTTTTGTTGCTTTTCCCATCAGGTCCTGGTGTAGATTTCGAGTTGAGCCGGGTAAGTTGATATCGGACTTCTGCCTCCGTAATAGGGGTATCAAGATCAGGATTCTCGTTACCTAGGTAATCCGGAAGTAGTTCTCTATCCGCATCTCCAACGTACATCTTTTGGAGCTCTCGAAAGAGCTCTTCTTCTGTACCGTTGTAGCTGTGTATAACCTTCTGTAGATTGTGTCTTTGTATGGTTTTTGTACTTCCGAGGTGCAAGAAGCATTGAAGAACGTTCCAGGTCTTGGACATTCCTATCTGCCTTTCCATCAAGTCGCACGTGGCTTCCCACTTCTGTTGGGTTAACCTATTTGCATATATCTCGATTTCCTTGTTTAATTCCACATTTCTCTTCCTTAATTTTCGATTATGTTTTTGCTTTTTCCATATTTTCAGCATGCTACCTTTCGCTTCCCACATGTGCAATAATCTGCTATCCATCTCCTCTATACCTGCCTCCTCTGGAACAGTTTTGGTTTTGGTTTTGGAACAGCTCTTTAATGTTTTCTTGCAGTTTCTCTGCCCATTTCTCAATGTCCGTTATCGTGTCTTCCGCATCATCTTGTCGGATTTTGCGGAAGGAGTCCCATTCTACTAGCTTCAGTTCTTTCCCCCTCTTTTTCCTTGGGCCTGCTTGTACCGTTGTGACGACGATGTAGTGGTCACTACCTAAGCTTTCCTGCATGTTTGTCCATTGAGAAACTGCTACATTCTTCGTAAATGTGAGATCTGGTGCCATGTCGTTAGTTACGCTGTTTCCTATTCTGGTTGGTACCAGAGGGTCAGTTATGAGCGTTAGTCCTTCGTGCAGAGCGTCTGCCCATAGGCTTCGGCCCTTAATGTTCTCTATGCTATATCCCCAAGCCGCGTGTGGCGCGTTAAAGTCGCCGACAACAACTAGTGCCTGCTTGTGCACTACGCTCAACACTTTGCGAAAGAGTGGGCCGAATTCGGGCTTGCTCCGGGGTGGACTATATATGTTCAGAATAAATAGACTTCCCTCTTCTTTACGGGAGGGGATTATTTCAATCAGGAGGTGGTCTATGCCACGCACACCGGTATCGTGCTCGACAGCCGAGAGGTTTCTGTGTATCAGCGTCGTGACGGTTGCCTTCTCGCCGGAAGCACTGCACGATTATTTACCCCAATAATTTTGCGACCCCCCCCCCGGTTTCCTGCAGGGCGATGACATCTGGTGCCTTCTTACTTGTTACGAACTGCTGCAGGTTTCCACGCTTGCGACGATACCCGCGGCAGTTCCATTGCCAAATCGCGTATTTGTTACGCGGCGCCATGCTGATTTATCTGTTCTTCCCCGGTGGCCTTGATATTTTCTACCGCATTCAGCCTGCTATACGGTTTGCTTTTACCCGCTCCTGCGCCTGCCGGCCTAATATCCTTTGGTGTGCTTTCTAGTGCCGCTACTCTATTCCCTAATCCATCGAATCGTTGTTTAATCTCTACATACATGTTTGTGATTTGTTGCTGTAACCCATCGAACATTCCTTTAAACGTTCCCATAACCTCGCTGATTGCAAAGACACTCTTTTCTTCAGCCGTTTCTTGCGCCCACCTTTAGTATGGCGGTGCTTCTCCGTTCGCTTGCTTGGGAACGGGCGTTGGAGCCCGACTACGCGTCGACGTCGCACTGGCGGAGGGTGCGTTGCCATTCTTTTGTTGCAGAAGCTTCGCGTTTTCTGCCCTAAGCTGCTTGATCTCATCTTTAAGCGTTGCATTCTCTCGGGTAATCCGTTCTAACATGTTTCTAATCTGTTAGAACAGAATACCCGGGAGAATGCAACGCTTAAAGATGAAATCACCAGAATCACATTTTTTAGAGGTGATGTATTTCTCAACGAATGACCACTAGTTTTCGGTATAATGTATGTTTCTTGCATTTTATCATGGTATTAACCTGGAGAATGTATGGCCTAAATATCGCAACTCATATGTGCTATTGGGATCACTGTAGCCACCGTGATGTTGTGAATATACAGGGTGTCCCAACCAACATGCACCAAGATTTAAAGATATGCAAATGCCACGTGGCTGCACAAAATCAAGGTAGTATTGTTTACCGTCGCTTGGAGATGATCGGATTATTTTTTGCATTGCGCCTAATCGCATTATTAAACGTAATTATTAAATTTCTCATTTCTATAATTCGATGAAAAGTGTCAATGAGAAATGTGTAGAGCGACATGAAATACTTCCTATGCAGCTTTCGGTTGCTCAACACGCGCTAGACATAAAAGTGTTTTTTCGCGCATGAGAGGAGCCCGCGAATGCACACACAGTTTCTGTTGGGGCACATGCCCCAACAGATGAAATAGAATATCGTTAAGCATTTCTCACGTGTAAGACAGCGCGTTGAGGTGCTAGGCGCATTATACTGCAATATCAATTATATGATCACTCCATGCTATCTTCGCCGTCCTCTATTATTACACATAAAATTAGTTTTTTTAGCATTAAAATGGGGGGGGGTTCGTCAGCCACTTCTTATCGAAGTCCAGAGATGCATTTTATGTTAAAATAGACTATTCCATAATAGTCTGCCGCAAAACGTACTTGAATGCGTTCAGCATAGCGGGACTTATTGGCAATCAAAGATCCCTCCACGGCGCATCCGCTCACTCGATTGCGAAGGCTACGCCGTAGCGGGCCGTGCCCACACCCACAACTACTGAACGTCACCGTGGCGCACAGTTCAAATCGGATTTTGGATGTCCGCGCTGGCACCAATACTCATTTTGGCGCTTACCATGTGCGAAACTGGTACAAAAGAAGCCGATCAATGAGTCAGCGGTAAGATGAGAAATAGAGAATTGCGAATCAAGCTACAGAACTGGTATTCGGCTTTAACTCCGGAAGAGGAACTTAGTCTTGAAGCAATGAACGACAATCTTATGGTCATCATTAAATAGTGTGCAATAGAAGTCGGTGGTAACTTCGCTATACAGGATACCAGTAAGCTATGGCAGGAGACGAAAGATCTGATTAAGAAACGCCAATGTATGAAACCCTCTAACCCTACAGCTAGAATAGAGCTGGCAGAACTTTCCAAGTTAACCAACAAGTGTAAGACAGCTGACTTGAGTGAGTATAATATGGTTAGAAATTAACATGCTTTGAGGAACGGACGAAGCCTAAAAGCAGTGAAGAAGAAACTAGGAATAGGCAAGAATCAGATGCGTTAAGAGACAAAGCCGGCAATACCATTACTAATATGGATGAGATAGTTCAAGTGGCTGAGGACTTCAAAAGAGATTTATACAGTACCAGTGGCATCCACCAAGATAATGTAAGAGAGAATAGTCTAGAGCAATTTGACATCTCACAAGTAACACCGGAAAAAGTAAAGAAAGCCTTCGGACCTATGCAAATGGGGAAGGTAGCTGCGGAGGATCAGGTAACACCAGATTTGTTGAAGTATAGTGGGCAGATTGTTCTAGGAAAAAAGGCCACCCTGTATACGCAATGCCTCATGACTTCGAACGTACCGAAATCTTGGAAGAACGCCAACATAATCTTAATCCATAAGAAAAGGGACGCGAAAGACTTGAAAAATTATAGACCGACCAGCTTACTGTCCGTTGCATACAAAGTATTTTCTAAGGTAATTGCAAATAGAAACAGGATCACCTTAGATTCTGTCAAGCAAAAGATCAGGCA
Source organism: Dermacentor variabilis (assembly GCF_050947875.1). NCBI lineage: Eukaryota > Metazoa > Arthropoda > Arachnida > Ixodida > Ixodidae > Dermacentor > Dermacentor variabilis. The sequence continues at coordinate 193,727,914 of NC_134571.1, forward strand.
GAATATCGTAAACGCTACTCAACAATAGACCGTATTCACATCAATCAGGTGATAGAGAAATGGGCTGAATATAACCAACCCTTGTATGTAGCTTTCATTGCTTACGAGAAAGCGTTTGATTCATTCGAAACCTCAACAGTCATGCAGGCATTACGAAATCAGGGTGTAGACGAGCCGTATGTAAAAATACTGGAAGATATTTATAGAAACTCAACAGCTACCATAGTCCTCCATAAAGAAAGCAACACAATCCCAATAAAGATGGGCGTCAGGCAGGGAGATTCGATCTCCCCAATGCGATTCAATGCGTGTTTTCATGAGGTATTCAAAGACCTGGATTAGGAGGAATTGGGGATGAGAGTTAATTTGGGATATCTTAGTAACTTGCAATTCTCTGATGATATTGCCTTGCTTAGTAACTAAGGGGACCGATTGGAATGCATGCTCACGGACCTGGAGAAGCAAAGCAGAAGGGTGGGTCTAAACATTAGTCTGCAGAAAAGTAAAGTAGAGCTTAGCAGTCTCGGAAGAAAACAAAAGTTAACGATAGGAAGCAAGGTACTGGAAGTAGTAAGGGAATACATCTACTTAGGGCAGGTATTGACCGTGGATCTGGATTATGACACTGAAATAATGAGTAAAATGGGCTGGGGTGCGTTTGGCAGGCATTCTCAAATCATGGACAGCAGGTTGCCATTATCCCTCAAGAGAAAAGTGTATAACAGCTGTGCCTTACCACTACTCACGTACGGGACAAAAACCTAGAGGCTTACGAAAAGGCTTTTACTTAAATTGAGGACGATGCAACGAGCTATGGAAAGAAGAATGATAGGCGTAACGTTATAGGATAAAAAGAGCAGATTGGGTGAGGGAACAAACGCGAGTTAATGACATCTTAGTGTAAATAAAGAAAAAGAAATGTACATGGGCAGGATATGTAATGAGGAGGGAAGATAACCGATCGTGATTAAGGGTTACGGACGGGATTGCAAGAGAAGGGAAGCGTAGCAGGGGGCGGCAGAAAGTTAGGTGGGTGGATGAGAATAAGAAGTTTGCAGGGACAACATGGCCACAATTAGCACATGATTGGCGTAGTTCGAGAACTAGGAGAGAGGCCTTTGCCCTGCAGTGAGCGTAACCAGGCCTATGATGAAGACGATTATGGTGATGATGATGAAGTGTGCGAAACGCAGTTGTCCTCCGCGAGAGCCTCAATGCGCTTAGCCAGCGGACCTGTCGCGGCACTTCGCGGCGGTCGCGGTATCTAGTCTACGCAGGAGGCCACAGCTATACGAAATTGTATTGCGTAAGCGCAGCATTTGCTTTGTGTACGCGAAGATCTGAGTGTGCGCTCGCGTGCATATTGGTGGCGAGGAGTTATGGAGTCAGCAGCTGTCGGACGCGCCTCCCTCGCGTAGTATGAGCGATACCGCCGCGCGCTCCTCGTACGTTTCACTTATAGCGCTCAATAAAAACGCCACGCGGCAGCGTTCCTGAACGTTTATGTAGGTACTCTCAAAACGAGGGAAGTTGTTGACTGTCGATATAGTAACCTTGGGCAAACCGAAAGCACAGGCTCATTTACAGAATACGTACAGTGAACGGCACTGCGCGTGGTCGCCGCGATGGAGTCTCCCGAACCGGCTTCTTGTCTGAAAGGCAGGCAAACGCTGAGAGTAAACTAAGTAAAATGTGTTCTTATAGTGGCTGCCTGTATAACCAAATGGGGCATAACAGAATGGAGCCTCAATGCAGCGATCACACAGGCTCTCAGCGACCGACTGCGCGTCTGCATGCATGTCCGCGCACAATGTTTTGCATTCGCTAGGAGCGCTTTTTCGCACCGTGCCGTGAGCTTTAGGCCGCAGCTTATAAGCAATTGACAGCACACCAGCAACCATGGTTGCCGGCGCGCTATCAGAACTGTTCAAAAATAATTTCGTTATAGAGACTTCACGCCTACGGCGAATGTGATGTGCCATCATGACGATTCAATCTTATTTTGTTTTCTAACTTCTTGGACATTTCAATATTATTTATCAAGTTGCGTCGCACTGTGTGTTTATCGGTCATCTCAGCGTGCGATTTCCCTCAGATTTTTTTTCGTAATCCAGTGCATCAATTTATAACAAGGACATGACCTGTTGCGTTTCGCCTGCGACGCTCGGTTTTGCCGGCGCGACTGCGGCGGGGCGGCAGACATTTTGGCCCGTTCGGCGTCGCCGCAACGCTCCCCGCCAGGCGTTTCCAGGCGTTTCCAGGCATGTTCCGATGCCACGTGTCTTCATGTGCGTGTGTGAGTGTATGTGCCATTGTGCCCGAACCAGGCGATGCGACAGCAGGGGGTCACCCTCTCCTTCCAGTCATTGTGCCCGAACCAGGCGATGCGACAGCAAGGGGTCACCCTCTCCTTCCAGTCATCGTGCCCGACCAGAGGCGCTAAGACAGTGTGCGTCACCATTAGCCCATTGTACAATCACGTGCTCGTCTATTGAGGGGTTCCTTCTTGCCCTCAACTGCGAGAGTATAAAAACAGCTGCCCCCGGACGCCAAAAGGAGGGCTCCGATGTCTTCTGTTGAGTAAAGTGCTCTCCCGTCTCTCTACTTCGGTCAACCTGACCGCCAACTCTTTGCGATGTTAAAATAAACAAGTTGTTTTGTTGTTACCAGTCGACTCATGCTTTGCCGGGACCTTCGGATGCTTCCAGTTGTACCCCAGGCCGCCAGGCCAACGCTACCCTTGGGGCTTGCGACCCAGGTACAACCACGGGCGTCAGCGCCGAGTTCCCAACAACCGATGCCATCGGTGGGATCCAAATAGACCATATGATACAGCCTTTTTTAATGTGCGCCTTACCACTCCCTTTCTGTTCCAGTCAACTTGCCAGTATCTAGCATCAACAAGTTCGTAGACCAAACCCTCATGAAATTAGCCGGGCAACCGGGCGCTGGCGAACGTCTCAGTGCGCGTTTTCTGGTACTCACCGAACATCGCTCAGTCTCGTCGCCGTAATAGAAATCTTCCTCGCGTATGTGCTTGCTGCACACCCGAGTTGTCGCCAACATCGTGCAAGATATACTATTATAAAAGACGTACAGGTCAGATCTCTGACGGCAGGACACCATAAGTCTCAAATTCGGATCTTACTGCACCATCTTCTTTGACATTATTTTTCGTTGAACAGCGTCACGAATTTATGTTAGCTCGCACAGCCTGTATTGACAGTAATCCACAAATATTGTAAGGCTAAAGTCGATGGATCAGCTATGGACGGATCTGCAGGAATTGTCTACAAACAGTCTATGGACTTATGGCCTTACACTTCTTGTAGAATAGTCTAAAAAAATGTGTTAGTTTATAGACACTCTATAAACTGTCTATAGATTAATGAAAATTCATGTTTGTAGACAGATTTCTGCAGAATGTCTGGAGAAAAGTTTAAAGGAATATAGAGCTCAACTTTTGCAGACGGAAGTCTATAGAATTTCAATAGAGAAATGTTTCTTGATAGTGTATAAACATTTGCTTATAGACATTTTTGTAGACTGAAGTTCACAAAATTTTTATATGCAAATATCTTTAGACTATCTATAGGACATTTGTCTATATTCATTCCATAGACTTCAGTCTACAAAAGCAGAACTGTACACCCCACACACTTTTGTCTACACACATTCTGCCGGCATTCGCCTATAAACGTGAATTTTAATTAGTCTCTGGAGAGTCTATGGAGTGTCTGTCCACTAAGATATCTTATAGACAATTATATAAAAATGTATGGCCATAATTCTATAGACTGTCTATCATCATCATCGTCATCATCAGCCTGGTTACGCCCACTGCATGGCAAAGGCCTCTCCCATACTTCTCCAACTACCCCGGTCATGTACTAATTGTGGCCATATTGTCCATGCAAACTTCCTAATCTCATCCGCCCACCTAACTTTCTGCCATTCCCTGCTACGCTTGCCTTCCGTTGGAATCCAGTCCGTAACTCCTAAGGACCATCGGTTATTTTCCCTCCTCATTACATGTCCTGCCCATGCCCATTTCTTTTTCTGGATTTCAACTAAGATGTCATTAACTCGCGTTTGTTCCCTCACCAAATCTGCTCTTTTTTTATTCTATAACGTTACCCCTATCATTCTTCTTTCCATAGCTCGTTGCATCGTCCTCAATTTAAGTAAAAGCCTTTTCGTAAGCCTCTAGGTTTTTGTCCCGTACGTGAGTAGTGGTAAGGCACAGCTGTTATACACTTTTCTCTTGAGGGGTAATGGCAACCTGCTGTTCATGATCTGAGAATGCTTACCAAACGCACCCCAGACCATTCTTATTCTTCAGGTTATTTGTGTCTCATGATCCGGTTCTGCGATCACCACCTGTCCTAAGTTGATGTATTCCTTTACCACTGCCAGTGCCTCGCTACCTATTGTAAATTGCTGTTCTCTTCCGAGATTGTTAAACAATAGTTTAGTTTTCTGCAGAATTATATTTAGACCCACCCTTCTGCTTTGCCACTCCAGGTCAATGAGCGTGCATTGCAATTGGTCCCCTGAGTTACTAAGCAAGGCAATATCATCAGCGAATCGCAAGGTACTAAGGTATTCTCCATCATCTTTTATCCCCAATTCTTTCCAAACCAATTCTCTGAATACCTCTGTGTAAACACGCTGTGAATAGCATTGGAGATGTCGTATCTGCCTGCCTGACGCCTTTATTTATTGGGGATTTTGTTGCTTCTTTATGGACGCCAGCGGTGGCTGTGGAGTCGCTCTAAATATCTTTGTGTATTTTTACATACGGCTCCTCTACACCCTGATTCCGTAATGCCTCCATGACTGCTGAGCTTTCGTCTCAATCAAACGTTTTCTCGTAATCAATGAAAGCTATATATAAGGGTTGGTTATGTTCAGCACATTTATCTATCACCTGATTGATGATGTGAATATGGTATATTGTTGAGTAATCTGTAGGATCTCCTGTCTGGTTTTTTGCTTTACAGAATCTAAGGTGATCCTGATTCAATTTGCGATTACCTTGGAGAATACTTTGTAGGCAACGGACAGTAAGCTCATCGGTCTATAATTTTTCAAGTCTTTGGCGCCCGCTTTCTTATGGATTAAGATTATGTTGGCGTTCTTCCAAGGTTTCGGCACGCTCGAAGCCATGAGGCATTGCGTATAGAGGGTGGCCAGTTTTTTAGAACAATCTGCCCACCATCCTTCAACAAATTTGCTGTTGCCTGAACCTCTCCAGCTGCCTTTCCCCTTTGCATTGCTTCCAAGGCTTTCTTTACTTCTTCCTACGTTATTTGTGTGATTTCAAATTCCTCTAGACTATTCTCTCTTCCAGTATTGTCGTGGGTGCCACTGACACTGTGCAAATCTCTATAGAACTCCTCAGCCAATTGAATTATCTCATCCATATTAGTAATGATATTGCCGGCTTTGTCTTTTAACGCATACATAGGATTCTTGCCTATTCCTAGTTTCTTCTTCACTGCTTTTAGGCTTCCCCCGGTCCTGAGAGCATGTTCAATTCTATCCACATTATACTTCCTTATGCCAGCTGGCTTACGCTTGTTGATTAACTTCGGAAGATCTGCCAGTTTTGTTCTAGCTGTAGGGTTAGAGGCTTTCGTAGATTGGCGTTTCTTGATCAGACCTTTCGTCTCCTGCGATAACTTACTGGCATCCTGTCTAATGATGTTCCCGCCGACGTCTATTGCACAATCTTTAATGATGTGCATAAGATTGTCGTTCACATCTTCAACACTAAGATCCTCTTCCAGAGTTGAAGCCGGATACCTGTTCTGTAGCTCGATCCGCAATCGCTCTTTTTCGCCTCTTACCGCCAACTCATTGATCGGCTTCTTATGTACCAGTTTCTTCCGTTCAGTCCTCAAGTCCAGTCTACTTCGAGTTCTTATCATCCTATGGTCACTGCAGCGCACTTTGTCGAGCACATCCCTATCTTGTATGATGCCAGGGTTACCGCAGAGTATAAAGTCTATTTCATTTCTACTCTCGCCATTTTGGGCTTCTCCAAGTCCACTATGGGCTATCCCGCTTGCGTAAGAAGGCATTCATTATTCTCAGAATATTCTGTTCTGCAAATTCTACCAATAGGTCTCCTCTGCTATTCGTAAAGCCTAGGCCATCTTTCCCCATTGACTTGTCTCAAGCCTGCTTCTTGCCCACCCTGGCAGTGAAGTCGACCATCAGTATAGTGCATTTTGTTTATACTTTGCCCGTCGCCGATTCCACGTCTTCATAGAAGCTTTCGACTTCCTGGTCATCATGGCTGGCTGTAGGGGCGTAGACCTGTACGACCTTCAATTTGTACCTCTTATTACGTTTCACAACAAAATTTGCCACCCTGTCCTTAATGCTATAGAATTGCTGTATGTTACGAGCTATATCCTTATTAATCAGGAATCCGTCTCCTAGTACTTGTTTCTCCGCTAACCCACGGTAGCACAGGACGTGCCCGCTTTTTAGCACTGTACATGCTTCTTTTGTCCTCTTAACTTCCCTGAGCCCTATTATATTCCATTTGCTGCCCTCTATTTCCTCCAGTAGCAATGCTAGACTCGCCTCACTAGATAACGTTCTATCGTTAAACGTTACCAGGTTCAGATTTCAATGGAAGCCTGTCCGGAACGAGGGATTCTTAGCACCATCTGCTGCGACGCCGGTCTGACCACCGCCGTGGTCTGTTGCTAAACAGCCGCTGGGTACTGAGGGCCGGAATTTGATTGTTGTAGTCATGGAAGAGGTTGTGGCCATGTACTGCACCAGGGTGTCCAATCCTGCTCTGGTGAGGGAGTGCGTTACCGGTTCTGGTCACCAGGATTAGGCCGAACTCCAGGCCTGTTTATGCAATTTTATCAACACGCGGATCTTTCTTAATCCGGTGGAAAATTGTGCGGCACCGGGATTCGAACCACGGTCCTCTTGCACGCGAGGCGGATGCTCAACGTGTACGCCACCGCTGCACCAGACTATCTATAGACTATATTAAAGAAAGTTTATGGATAAATATCTATTGAACGTCTATGTAGAAATGTCTATAGGTAGTCTACAGGTCTATACCTATAGACAGTCTATAGATATTTTTCTATAGACTTTCTATAGACTTCCGTCTTTAAAGTAGAACTGTACAAGCCTATACACTTTTGTCTATAGACATTCTGCGGCCATTTGCCCGCAAACGTGTTTTCATTAATCAATAGAAAGTCTATAGACAGTCTATAGACTCAGACTTTCTGTAGTCAGTCTATAGACCCACACCATTTATAGTGTAGTCTATAAAATGTGTATCACCATAGGTCTATAGACTGTCTATAGACCAGTCTAAAGAAATGTGTATAGACAGTCTGTAGATTTCATAGACAAATGTCTGTAGACTGTCTATGGACTTTCTGTAAAATTTTTGTAAGGGCGTGGCTGAGTTGTGTCACTAAGTGTAGTATTGCGGCGAAATATTGCTCAGTTTAGTGCGGTTTTGTTATGCATTCGAGAGTAATGTTGCTGCTTAATTATGAGGTCGCAACAACGCACGATTACAAACCGACCGTATTGCGATCTCTCAGCTGAGTGTTGTTTGCGGTGTTTTGATTAAAGCAGTGTTGAATGCACATTGCCTTTAGTGTTCTTTATCGATGACACCACTTTTCAGCACGATGACACCACTGTGCCAAGCGATGACAGTATTTTTCCGAAAGGCACCATTGTGCTGACACTACATTTCTTCATCGGATTCGTAGGCGAACTCCACCTCATACTCGGAGAAGTGGTGGTCGTAGTCGTCATCCGACGGGTATCTGAAGCGCATTGATTTGGATTCGTCGTCGTCCTCCGTGCTCTGAGGCGACGGCATCTGCGGGTAGATATTCATAAACTGTAGCGTGGGCTTGCGATCGTAGTAATATCGCTGCGTTTCCATGGTCTTGCACTTCGTCGGCAGTGAACTTGCGCCTCCGGTCACGCTGTTCTCTATCGCTTTACGACGTAGAAGCGAGCGATTATAATTTGCTCGGTGATCACTCCATAGACCCGTACGACAGAAGCCTTGAACGCGTCATGGTTTCAGAGGCACAATGTGCATACGTACGTAGTGAAATGAGCAAGAAGCCGTTTGCTTCCTTATTTCCCTGCAACCATGTATGCGCGAAGGCGAGCATTCTGGTTGTTTTTGTTTCGGTCCTCCCGTATGGCCGGCGCCGTCGCTGCCACTCATGGGACGTGGTTGCGGAGGCGAGTGCCATGTAGTGGTTTTATATTTCGTTACATGAAAATATAGTAATTTGTGTCTTATTTTTTGGCAGCGGGTTTTTGAGAATATCGAGGTCACGTGGTGAGCCAAGTAATGGTCTCGCATTGAAAATTCGTGGGCGGGCTCGCACTGTGTTCTTAGCTGCAGCCCCGCTCTCTTGCGCTCGTGCTGCAGGGATTAGAAAACAAACAAAACGCTAAAACAACTTGAAAGCCTCAATGAAACCATCGTCCGTTGAGCCCATCACTACACAAAAATAAAGCTTCCGAATGAACCTTCATTATCTTAGTTAAAGTCCATCTAAGCCGCAAGTACAAGATTGAAGCCTGTCATTCCTCGAGGGATAAACGTGCGCTATAGGAGGAATGGCTTCCGCAAGTTGGGGAAATTTCGTGCGTGAAAATACATCGACATTTCCTGCAGCTATATCATGAGCAGGAGCGTAAGTAGACTTCCTTCGAAAATTGGAAGTGGCACTGTCACGGTATATGGGGTGTTTTCCTTTCTTTAAACCATACAAAACACATTTAATTGCCTGTGGAAGATACTGTGAGGGGAGTCTCATGGAGCTGGATTGCTGCAAGCGTTGGACAATACTCTCAAGATAAATGGAAATGTATAATCGACTAGTTAACGAGAATGCTCAAACTCCTTGCTTAAGCACTTGATTTGCAGCATATATTGCAATTTACAAATTTTATTCGGGGAGTTTGCCAAACATATGAACTTGTAACGAATTCTTATGATTGTACGGGACTCGAGATATACGCCGTGAAACTAGCGGTAAAAATGTATTACTGTTCAACTTACTTTTTAACAAATCGTATTTTTTTTCTTTTAACTATTAAGGTAACTAGAACGCCCATGCATGCCGTTGCAGACCTTGGAAAATATTTCGAAGGTTGCGCCATCCTGAAAATTCATTGCAAGCGCGTAAGTCTTGCTTGCGAACCCACCGGCTACAATGAAGAAACACCAATATGTGCCATGAATAACTTAAAAAGTTATTTCTTCCATTTTTCCTGCCTATTAGTCGTTCGTGCATTTCAATTTCTCATAGAAATAATGTACTTAGCCCACTTTATTGTGAGGGGTACGGTGTGCTATCGATACAGCAAAGTTATCTGTATAACGAAGGATTTCGGAGGTCCTAAGTATTTCCTTGTAAAGGCGTTTGACTTATATTGCAGTGAAGCACCGATCCCGTTTCGTATTATTTCTCCGCATCTGTTTTTTGTATCACGGTGATTCTTTGGTGCCACATATGCGCTCTGCGCATATCTGAGAATTATTTAAATCAATGGCCTCTGAGTTGTGCTAGAAATAAAGCAGTCGAAAATTTTCTCGACAGTGCGTTTATGTCCATTGGTTCATTCTCGCGATGCATTTTTCCTGCAACATAATAAAAAAGCTAGCCCAGCAACGAGCTTGCGTAATTTTTATGTGTTATTTAAATACTCGTCATACCATCTGCATACTCAAAAAAGCTTGTGGTCCTTTGTTATAGGTATTGTAGCGTGCAATGGCATAGTTGCAAACTTAATGGAGAAAAGCATGAGAAGGTCGGACTCGTTTACGATAAGATCAAAGTATATGATGAACTCTTTGCATGGGATGAAGAATTAGGCGAGAAAATACCAGTAAAAAAGTCTCTTCGAATAGCCGGACGGCAACCTGCTAAGTTTAGAAAAAAACAAATATTCTGAATATCAACGCCAGGAGTATCATTAATAAGGCGGTAGAACTTGAGGCCTTCTTTCTTGAACGTGAACCTGATATCATAACCAAAAGTAAAACTTGGCTGTCGTCGCCCAACTCGACCAACAATATATTTCCTCCAGGTTATTCATTTCTTCGTGAGGATAGATGTACCTGCAGCGGTGCCATCGCGATTTTAGCAAAAGACGACATTCAGACCACACCCCTGCCTAACATTCCGGCGCAGAAGCACTGTTTTGTAGGATCACGATCGGCGTATATTCCCTTTATGTTGGTACAATGTAGAGAGCACCGAATTCTGGCCAGGAGCTATTACATATACTGGCTGATTTCATGCTGCGTCACCTCCAAGCTGACAAAAAGGTGTCCTTACGGGGGATTACAATCTACCAGGTATACACGGGATTCGTACGATGTTTTTGTTGTCGACAAGGGGAGCGCTGAGGCGATACCGGATATTGCCTTCAATAGTGGTTTAAAGCAACTCATTCAACAATCTACACGTGTCACTTCGTCGAGCAGCATAATTCTTGAACTAACGGTTGTGAGTGAAAACATTCCTGTAGAGAACATATCATGGGGAATCGTTGACGGAATTGCGGACCACAAGGCAACCAAATGCTGTCTATCACTGCCGTCGTCAAGAAGCTCAGAAAAAATCATCAAACGAATATATGATTGGAAAAACGCAGATGATGTCAACATTCTTGACTTTTTTGATTTTCACTACCCCAATTTTTCTTGTCTTTCCCATGATAATTCTGTGACAGTAGATGAATTACGGGCGGAATTTAAGGACTATGTACAGCACTGTTTATCAAACTTTGTGCTCATGAAAAAAATAGAAAGTGCGCAAAGAAACCGTTGTATTACAAGGAATATAATACATATCCAACTTAAGATGTCAAGGCGGAGGAAACTTAAGAATAAGATATCATATCCCTGCTACTCCGAGAAAATTAGCCAATTGGCACACGTGTTGAGAGCAGCAATAAAACAAGGAAAACATACGTACAATAACGTCACACTTAGCAGCTTAATCAACAGGGCTCCTCAAATATTTTGAAGGCATTTTAACGCGAACATGCATAAACGAATCAATTTGTCGCCTAAGGACGCTTTCAATAACCAATTCAGTTCAATAACAATTTTGAATCCGTTTTTGAATACAGTTTACAATTAGGAATTTTGATCCTGGTGTTTTGCGTGCACAAACTACTCTCTGATTATGAGGCACGCCGTAGTGGGCAACTACGGATTAACTTTGGTCACATGATTTCTTGGCACATACCGCATGGCACACGTGCATAATTGCATTTAACTCTTACCGATCCGGCCGCGAACGAAATACATCAAGTCAACTGAGACTGTTTGATTACGAATCATTCGTCTCGTCCACACGCAGTGCACTCTAACGTAATCATCTGCATCCGCACGGACTTAAAATATGTCGCTAATGCGGTAGAGGCTCATGACGACAACCAATTGAATTTTAAGTCACCGGCTTGCTTGTTCTTATCAAAGAAAGGTATGATGTGAGTACGACCAAAAACGATGTGACGGGAGAGTGCCTGTCGGTAATTGTTTCATTTCGTGTTGTGTTTCGCAATATGTACTTACGGCAATATACGCGTTTTGTTTTTCTTGACTCGATCGTATAATTTAGGGCAATGAATGATCCTTATCAACCTTACTAGATGCGATCAATTGACTCGCTCGGAGAGATGGCTACAACCTGTCGCCCATACGAGGGTGTCGCTACCATCGACAGTCGACCAGGTGACGTAGCATCATCCGTGCAGCAGACGACGGAGCATGGTTACCGTGTGCGTTCAGACAAGCTCTTTCGGGTGCAAATAAAGTTCTGTGCTCTTTATAACCGAACAATTCTGCATTGAAGAAGAAGTTGAAGATAATCTGTGGTGCGATGCTTCCAAACGGGTTCAACCCTTTCACACCCGAGAGAGGTTGAGAAAATGACTTTTTGGTTCAGTTTTACTCTTTTGGTGAAGCACAGACGATGAGCGAATGCGATTGGATATGGATTGGAATGCAATTGACGATTGGATATCGCTGCTCGTGGATTAATATGAGCGAAAAGCTGTAATGCTGAGGTGCACCATCCGAGGCAGGGGGTAGCGTAATAAAAAAAAAAAAACTTTTGCGAGAAGGCTAATATACTCGCGTTTCATTCGAACACAATCGTACGCACCTTCCATGTTTTTCTGTCTTTTTCTGCTTTTTCTGCCTTTTTCTGCCTTTTTCTGCTCGCTCATGCTATACCTCTCAAAGTTCCTTAAGGCTTGTTTTCGCAAACAGATGGTTACAGTTAATGAATACACGACAGAAATATGATACGGTGGGTGCCGGACGTCTCAAAACTACATGTGGTGAAACTTTTATTTGGTGCAATTATGTCAGCACTAAACTAGTTGCGTCACTTGTAATGCTCTTACATTTGCACATTGCGTTCATGTAAACGCGCAATTTATTTATTGTTTAATCGGAAAAGTGGCGCACGCGAGCAAGCAATTTTAGAGGGGTAACATAAGAAGTTCAATAGAAAATTTACAAATTGCGCGTTCACGAGCACTTATTAAACATAAATACCGTACCTAAACAGCTCTGGGATCGCTCAGATCTTTGTAAAGCCACAGCGACACGTCGAGAGCTCCTGTTGCCCTCAATCGTCTCAGACGTCTTATACTTGTGCTAGAAAGATACTGTGCGCGTGACCAAGGGGATACATTCCTCTCCCAATAAGGCCCGCTAATCAAATTCGGGGAGCTGGAGGAGTTCCGTAAAGATTGCGGCGGTTAACGCGAGTTGAATGCTGGCAACTACAGAATTGCAGACGACACGTTTAGTGCCAGTCATGTCAACAGGGCACATCTCGATGACAGCGCCGCCACTACTTGTGAGAGAGGCAGGGGCAACCACTCTACTGTGGCGAGACCGAGAAGTTTTCTAATTGACCTTATCTAGTAACGTTGATCAAAATTGAAAAGGAGGAGTAAAATGCCGCGATCAACAATAAAGAAGAATATGCGCAACTTTTATTAAGACACTAGGGGGACCCCCCCTTCCCCCAACACTTCTTTGAGTACGCCGATTCTTTTTTTAAAATTATTTGATAACGTGCTGTCTCCTTCTTCGCGAATATTCACCAGTAAATGTAGTGGGTGCACCTCAAGCAAGAGGCGCCAGCCTCCAGACGGTACGATCAGTAATGACGATGAAGAAGAAGCAAGTGTTATGGCGACCGTAGCAGAAATGTTGGTTTCTGCTCACAAAACTCACGGAGTGAAGCAGCATCACTGCTTGCCGCAGCTTGTGGCGGCCTCAATCTGCGCGCTGTTGGTCATTGCAGGAATTGGTGCATGGTTACTTGCTACAGCGCATCCGCGAAAGGAGCAGCCGACACCTGCGCCAGCGCAGAAGTCCGTTGAGTGCCTCACGGCCGCCTTGAGGGAGCTGGCCAACTACATCGACACCGACAGCAACCCATGCACCGATTTCCACGACTATGTCTGCAACAAGAGCTGCTACCCCGACGTCCGCAGTGCCGTCCGCCAGAAGATCTCAAATGACATCATCAGTCCCATCTTGCAGGTACCCTCGAAGTGTGTTAGCCTGGGAACAGATTAGATGGCTTTAGCTAAGCTTAGAGAGTTATATAGGATTAGGAACTTGCAGTGTTTTATGCACGCGTTCTAGCGTCATTTATTTGCAAGAATATTTATTTTGCCACAAACAATATATTGTTGAAACAGGATAGCCAATGAATGTTAGATTTACCGGACCTTGATGGACGCGGCTGAGAATCTCCCAAAAGCAATCGCATAGCATTTTAACCTGGCAGGTCACAATCTCGTGTACCTTCATACCTGAAGTCACACTTCCGTTCGCCCAGGGGACAGTAAGTACAGTATATGATATCTCGTTCACAAGTTCAATACGCTCGCATTAACTGGCTAAAATGTTCCAAAATGAGCTCTTGAATGTATTTTTTGCCCCAACGGAATGTATATAACTCGGTCCACCTAGTTGCGCTCTTACGCTTGATCAGACCACAGCTGGGGAATCCCCATTCCCAATTTATTACTTAAATTGATAGTTTTCGTACAACTCATCTTCTAGAAGCCGTGTCTCGGAAATCTATTAGGTAACCCCGTTTAAGTTTAGAGTTTTATTTGTTAAATATTTCCGTACAGCAACTAAGCCCTCCCCCCTCTTTCTCCTAGTTTTTCTTTTCTCATCTCTGGCCTTTTTTGAAAAAACTCGACTTCCGCTAACAGGGCGCACCGGCCTATTTGTGTAACTATATATCTTCCTTCTTCCCAATTAAGGGTGGGGGAGGGACAGGTAGACGTACATAAAACCCTACAAAGTATTTGCTGCGTTCACGAAGACAACTGCTCTTGTTAAAACGTTTGCTTCAGCGACATTCGTAAACAAATCCCTGCCGAATGGCTATATTGACGAAAGAAAAAAACGAAGTCGTTTATTGAGTAATAAGCTACTTGCATCACTTAAGTTCACAATTAGAAAAGTTACATCCAACGACTGGCGACACGAATAGCCGCTTAAACAGAAAGCATGGAGCGTTGCTCTAATCGCGCGGCATGACGCAGCTTCATTTATGTCACCGTTCTCCATCACACAGGTGTTAAACCACGCGTTACGCTTCGCGTTTCCACGGCTGTATTCATACTAATGCAAAATTAGTCTGCAAGTAGTATGATAACCCCAGGTGAACTTGAGGACGTGAGGTGTCGTATGTAGTGCAAGGCTACTCAGATCAGAATTCACCCCACGCGTCGTATTCTGTGGGTGTGGGAGAAAGCTTCCGAGACTGGGCGGAGAAGCACGGTGGCTTGATGCCGGCCCAACGTTTTAGGTCGCGTGACAAAGCAGGTGCCAAACGACGGGAGGGGGTGGAGGTGATTGTGCATTACTATGAGCGAGCAAGCGCCTTGGGCTGCAGAAGATCGCTCCACACTTCCGCTGGTTGAGCCGGGGTTGCACATTCCTATCCGCTCCCTATCTTGAATGTCATCTGAGGCCGCTGCAAATCTTGGGCGAGCTGGGATGGCTGTTGGCGCGAGAGCCTATTTGTCGCGTTTGCCCGACACTTAGGCGCCGCATGAGTCTGCATGAGCCGCGAGAGAGAAATGTAGGAACTTTCGCTTCTTGAGTTCTGCAGTTACCTAGGTACTACGGAGGAGGACGCGCTTTTATCCGTTTTCTTTTTCTACATGGCGAAGCAGCGGATATTTTTCGTAACGGCGCCAATCTCACTGGAGCGGACATCAGATTTGGCTCTTCAGGTAGCATCACCGGTTCGTTAACTATTTTGACAGAGCCCTGCTGCCAATGTAAGGGTGGTCGTCACCTGCGCTTTTGAAAGCGTAATTACGCCGCCATCGACTTAAAAAGGTGCAAGCAGAGGCAGAGTTAGGATGTGGGAACATATATAAGAACAAAATTCGCTTACGGTTACCGCAGTCCCTACTGGGAAAATTGAGCGCAGCTCTATATGTGTTTTCAATTCGCCATATATTGGCTAGCCCAGACAGCCTGTCGTGTGCGGCACGTTGCAAACTGAGCGAAGCATTGCAAAAGAAGTAAAAATCAAGCACAATGATATTGACGAGAAGAGTCAGCAATCATCAAAAATCTGATCTGTAGGCCGAGCGTGTCGGCTTTTATACATGACTCGTTGAAAGTTTCAGTGTAGTCGTTGGTGCCTTCGTGGGGCCCATAAAGTTCCACGCAACTCGCGTCACACATACAATCAGATTACAACAACTATGCCACCATCTCGGGGTGGCATAGTTCATGCATGATGCATGCTGATGCAGTACTCTGCTTTCATTCTCACTCTTTGGACATACTCTCCTCCTCCGCCTTCCTTCTCATGCCCTCACTGTAGGCTCCTACTCCAATTTCCTCCTCTTCTTTCATCTCCAACTGCGCTCCACGTTCGCTTTCATCGTTCGCTGTCTTCTTTCGCTTGGTTATGAGGCACAATGCCGACTGTCGGCGCAGTAACGAGCGCGGAAGAGCGGCGCTCCAAAATAGAAAGCCTGGTCAACACGTTAACTTCAGCGAGCGCAATACTGTGAGCGCAGAACCACTTTCCATAGCAGCGCACCGTGCATTGCAAACATCGTCATTTTAAAATGCTTTCTATAATGCCGTAATGCTGTGATGACCATCATTCTATGGCGGCGCATGCTGTGCTCGGCACCAGTTCGAATATAGGGACAAACCGGCGAAGCGTCTCCTACTGCGTATAATGCCTAGGCAAAGGTATGTTTGGAGAAGCAAAAGTCCGCACATTTCTCTCTCACACCTCACGCATGGGCACAAGAATCACGTAAGTGCGGGATACAGGTTATCGTGCTGGTGACTGCGCGTCTTCTATCTTCCCGTGCGCAGCCTGCTCAATGTCACGTTATTTGAAGTTTCGGATATGTCTTCAAGCAACAGGCAGCAGGAGCGTTCGCTCCCCTTAATTTGCGCTATTCCTCGAGCCAGAATTGTGGCAGCTAGTGTTACGCTCATCGTGCCAGGTTTTTTCACGTCTATTTGTGCGCGCGTAACACCACGCTTGTTTGATGAACCATTAAGCGAGTAGCTACTGCGATATACACAGCCGATAGAAGCCACCAACATTATTTCGTATACTTGTCGAAAACTTTCCTATCGCTATCAACGATTCGTCTTTCGGTTGAAATTGCGACTTTCCTTGCTGTGTCTGGCCATGTTCAAATAAAGCAACACGGAACTTAGATTTTATGACAATTTCTTTGAACTTTGCAATATAAACATGTGCCGTAAATTTCGCAACCACGATAGAATTGATGTATACAATTAGTTTTTTACTATTGAACCACGACTTTGCCAAATGATGCCCGCATGCGCAGTTTATACGTCTGCAGTGATGCAACTCGAGTAAAATTGGTAAACTCAGAAAAATATTCAAAAGACGATATTAAAAAGGCGTCAGAAGGAACCGTTGACGCTTGGTGATCTTTTTATCTTAGAGCAACTGTGGAATCTAATGCTACGCCTTCTTGCAGCTGCGCAGTGAAAACATGACTAAGTCGGTTCGTGGAAAAAGATCGGAAACAAAATGCAAAATATAGATTCAATAGATGGAAATACAGATTCGGAGCTCTAACTCATACATATGTACATAATTTACACATCCACTGCATTGCCAAATTGAGCTCCTTGATAAATCAAAACACTTTACAGAATTATGAGCATCCATTAGTTGAGATCCTTGTTCTAACCAACACTAACTGCAACGTAAGAACTACTACCAACCCTTTATTTGCAGGGTCGCCTTGAGGACGAAAGGAGTCAACTTCTCAGTACTTACTACTCGAGCTGCGTAGAGAAGGCTGCTACTGGCAAAGTGAACGTCTAAGAAGCCACTCAGAACATGTTTAAAGCGTTTTACTCAGAATACGATCTAAATACAGAGAGTGGCGTCATAAAGCTGATCGGTATGGTTTGTATTCAGCTCGGACTCTACATGCCTATTTACGTGTATGCAGGAGTGGATGAAGAAGATGGTTATGCATATGTGGGCCTCGCGCCTGCTGAACCACTATCAACACCTTCGTTCTTCGGTACAAAAAACCGTAGACGAATTGTAGAAGACATCGTGAGGGTTGTTCAGACAAATATACAAGCGAACTTCACTTTCAACAGATTGCATAAGTTTCACCACCTCGCGAAGAACATGGTAGATGAAGAGAGCGAGGGCTCTCTAACGGGAAACTTGTCAGTTTTGGATGCACTCAGGGCCAGTGTTAGTTTTGACCAATGTAAGGCCTACCTTCTCGAAATTTCTGTTTCCTGGGCTAGAAAAATACAGGGTGCCACAAAGGACATACGCATCAAATTAGAGGGCCCAGCGAAGGTGGACAAGCTGCTCCAGCTCTGCGCACGCCCGGAACAACGCGTCGAGGCATTGGCCCACCTGGCCCTTTTGAGCGTCTATACGTTCTTCATGGAGGAGATTAACCTTGAGACAAACAAGACTGCGGCGAAGTACGCTACCATGTGCCAGAGGAACATTCTCCGCTACCGATTCCTGTGGGCCAGTGTTGCAGTGGACAAGCTTCGACAGCCGCAGCACGACACCCTCATAGCGGGCCTCTACAAGATCGTTGTCAGTTCTGCATTCACAGAGACGGAAGATATCTTCGAGGAAGTACGTTCACAAAACCTGACTACGCTCGACTTCAAGGGCAACATCTCCAGTTTCCAGCTGATGCTGCCGGGTGACTTCACAAGCGCGTATCCGGAGCAGCTACCCCGTCTCAGCAGGGATTACTGGAGCAACGCATTCCTGATGAGGCGACTGCAGTGGAAGGCCGAACTGGTGGACGACGTACGCGGGTTCTCCGGACTGAGCGATATCCGCTGGGACGCGTACGCGGACCCGCTTATAATCCACGGACGCAACGTCGTGTTTTTGCCCACCTTCTACTTGTTGCTCAACAGCCAGTGCCAAGACGAGAAGGAGCGGAGGCTACTTGACGCGTTGACCACGGGCGTGACCATAGCCGACCACTTGTTCGAATGGCTGTACTGCTTGGTCTTTCGCAAGAATGACCGAGGTATTCGACTGGTAAAGAACTGGTTGCTGTGCCATCGTCGATCTGTCTTCCCAGCGCATTCAGAAGATCGAATGATCAGTTACCCGTGGCTTTCGCTGCGCGTAGTGCAGCGGGTGGCCGAACTCGATTGGTGGGACGGCGTCGTCATGCACTGGAGTACGTGGACAGTGCGGCCCGCGCAGATATTCTACGCCCTCTTTTACTCGCGCAACCTGTGTAGCCGTGTGGCTTCCACCGATGCGTTGAACACGACATCCCTAATAGTGGACGCGCTTCCCGGTTTCAGCGCCACATTTCAGTGTCCGGCATTTCCCCAAGTGCCACGTGATTTATGTCTCGTAACCGCCACTGTGACCAGCAATTAGAGGCAATTTGTAGGCACGAATTTTCGAACTGAATCTATGGGCCCGCCATGTATGCTGGCCGCGTTGCTCTGCTCATCATTTTGTTGAATGCTGACGGCCACGAGATAGCAGAAGATGGTTCCATGTTACAGAATAATACCACGCGGGTTACTAATATATTCTATTTTATAGCTTATCTTTCACTGTGCTAGTAAAGTCTACCATTCACGATGCGTACCTGCGTAGTATTGTCTATTCATCCATTTGTCATTCTCTTTAAGACGAATCAACTATACAAAGTTACAAAACCTACAGTTTACTAAAATATCCCTGAGATAACATAGTTTATTCTACTATCTACGATTGCGCAACGTTAAAAACTGATATATAGCGTTAATAATATCATCGACACCATTCTACAAGATGACAGGGATTGTGGCAGAACACCCCCAATTCCATCTTAATCATCCTGCTTAACTTCGAATCGAAATAACATGCTGCTTATCGGAGCTATAGGCAGGCAAGAGCTTGATATGCAGGTATCCGTATAGTATAATGCTTATTTCTAAAACTGAGGGTGCTGGTGTCATCACTTTCGGCGCCTCAGAAACAAAAATAACCAAGGCTCATGAATATAATTGTTTGCAAAAGAAGAGTACCACGGCTTCGAAGCGGGTTCCGTACCATTACACCAGAATCACATTTCTTGAAAGATGATGTATTTCTCAACGAATTACCACTACTTTTCGGTATAATGTATGTTTCTTGCATTTTATCATGATATCCTGGAGAATGTACAGCCTAAATATCGAAACTCATATGTGCTATTGGGACCCCACAGTAGCCACCGTGATGTTGTAAATATACAGGGTGTCCCAACCAACATGCACCAAGATTTAAAGACACGCAAATGCCCCGCGGCTGCACAAAAGCAAGGTATTATTGTTTACCGTCGCCTGAAAATGATCGGATCATTTTTTTGCATTGCGCCTAATCGCATTAATAATCTTGATTATTAAATTTCTCATTTCTATAATTCGATGAAAAGTGTCAATGAGAAATGTGTAGAGCGACATGAAACACCTCCTATGCAGCTTTCAATTGCTCAACACACGCTACACATAAGTGTTTTTTGTGCGCATTAGAGGAGCCCGCGATGCACACACAGTGTCTCAAGCGTCGAGTCGTGTGGCAAATTTTGCGTGTGTTCGTGGTCTACTTTCACGCTCAGAAAAAAAATATTTTATGTAGCAAGTATTGAGCAAGACAATGCTGTATCCGGAGTTTTTCATGTTGCTCTACAATTTTCTCATTGAAACTTTTCATCTGGTTATTATATTTGAAAACTTGATTAATTAATTGGGATTATTTATGTAGGTAGGCGGAATATCAAAATGTAATCTGAGTATCCAAAAGCGACGGCATAAAAATATTACCTTAGTCTGTCCATCTACGTGGCATTTGCATATTTTCAAGTGTTTTTGCATGCTAGGCGGGAAGCCCTATATATATATATATATATATATATATATATATATATATATATATATATATATATATATAGCAGGCTTGTGTGCCCCGTAGGCACACAAGCCTGCTGCTCCAGATATTTCACGACGGGCACGTGCCCCAACATGTGTAACAGAATATCGTGAAGCATTTCTAACGCGTGAGCCAGGGCTTTGGGGTGCTAGGCGCAATTTACTGCAATATCATTTATATGAACACTCCATGCTATCTTTCGCCGTCCTCGATGATTACACAGAAAATTACAGATTTTTTTTACCATTAAAAGCGCCGGGAACCATTTCTTATTGAACTCGAGAGATGCATTTTAAGTTAAAATAGACTATTTCATATATACTCTGCTGCAAAACGTACTTCAATGCGTTCAGCATAACGGGGTTTATTGGCAATCAAACATCCCTCCACGGCGCTTCCGCTCACTCGATTGCGAAGGCTACGCCGTAGCGGGCCGTGCGCACAACGCTCCGCCTATTGAACGTCACCGTGGCGCACAGTTCAAATTTTATTTTGGATGTCCGTGTTGACACCACTACTCATTTTGGCGCCTACCATGTGCGAAACTGGTACATAAGAAACCGATCAATGAGTTAGTGGTAATATGGGAAACTGAGAATTGCGGTTCAAGCTACAGAACTCGTATTCGGCTTTAACTCCGGAAGAGGAACTTAGTCTTGAAGCAATGAACGACAATCTTATGGACATCATTAAATAGTTTGCAATAGAAGTCTGTGCTAACTTTGCTACAGAGGATACCAGTAAGCTATGGCAGGAGACGAAAGATCTTATTAAGAAGCGCCAATGTATGAAACCCTCTAACTCTACAGCTAGAATAGAGCTGGCAGAACTTTCCAAGTTAATCAACAAGTGTAAGACAGCTGACTTAAGGGAGTATAATATGGTTAGAAATGAACATGCTCTGAGGAACGGCGGAAGCCTAAAAGCAGTGAAGAAGAAACTAGGAATAGGCAAGAATCAGATGCGTTAAGAGACAAATCCGGTAATATCATTACTAATATGGATGAGATAGTTCAAGTGGCCGAGGACTTCGAAAGAGATTTATACAGTACCAGTGGCATCAACGAAGATAATGTAAGAGAGAATAGTCTAGAGCAATTTGACATCTCACCAGCAACACCGGAAGAAATAAAGAAAGCCTTCGGAGCTATGCAAATGGGGAAGGTAGCTGCGGAGGATCAGGTAACACCAGATTTGTTAAAGGATAGTGGCCAGATTGTTCTTGGAAAACAGGCCACCCTGTATACGCAATGCCCCATGACCTCGAGCGTACCGAAATCATGGAAGAACGCCAAGATAATCTTAATCCATTAGAAATGGGACGCGAAAGACTTCAAAAATTATAGACCGATCAGCTTACTGTACGTTGCCTACAAAGTATTTTCTAAGGTAATTACACATAGAATCAGGATCACCTTAGATTCTGACAACCAAAAGATCAGGCAGAATATCGTAAAGGCTACTCAACAATAGACCATATTCACATCAATCAGGTGATAGAGAAATGTGCTGAATATAACCAACCCTTATATATAGCTTTCATTGCTTACGAGAAAGCGTTTGATTCATTCGAAGACTCAGCAGTCATGCAGGCATTACGGAATCAGGTTGTAGACGAGCCGTATGTAAAAATACTGAAAAATATTTATAGAAGCTCAACAGCTACCATAGTCCTCCATAAAGAAAGCAACACAATCCCAATAAAGATGGGCGTCAGGCAGGGAGATGCGATCTCTCCAATGTTATTCACAGCGTGTTTACAGGGAGGTATTCAGAGAATTGGTTTGGGAAGAATTGGGGATAAAAGTTGATGGAGAATACCTTATTAACTTGCGATTCGCTGATGATATTGCCTTGCTAGTAACTAAGGGGACCGATTGGAATGCATGCTCACGGATCTGGAGAAGCAAAGCAAAGGGTGGGTCTAAACATTAATCTGCAGAAAACTAAGGTAGAGCTTAGCAGTCTCGTCTCGGAAGAAGACAACAGTTAACGATAGGTAGGAAAGCACTGGAAGTAGTAAGGGAATACATCTACTTAGGGCAGGTATTG
Source organism: Dermacentor variabilis (assembly GCF_050947875.1). Taxonomy (NCBI): domain Eukaryota; kingdom Metazoa; phylum Arthropoda; class Arachnida; order Ixodida; family Ixodidae; genus Dermacentor; species Dermacentor variabilis. Next base: position 193,750,491 of record NC_134571.1, read on the forward strand.
ACCGTGGGTCTGGATTATGACACTGAAATAATGAGTAAAATGGGCTGGGGTGCGTTTGGCAGGCATTCTCAAATCATGGACAGCAGGTTGCCATTATCCCTCAAGAGAAAAGCGTATAAAAGTTGTTTCTGCCAGTACTGATCTACGGGGCAGAAACCTGGAGGCTTACGAAAAGGGTTCTGCTCAAATTGATGACGACGCAATGAGCTATGGAAAGAAGAATGATTGGTGTAACGTTAAGGGATAAGAAAATAGCTGATGGAGTGAAGGAACAAACGCGAGTTAATGACATCTTAGTGTAAATAAAGAAAAAGAAATGTAAATGGGCATTATATGTAATGAGGAGGGAAGATAACCGATCGTGATTAGGGGTTGCGGACGGGATTACAAGAGAAGGGAAGCGTAACAGGGGGCGGCTGAAAGTTAGGTGGGTGGATGAGAATAAGAAGTTTGCAGGGAGAACATGGCCACAATTAGCACATGACTGGCGTAGTTCGAGAACTATGAGAGAGGCCTTTGCCCTGCAGTGAGCGTAACCAGGCTGATGATGAAGACGATTATGGTGATGATGATGAAGTGTGCGAAACGCAGTTGTCCTCCGCGAGAGCCTCAGTGCGCTTAGCCAGCGGACCTATCGCGGCACTTCGCGGCGGTCGCGGTATCTAGTCTACGCAGGAGGCCACAGCTATACGAAATTGTATTGCCTAAGCACAACATATGCTTTGTGTACGCGAAGGTCTGAGTGTGCGCTCGCGTCCATATTGGTGGCGAGGAGTTACGGAGTCACCAACTATCGGACGCGCCTCCCTCGCGTAGTATGAGCGATCGCGCCGCGCGCTCCTCGTATGTTTCACTTATGGCGCTCAATAAGAACGCCAAGCGGCAGCGCTACTGAACGTTTATGTAGGTACTCTCAAAACGAGGGAAGTTTTTGACTGTCGATATAGTAAACTTGGGCAAACTGAAAGCACAGGCTCATTTACAGACGGTATCTCTTTACCGAATACGTATAGTGAACGCCACTGCACGCGGTCGCCGCGATGGAGTCTCCCGAACCGGCTTCTTGCGTGAAAGGTAGGCAAACGCTGAGAGTAAACTAAGTAAAATGTGTTCTTATAATGGCTGTTTATATAACCAAATTGGGCATAACAGAACGAAGCTTCAATGCAGCGTCGCACGGGTTCTCAGCGACCGACGTCGCGTCTGCATCCGCACAATGTTTTAACGCGATAGCGTTAAGGAGCTCGTGTCGCAGAAAAGCCGGTGTCGTCGGCGTCGGTGTCGGCGTCCGCGGCGTTGGCCGTGAGCGATAAATCACGGCAGGCACTTCATAAATAAAAAGCAACTTCCAAGATGGGCTGGCTGGGAATCGAACCAGGGTCTCCGGAGTGTGAGACGGAGACGTTACCACTGAGCCACGAGTTCGATGCTTCAAAGCGGTACAAAAGCGCCTCTAGTGAACGCGGTGTCACCTTAGAAACGAACTGTTTCTAAGGCTCAGGCGTTCGTCGCTTGCTGAGGCGCACATTTCGTTGTCGCGCCGAACGCTGCGTTGCTCGACGCTCACCGCGTCCGATGCGGGGCGGGTAGTCGCTGCGCCGTAGCCCAATACCCCTTGGCGGTCGACGGGAACGCTGTCGCGTTCCACTCTTGAAGGCGAAGCTTAAGCGTCCTACAATTTTTTTCCATTCGCTATGAGCGCGTTTTCGCACCGTGGCGTGAGCTTTAGGCCGCAGCGTATAAACATTTGACAGAAAACTAGCAACCATGGTTGCGGGCACGCTATCAGAAGTGTTCAAAAGTAATTTCGTTATAGAGGCTCCGACGGCTGCGGCGACTGTGATGTGCCATGATGACGAATCAATCTTTTTTTGTCGTCTAATTTCTTGGAGATTTCAATATTATTTATCAAGTTGCGTCGCACTATGTGTTTATCGGTCTTCTCAGCGTTCGATTTCCCTATGATTTTTTTTCGTAATCCAGTGCACCAATTTATAACACAAACATGACCATATGCCACGGCCTTTTTTAATGTGCGCCTTACCACTCCCTTTCTGTTCCAGTGAACTTGCCAGTATCTAGCATCAACAAGTTCGTAGACCAAACCGTCAAGAAATTAGCCGGGCAATCGGGCGCTGGCGAACGTCTCAGTGAACGTTTTTTGGTACTAACCGAATATCGCGCAGTCTCGGCGCCGTAGCAGAAATCTTCCTCGCGTCTGTGCTTGCTGCACACCCGAGTTATCGCCGATGGCTGTGTGCTGGTTTTAAGTTTTGTCAGTCAGGCTTCACGCAGCTCCTTTCCCAGCGGCTACGTGTGGATAAGGCCGACACCGGGCTCGGTTCCGTATGTCCGCAACTGCGGCACCAAGCACTAGCCTACCATGCTGCACGCCTCCACAGGCAGCCACTACCTATTACAGCACTTTCAATTGTTGTCCAGCACATACCCAAGGCGGTAAAGCCTCACCACTTAATCAGAATCGGGGCGCCGGTGGCACTTTAAACTTTCGTTGAAAGTTCGCTTCGGCGCTTCCGAAGCAGCCGACGCGGCCGCTGTGTCCACGTGATCCCTCAAGCCACTTCACGCCGACGGTGGTGCCATGTTTTTCAGTGGTGCAGCTCACCCCCAATACTCCAGACTGGCCATGGTACGAAGGGCGGAGTGACTTTATCCTGCAGCAGCTTCACCCGCGGATAGTAGGCACATCTAGTAGAGGCAAGGAGCGCGCGAGCGCTGGCAAGCGTGCGTGTGGTCGCGCCTTAAGTTTCGCGTCGTTCGAGGCTAGTGGAGTGTTCAAACCGAATCAAAATTAGCAAGATTTGATGGCTACGACACCGGTAAGCAGGGTGGGCCAACGCTTAATTCCTACGCCAGCGGCCGCGGCCGTGCGTGAGAAGGCGATAATCGGCTTCTTCTGTAGGTACGTAACTATTATGCAAATTCGAAAGCAGATTTTTGCTTACTAAAGCTTGTTTATTAAACTACGTATATAAATACGCAGTTTAATAAACAACACTGTCAATATACACTGCAGCAGCAGGCAGAAGCGCACTGATCCAAACCCCCTTTTTGATTGATGTCAGCTATTGGCCAATAGCAACAGAATATGGGAATCTGGTATATGAAGAAATACAGCGTACAGAAAACAATCAGGAGCAGGCTTCTGTTCAAAAGAGAGCGTTTGAGAAATATGTAACTTCGCACATTGCTTGCGAGCTCCACGCCTTTCGCACGACTGCAAAATTTGGCCGCAATGTTCAAAGTGGCGTACACTATCCGCGGACTGTGCTTTTGAGGCGTGGTTTAGCACTAATACTGAATACCTGAATTTAGTGAAGACCATTACTCACATTAACTGTACGCTTTCCCTTTGAGTCAGAGTTTACACGCCAGGTGGTACACGATCCATTCGCACAGACTGGTGCACAGAAGTAGCTGTGCTTTAAGATCTCAGGCAGGACGGCGTTGCTTGCTGCAACTAATTGTAGTAGAGCCATGCAGACGCCCATAGCTCGTGCCATCGTTTTCCCACACGTAGTAGCAATTAACTTTAAAAACAGTTGCACACTTTGGGGTGTATATTTGCACCCAACAATAGTCGTCAGCTGCCTCGCCCGCATTTCCTTTCTTTAACGCTGTGAGCCCGGTACTTTCCAGTAGCAAACTGTATGCGTGTTATCAACATGACAGAACATTCTCGACAGGAAAGTAACGAAGGCAGCGTTTTCAAGAAAGGAAATGCGGGCAAGACAGATGACGATTATTGTTGTGCGGCAAATATACACCCCAAAGGTTGTAAAATTTTCTTAGTGTGTGGTAGCACCAGTCGGTGGGTGTTTCTGCAGGGAAGCACCTCTCACATCGTACAAACATGCCCCACGTTTTAATAGTCAAAACGCCAGCCGAGAAGCTCCTGTGAAACGCTAATCGGTCTGTAGCACGGAGTGCCCGCACATGTGCCAATAACGCCCTGCATCTCATTAGCACGCAGGAACAACATGCTGCTGCATGTGCGGTGCTTGTTGGAGCTCAACGCCGGAAGCCCCAGGACGTGACGTTGCGGAAACATGGGGCCAACTCTGCCGAAAAGACACTGTCGTTCGAAAGCACAGAAAGGGCTTCATGTCTGCCGCGAGCATGCCGCTGTACAGCAACACGAGGCTGACGTAAGGCTACACCAGCAGTGGGTGCTTATATATATACGAAACGTATTTGGCTACATGCATGGTTTATATAGCTAGTATATAGGGTGTCCATCCCGGCTATTCTAACGAATATGGGCAATAAAAATACAAGATTTAAAAAGAACGTGGTGCAAGATATACTATTGTAAAAAGACTTACAGGTCAGATCTCTGACGGTAGGACACCATAGGTCTTAAATTCGGATCTTACTGCACCATCTTTGACATTATTTTTCGTTGAACAGCTTCACGAATTTATGTTAGCTCGGACAGCCTGTATTGACAGCAATCCACAAATATTGTAAGGCTAAAATCTATGGATCAGCTATACAAGGATCTGCAGGAATTGTCTACAAACAGTCTATGGACTTATGACCTTACACTTTTTGTAGTATAGTCTAAAAAATGTGTGAGTTTATAGACACTCTATAAAATGTCTATAGATTAATGAAAATTCATGTTTGTAGACCCATTTCTGCAGAATACCTAGAGAAAAGTGTAAAGGAATATACCGTTCTACATTTGTCTATTGATGGTCTATAGGCATTTGCTTATAGACATTTTTGAAGAAAGAAGTCCATAAAATTTTTATAAGCAAATGTCTTTAGACTATCTATAGGACAATTGTCTAAATTCATTCCATAGACTTCAGTCTACAAAAGCAGAACTGTACACCCCACACACCTTTGTCTATACACATTCTGCCGGCATTTGTCCACAAACGTGAATTTTGATTAGTCTATGGAGAGTCTATAGAGCGTCTGTCGACGAAGACATTTTATACACAAGTATATAAAATATGTATGGGCATAATTCTATAGACTGTCTATCATCATCATCGTCATCATCAGCCTGGTTATTCCCACTGCATGTCAAAGGCCTCTCCGATAGTTCTCCAAATACCCCGGTCATGTACTAAATGTGGCCACGTTGTCCCTGCAAACTTCCTAATCACATCCGGCCACCTTATTTTCTGCCATTGCCTGCTACGCTTGCCTTCCCTTGGAATCCATTCCGTAACCCTTAATAACCATCGGTTGTCTTCCCTGCTCATTACATGTCCATGCCTGTGGACGATACTCTGAGGGGAGTCTCCTGGAGCTGGAATTCTCGAAGCGGCGGACAATACTCTCAAGATAAATGCAAATGTACGATCGACTAATTAAGAAGAATGCTCTAACTCCTTGCTTAAGCACTTGCTTTGCAGCATATATTGCAATTTACAAGTTTTATCCGGGGATTTTGCCAAACATATGAACTTGTAAGAAATTCTAAGGATTGTACGGGATTCGAGATATACGCCGTGAAACTAGCGGTAAAGATGCACTAGTGTTCAACATACTTTTTAAGAAATCGTAATTTTTTTCATTCAACCATTAACGTAACTAGAACGCCCATGCATGCCGTCGCAGACCTTGGAAAATAATATTTCGAAGCTTGTGCCATCCTCTAAATTCATTGCAAGTGCATAAGTCTTGCTTGTGAACCTACCGGCTACATTGAAGAAACTTGAAAATGTGCCGGCAATTCCTTAAAAACTTATTTGGTGAATTTTTCTTGCCTGTTAGTCGATCGTGCATTTCAATTTGTGATAGAAATGATGTACTTAGCTCCCTCTGCCGTGAGGGGTACGGTGTGCTATCTATACAGCAAAGTTACCTGTATAATGAAGGATTTCGGAGGTCCTAAGTATTTGCTTATAAAGGCGTTTGACTTATATTGCAGTGACGCGCCGATCCCGTTTCGTATTATTTCTTCCGCATCTGTTGTTTGTATCACGGCTATTCTTTCGTGCCACATATGCGCTCTGCGCATATCTGAGAATCGTTTAAATCAAAGGCCTCTGAGTTCTGGTAGAAATAAAGCAGTCGAAAGTTTTCTCGCCAGTACGCTTATGTCCATTGGTTCATTCTCGCGATGCATTTTTCCTGCAACATAATGAAAAAGCTAGCCCAGCAACGAGCTTGCGCAGTTTTTATGTGTTACTCAAATACTCGTCGTATCATCGTACCACCTGCAGTACTCAAAAAAGCTTGTGGTCCTTCGTTATAGATATTGTTGCTTGCAGACGGATAGTTGCAAACTTAATGGAGAAAAGCATGAAAAGGTCAGACTCCTTTACGATAAGATCAAAGTATAGGATGAACTCTTTGCATGGGATACCAGTAAATAAAGGGTGTCGTCGAATAGCCGGACGGCAACCTGCTAAGTTAATAAAAAAACAAAATATTCTGAATATGAACGCCAGGAGTATCGTTAATAAGACGGTAGAACTTGAGGCCTTTTTTCTTTAACATGAACCTGATAACAAAAGTGAAACTTGGCTGTCATCACCTAACTCGACCAGCAATATATTTCCTCCAGGTTATACAGCTCTTCTTGAGGATAGATGTACCCGCGGCGGTGCCGTCGCGATTTTAGCAAAAGACGACATCCAGACCATACCCCTACCTAACATTCCAGCGCAGAAGCACTGTTTTGTAGGATCACGATCGGCGTATATTCCCTTTATGTTGGTACAATGTACAGAGCACCGAATTCTGGCCCGGAGCTATTACATATATTGTCTGATTACATGCAGTTGCACCTCCAAGGGGACAAAAAGGTTGTCCTTACGGGAGATTAGAATCTACCAGGTATAAAATGGGATTCGTACGGTGTTGGTGTTGTCGATAAGGAGAGCGCTGAGGCAATACTTGATATTGCCTTCAATAGTGGTTTAAAGCAACTCATACCACAACCTACACGTGTCACTGTCACTGTCGAGCAGCACAATTCTTGATCTAACGGATGTGAGTGAAAACATTCCTGTAGAGAACATATCATGGGAAATTGTTCACGCAATTGCGGACCACAAGGCAACCAAATGCTGTCTATCACTGCCGTCGCCATCACGCTCAGAAAAATTTATCAAACGAATATATGATTGGAAAAACGCAGATGATGTCAACATTCTTGACATTTTGATTTTCACTACGCCTATTTTTCTTGTCTTTCGCATAACAATTCTGTGACAGTAGATGAATTATGGGCGGAATTTAAGACCTATGTACAGGACTGTTTATCAAACTTTGTGCCCATGAAAGAAATAGAAAGTGCACAAAAGGAACCCTTGTATTACAAGGAATATAGTACATATCAAACTTAAAATGTCAAGGCTGAGGAAACTGAAGGATAAGACATCATATCCCTGCTACTCCGAGAAAATTAGCCAGTTGGCACATGTGCTGAGAGTAGGAATGAAACAAGCAAAACATACGTACATGAACGTCACAATTAGCAACTTCATCAACACGGCTCCTCAAAAATTTTGGTGATATTTTAACGCGAACACGCATAAATAAACCAATTTGTCGCCTAAGGATACTTTCCAAAGAGCAAATCAGTTCAATAACAATTTTGAATCCGTTTTTACACAAGGCAACGGAACTGCACTAGATTTAAGCCATCAGCCGAGGGGAACCGGCGACATACTTGGTGATCTAGAGCTAACAGAATCGGGTATACTTGCACTGCTGCTTAACATTGACAATAAAAAATCTTGGGGCCAAGATGGGATCCCAAATACTTTTCTCAAGAGATAAGCAGAATGGGTCTCTAAATGCCTCTTACTTATCTTTAAATATCTCTAGAATCGTCTGACGTGCCTAAAAACTGGAAAATAGCAAAGATTATCCCGATTCTCAAATCAGGTGATGGAAAAAGTTCATCAAAATATAGACCAATCTCGCTAACTTGCACATCTTGGAAAATACTCGAGCACATTATACTGAAACACATCGTAACCTTTGCGGAGGATAACTTGCTCAGCAACAACCAGCATGTGTTCAGAAAAGGACTGTCTACCATTACGCAAGTGACACAAACAGTACATGATCTCGCTTTAACAACTGACAACGGCGAGCAGACCGACATAACATTTTTAGATCTATCAAAGGCATTCGACCGGGTATCCCATTCTAAATTCCTGGACAAACTACAACACATTCTCGGATTTGGCAGCATAATAAATTTGATAAAAGCTTATCTTGCAGGTCGACGACAGTACGTAGAAATCGAAAGCCAGCAATCTGATTGGGTAGATGAGTCGTGCCGAGTACCACAAGGACTTTGCACCAATTCTCTTTTCACTATACATCAATGACATGGCAGATATCATGAAATCAACGATGCGCATGTTTGCAGATGATTGCATAATATATAGGGAGATTAGGAACCATAATGATAAAGTAACACTAAATCACGAGCTTGCGCAAGTAGCAAATTACTGTCAGGCATGGGAAATGAATTTTAATTTAGACAAAATTGTTTTTATGAGAATAAGCCGAAAAAAATCCGCTAGAATTCACCTACACGATCGAACAGCAAAAATTAAAGATATTCGATGATTATAAATATTTGGGCATTGTCCTATCATCTGATATGAAATGGAACAAACGTGTGTCACCCATATCTTCCAAGGCATTTACATCACTTTGTTCACTTAAACGCTCTTTAAAATCTGCCTCAACAGACGCTAAGATGCTAGCCTGAACCTCATTCGTTCGTCCTATACTAGAATACGGTATTACCTGCTGGTTGCCGCATACGAAGCAGTGCATAAAACGCCTAGAAGCAATACGAAGAAAAGCGATCAGATTCACTTATAATAGGTACAACCGTAATAATTCTCCGACAGAACTCCTTGATATAGCTTGCCTCCCGACTAATTGCAAGCGCGCTAAATTCTTAGGCTTCGAGTTTCTATTCCACCTCCTTAAGGGGGGCTACAAGTTACACAGTGGTGCATATGAATCTTTCTCTGAACAGCGAAACAATAGAACTAAACATCTTAAAAATTTAGTTGAATACAGGTTTCACACAGAAATATTCAGGTATTCTTTATATCCTCAGACAACCAGAGATTGGAATTCATTGTCTAGTGATATTAAAATTTGCTCACCTAACAATTTCCTTCCAATGCTGGAAAAATATGTCTATGAGTACGCATATTGATGTATAAGTATCGCCTACAGACACCGCATTTTGCTTCTAACTGGTTTTGATGTACTTTTTTGTTGTTTACCTTATGCTTCTGTATTTCTGATCATTACATTTAAGGGCTGACTCAGGAAGGTCGCACCCTCTTATTGTATTGCTCAACTACACCTTCTTGTGAACTACGATATTAACAAGTGTATAAGTTTGTCATTCGTATTTTGATGCAATGTATTTTCCCATGTCCTGAAACAGCCTCCAAATGGAGGCTAGCAGTACGTATGGAACAAACAAATGAAACAAACAAACAAAATAAAAAAAATTAGCAACGTATCAGTAGCTTTCAGACGGAGCAGAAGTGACCACCTAAAATATATACCGCAAACATAAATTTAAACTCGGAAAAGAAGCAACTGATCAGAACGCCTGTTACCCACAAAAACATTATGGAAGCACCGCTTCTAAGCATGAAGTAGTGCTACGTGTATGTTTTGCAGTGTCAGTTAGGTAAGTGTTACAAGAGCCGGTGAACCTGCAAACGGAAAGACGCAATCGAGTAGTTTCGGAATCGTTTGGGTTTATATATATGCTGATGCCACATCACAAGGACGCTATCGCGCTATAAAACGGGCCAGCTGCACTACGCGCCTATTTGCTTCACGTGAGCCGTCAACGAGAAACTTGCTTGGGTCTCAACGTAACGAATTAACGCACATATGACAGCAACTAAAAAATCGAAGAAAGGTCGAGCTACATACAGTGCATCTCCAGACGCAGCACTTTCTATGGCTGTCATTTTTTGTTCTTTGCTCGTCACGCGCATGAGCATGTGCACCTAAAGTCCGGGGCATTAGTTGCTTAAGTTCACGAATACATAAGCACAAATGATCAAGCACATCAAGCATCAAGCGCCAACCATACCGCTAGCGTGTGCGTGTGCGAGCCTTTTGGTTTACATTAACCATCACAGAGTGATTGACTTTGGTACAAAAGACTAACACATCCATGCGGCACTCTCAGCATCCTAGAACATTCGCGCTACGTGTAGATTGCCCGATCAGACGTTGCACTCTGGCTGGTTCAGGAGAACTGTTTGCTGGTGTAGTTATCATTCAATTCTTGAGGCGAGCAGCACGAACATACTGTGTATGAACTGAGGAAGGCGAATGAATTCTAGTTTACTAGTTGCCGTCTTTCTTTATTGATTTATTTATTTAATGCGCACCACGCGCGTGAGCACGCAGACTTAAAACACCCCGGATATCCACTTTAAGCCCACCCACACGAACAGGAACGATCGCGCACACACAAGTGTGAACCAAAAGAGATAAAGCTATCCCTCTCCTTCCGCACCAGGATTGTCCGCTCCCGGCCCGCACCCGTGATACCTATTCAGTGATCACGGCACGCCACCGGAGAGTATGGGCGAGAGGAAACGACACTCTCGAACCGCTAGTGACATCACGTCCTGCACCCCCTCTCTCGTTTATTCCATTTGCCACTCTAACCATCTCCCCCTCTCCATTGCCTGTCGCGGAATGAAGCGGCGTACGACGGTGCTCTTCCCGCCACTTACGATTTCAGTCTTAAGATTGCCATTCGCGCTTGTAGTTGTGCGACCGTGCCGAGCTGTTTCGCTGCAGCACGCAAGCTTCCCACGTTTCGCTTCCTCTCGAGCGAAAGATCCGGGGAATGATGGAGGGTTCGCAATACACCCTCACGGGCTTCGGCGACTTCTTGGAGCGACGGCGCATCGGCTTCGTCGACCCGCTGCCTCGCAGCCACGTGTGCTGTGCCTGCGGTTTTATGCCGTCTCTGTCCGTGCGGCTGCCTTGCAGTCACGTCTTGTGCCCACTGTGCAAAAGTCAGATGGTGAAAGATGGTGCGAGGTGCCCCGTGGAAAGCAGGCAGTTCACGGAGGCCGACGTCGCGTCTCAGACCATCGAGCTGCCCGACATGGAGCGCCTCCGCGTCTTCTGCATCAATGGCGGTGGCCGAGGACAACGCTGCGACTTCGTCGGCAAGCTGTCGGAGCTGCCCAGTCACGTGCGCCAGTGCGGCTACGACGAGGTGAAAAGCTACAACTTCGATGGTGTGGTGACTCGAAACGCAACCGTCGATCACCCCCGACAGTCCTCCGTCGATCTGTCGCTCGCGGGGACAACAGGAAAACCTGGTTAAGTCGCTGCCGCGGAGGACGTCGAGACGTTGCGGAAACATGCATCGGGGGAAAAAGTCGACCGGGAGGGATTCCAGAAAAAAGCAGACAGCAGCTTGGCGGAGTGTGTGACCGACCACCGAACAAAGTCTGTTCGCGCCAAAAGAACGTCCAGCGGCGAACTCAAGGAGCCCGACACGTCGTCTGCCGGGCCCGTTTCAAGCTATCTTACTCCCGGACCTCGCCGCGCCGCTTCCAAGCCATGTGTATTCACCACGTTATGCAGATTCGACAACATATGCGAGAAATACGAGGAGCTCCGGTATAAGTACGCTGCGTCGGCTGTCACAAAGGGTTGCGCGGGGGGCGCCTACATGTTTTCTCTCAAGTGCACGCTCACCAGGGAAGAAGAGCACGGGGGAGTGGAGGTGTACTTCTCTCTCTATTTGCGCAGCGCCGAGTGGGACAATTACATCGATTGGCCTTTAAGTAAGGACGTGGCGGTGATCCTTGCGCACCCTAGGAACAAAAAAAGGACATCAGGTTTCAGGTCTGGATATTCAAGAGGGACAGAGTTGAGGTACCTGCACCACATGGTGCCACTTTGAACAAATGTCACCCCATGAGTGACGGCGAGAGTTGGGAACGCATTGAGTGCGAAGGTTTCATCCATAAGAACGCCCTTAACGTCATTGTCGAGTTTGAGTGACGCTCACGTGACTTTGCACGGCGAACGTTAGTTCTGAACTTTTTTACAAGTGTCCAGCACAAGTTGAAGGCCATTTCATTTCGAAAGAGGCTACTCACGTGTGCTCGAATCTAACAAGCATATTTGCAACGGCCACGCACCGCCAGTTAGATAACGCCGCATGTTTGTATTCAGTGTGTCCGTTCATTTTCGTTTTCTTTATTTCAGCCGCCTGTATTGACATCATGCTGGTTGAGTGCGTGTGAAAGTCCTCATTTATTGTTACCACGATCTAGTCTTGCATATCTTGACCATCATGTAATGATATTGCGATGTTTTGTCAACCATGAATCCAGTTAGTTGTAAAGTGTGTTAAACAAAAGTAAGTTTTCTAACGGATTACAGCAGTTTTGCGCTAGTGTACTCAGACTTTTCGCTGACAGTTTTATGCACCGCAGCCTGTTTACACTTTATTATTATCCAATTGAACCACTGACTTTTGTTCCTTGAACACTAATCACTCAATGTAGCATATTATGCATATTTCAGAGTATATATTCACCTATGCAGCTGCCGTTTACGTTTCTTCTTTAAGAAAACATTGCATAAATAGATAGTTGTCAGCCTTGCATTCACGTCGTCAGGCTGGCTGTGGTTGACGGCCACCTTTCTCGCAATTGCCGCAGCGCCGTGCGAATGCATCAGTTGAGCGATAGACATTTGAGGACTTTCAGTTCTCGGAATCTGCGTTTGCCTAAGTACTACAGCACCGCGGAGCAGGACGCACTTTGATCCGTTTGTCCCTAGCCGAGCTTCACCAAGCGACAGCGTGTAAATACCCCGGAGCGACTCGCTCTCTGCTGGTCTTTAGTGGCGCCGCACGATAGCGTTTCACTAAATACTGTAAGTTCCTAAGTTCGAATCGCGTTTACAAATTTTACAGATAACATGCTTTAATGCTGCATTTTATGCCATTCTCTCCGTTTGACTTCTACAGTACATGTTCGATCTTCCTATGCTTCACCATCGCGCCTGGCACGAATGGTTCCTGCCAAGTGAGTGTATAAGAAATATTTTGAGGAAGTAGCCAAAGCTTCGGCCTCCGTTGGTGCGTTTTCAGTGAGCAGCCGCACATCGACGATCTGAAGGGCTGCCTGCGCTCGGTTAGCGAGTGGCAAGCAGGGGGTGTGCCGTAGATGCTGTAATTCTTTTGTTCAACTTGCTACACAAACTACTTGGAGGATACGTGTCGTTAATGATGCTGTACGAAATGGTACCTACACAGTTTTTTTTTACTCATTGAGCCAGGCCTATCGCAACAAGATTCTATATGAACAATGTGTCAAACAGCAGCTTGCACGGCCTCGCATCGATGCTAAAGCACGGCGTCAGTTATGCACGATTTCACTACGCAGAGAAACGTGAAAAAGATTTGACCCGTGCAAGCAGCGTAGAAAAAGAAAATTATTCGCATGGAAAAACGTGCGGAAAATTGAACCGTGCAAGAAGAATACAAAAAGTTCATTCCCGCAGGTCCTTAGAGCCAAAGTTTTAGAAGTGCAGTGCTCACGCGCGGGGACGACTCCTCTCACTGACATTTAATTTTCGCTCATGTTCATCGGTGCTTTGCTGCTAAGGACGCACAGCACGGTTTTAACGAAACTTGTTAGCTGCGGCTAGTAGTTCGTCAAGCGACGAAAGTTGAGTGGGATGATTTTCTGGGTCAGTTCGTCCCTGACGACATTGTCAAGGTTTCAGCGCGTGAAGACGCGAGCACTTCGAAAAAAGAAACGCACAGGATAACACTGAACGTACATCTGAAGTTTATTGGGAACGAATCCCGTAGATCGCCGCCGCGCATGTCTGAGAACAAAGGAAAAACAAAAAAAAAGCAACGCGTGAGGACTTGGTTGTACCCACCCTTCCACCCTTAACCCGAATCTTAACACATGATTAATGTGGCATGTTTAAAAGTAGATTTCAAAATTCAAGTTCCTTATCGACTGCATGGTCCGAAAGTTTACTCACACATATCTTGGCGGCAAACTTCATGATGTAGAGAGCTTCACATATACGTCTTCCCGTTCTACCACTCTGTCTCCTCGCTATTAAAGCCACACTTCTTGCAATGTAAGGGCAAGTTCGCTCCTGTACCAGTTGGGTGCAAATTGCGGTGCTTACTCATGGGCTCATTGATGCACCGGCATGTTGGGCCAGCTTAGAACCGTCTGCAACAGAGAGGTATTTCATAAACGACAGACGAAACGCATTTCCTAGAAACGGTGTTTTATTTTTTCACAGCCACTGCTGGCTTCATTATTCTCTGCTGCGATGCTTTTTAACAACCCTTCTAGTTTCGTCGGCATATAAAGCACCAGCGTAATGCCATTTCGTCTGACCACACGTTTTAGGTTGTCAAACCATGCAAACACGGCGTCACTTAAGCCTCTTTATTATGCCTCGCCTTCCCTTTCTTCCTTTCTCTCCTTCAGCTCGTTGGGAATAGTATGTATTTGCGCGAGCTTCAACACAGAAGTTGTTGGCAGTCAGCGCTCGTGCTGTGCTCTTCCGTGTCCATGTGTTTTTGGCGCTGTTTACAATGAATGACTCGTACCAACTAGGCTCGCACCCAAACCTTATAAGTCATGCAAACCTAACAAGCGCGAGCGAGAGCTGACGCGAGCAGACGATAGTACGAAACGAGCGGCCCGGCTGAAATCAGATGTGAGTACGCATCGAGCGGTCGGGCGGGCTCGCATGAAACCAGTTTCCCACGCGCACATCACTGCAGGGGCCGCTCTCACTGGTCTCCACCGTTCGTGGCTCGCGTCTTTCATCTGCCGCTCCGCATTCGCTCTTTCATATTTCGCTGTTGCGCTCGTTCACTCGTCTACGTCGCCGCCGCCACCCCTAGACGCAGAAACGGGCGCTTAAGAGCCGCGCTCTTAAAAAAAAAGGTGTTTGCGCGTAGCAAGTCTCCGAAAGGTGCAAGCACTTGTTCGCGGCGTTGCTCCATTCGTACAGGTACGATGATTGACTGTTTTCTACCTTCATAGGCAACTCCGCACTGCCATTAGTGTTGTAGTATACTGCATATAATATTTCGCATTATATAGGCAGTAACATCTGTCGTGCTTTCTGAAGCCGAATATGGCTATTATGCACTGATAGAAAAAGGCTAAAAGCTATAAAGTGACGTGGTCAGTGCGTCTCGGCAGAAAAGCACTATGAGTGTTGGTTATGTGAGTCTGGGTGCACCTTCATTCTATATTTTTCTGATACATTTGATGAGGTCGTCTGTATCCGATGGCTCACGCTTATTTGTGCTCGCCGTATAACCACAGCGATTCCACACAGCCTTGACACCACCTGACGCATGAACCTTCAAAATTCAAGATTCTAGAGATGGCGCACTCAGCGCACTGGACTGAAACAGACTACGCATAGAAAAAAAAAAAGAGATCAGCACCATGCCAACAGTTTTCACCACCGAGCCCGAATCAGCAATGTCTGATCTGATAACCGCCGCTCGCGTAAGACGAGAGGACAGCTGATCGAGTGTGAATCAGCAGTTTTCTTCGAATTGATAGGCGTAAAAAGAGGCTAGGTCGCACTTCGAGAACGAGGTGCGTAATAAAAAAAAAGGGGTTTCCCCCTCGCCCAATTTTTTTTCGCCCGATTGCATGGTCCTGCGGCTCTGCAGGGTGTTTCCTTTAAAACAAAGAGCGTCGTTTTGTTGCTGCAGTTTTCCTAATCTGAACAGCTGATTTTCAACAAGAAATACTAGCCAAATGGTGGTAATGACCCTTAGTTGTCTTATCAATTTACTGCAGGAGCATAGTGAATAACATAGACGAGCTTATCCGTTTGATAGCCATTAAAGGCAGACATCGTAATGGGCACTGAATCTTCGCTCAATCCAACAATTAGTGATAGCGAAGTATCTCCGCGAGGGGACCTAGTGTGCGGCAAAGATAGGCCTCGCCTCGGCGGAGGCGTTTTTCTTCTTGTTCACTTGAGATCGCGCTCTAGCGCTCTGTCTATATGTCATGATGCTATTGAAACAGCCTGGTGTAAAATTGTGCTAACACTTCTATGTTGTTGGGGTGGTTTAAGGAGCGCGGAACTCTGATTCTGGCAGATTGCGGACTTTGTTTGAAGTTGTCTCTGAGGTTTCTGGCGAGGTCATGTTGTTCGGTGGTGATTTCAATCTGCGACACCTGTAGTGGCGTGACAAACCCTGTCACATCGATATTCGTTGCACTGCAAACACTGAAATTAAAAGGGTAGTGGACAGGTCTGGCCTGTTAGAGTGCGCAAACGAACCAACATATCGAGGCAATGTGCTAGATGTGTTTTCTAGCTCGCGTTGCTTAAGTTCTGCTAGAATTATACTAGAAATGAGCGATTATTCAACTGCGGATACCAGAGTTAAAACCACATTTCAGCGATCCCTCTCCTGTGAGAACAGAAAGGCGTTTTTATATGATAAGGCAGACTACGAATGTATAAATAAGAAACTTTTTGATTACCTCCTGTTTTCGAGTGCCTGGCGGAAGAACATAATGTACGTGTAGTAAGGGACACATTCAAATGCAAATTGAATCATATTACGAACGAATATATAGCAAACGTAGATTATTACAAACTTAAGAATCGTAAAAAGGTTTGGGTGACCACAGCCACCTTATGATTATTACAAAAAAGAGAATAATTTTTACGCACTACAAGAGAACAAACGGCGAGGATAACTGTGAGGAATTGGCACAATTATTACGTGATTAAAAGCTGAGTAGTAAAATTGCAAGATCAAACTATGTTAAAGGGCTAAATCCTATACTGAAAACAAGCCGAATATAACGTTTTTTTGTAAGTACCTAAAAGGGTATGCATCAAGTGGTCTGGGTCTACGGCAAAGATAGGCCTCGCATCCGCGGAGGCATTTTTCTACTTCTGTAATAACCAAGTTGTGACATATGACAAAAAATAGTGACGTTCCCAAATAAATCCTTTCCTTTGTATTTATACTAGCACGATCAAACACGTTGACGACCCCTGTTGGCTATGTGCCACTTATGGCATCGGTGGAACCGAGCGTGCACGGTTTCAAAAAAAATATATATATTGTTGGAACAATTCGATGAAACCAAAGCAGTTGGCCCGGGTGGTATCTTATCTCGCGTGCTGAATCACTGCGCAGCGCCAATCCCACTTTATCGTGTCGTGATCTTTACTCAGTCACTCTTCACTTGTGAATTGTCAAATGATTGGAAGATTGCTCACGTTGTGCCAATTCATAAAGGTAGGTCGATAAGGGCGGTCCTATATATTAGGCCCATCTCAATAGCACGTGTTGTATGTAAGGTAACGGAGCACTTTATTTGCGCTGCTATCATAAACCACATGTTAGAGAACAATATTATACTATCGAACAACATGGCTTCCATAGGAGCCTGTGGAATTGTGTGAACTCAACTTGTGGAATTTTATGATCATATAGAGTCGGAAATTGATGCAGAAAGCCAGATCGATTGCCCATTTTTAGACTTTCGAAAAGCTTCCCATATGGTAACGCACGCTTTTCTGATCTACAAACTCAGCAGATAGGCATAGGTGACGACCTTATCGAATGTATTGAGAATTACCTGTCCCAGCGCTGCCAGTGTGTCGTTCTGCATGGTCTTGTTAGGTGAATGTCACCTGCGCTGTCCCACAGGGCTCTGTACTATATAATAACGACATACATCTAAGTATTGCATCATCCTTAGGCTTATTTGCTGATGACGACGTGGTATACAGAAAAATCTCCTGTGAACAAGACGCGACAGTGCTTCAGAGCAATTTGGAGAGAATATATGACTGGCGTAACCAATGGAGCATATGTCTGAACGCTAAAAAGTGCCTTCATGTGTGCTTCAATACGAAAAGAAAACCGCAGATAGATAACTACAGTATAAACAAAGATGCGATTACCACAGTCGATGTATATAAATATTTAGGTATCATGTTATCTGCTGATTGTTCAGGGAATGCACATGTCAATGAAAAAGTAGCCGAAGCTTAAAAGCTCGTTGAGCTTTGTTGCTTTGTTGAGTGAAACTTAAAATGTCGTGAGTTTGAGCTAAAGCGGAATGCGTTTAGAACATGTGTGGGACCCGCATTAGATTATGCCAGCCCTGACTGAGATCCATCGTAAACTATGATTTTCAAATAGAATGTATTCAAAGCTGAGTGGCCAGATGTGAGCTGGGCAGACATAGAACAGACAGTGTCACAAAGAGGAAGCAATAATTCAGTTGGGAATCCTTGTATTTACGCCGAAGAAAACTAAGGTTAAATATCTTTTTTTTTTCAAATATTTTGCAATAACGTTGGAATTTACAAGGACACTTACCTAAAGAAACCATTTTATATAATCTCAAGCGCTACGATCACACCGTAAAAATACGTGAGTATCTGACCAGGGCGTGCCTGCTAGCTTGTTTTTTTTCCCAAAAATTGCATAGCGCAATGGCAAAAGCTGCCTGAAGAGCAAGCGCGTTGCCAAAATGAAGAGTTGTTTATATTGATGCCGTAACGCCCGACGGCGATGCGTGGTTGTTATAGCATAAATAAAAATAAAGTATGAAGTATTACAATGCACTAGTTCTGTATGCGTTCGACAATACGGAAACTTTCGGTGTCTGGCATGGCCGTGTTTCAGAAGCGGCGAAGCACTGTATGCCCTAGTAGACTTTGGAGCTGCGCGTCCTTCTAAAGCATTATGTTTCACTTAAGAAGAAGACAAAACCATCCGCTGCAGGCTACCTTGCGACTCTCTTCGACCTGAGACTCTCTTCTAACATGGTTACCTGGGCACAAAGGCATATTTATCAATGAGGTGGCAGACAGCTTGGCCAAGGCTTCAATCAGCGGCCCGGTGCTTCCCCTTCTTCCAACGATGGGTTTTATTACGTCTGTCAGGTTAGGAAGCTACATCCTTTTAACATCAAAATCAAATCTTAAATCATCGTTGGAACTAGACCACTTACCACCGTTGGAGCAGGAAATTTTGCAAAACAAGACAAATGGAGATCACATTCAGGAGACTACGTTGTCGAGTGCCTTCTCTAAATTTTTACATGCACCAATCTGGTCTGGCAATATCCCCATTGTGCCGTTTTTGCGACTCATTAGAGAGGATTAAGCCCTACTTACTGGATTGCCGGCGTTTCTCCTCCATGAAAAAAATCACATTAGAAATTACAGTGCGACAGCTCGGCCTGCCATTGAACACTCCGGTACTGCTGTCTTTCGGAGCGTCCGTGGTTGGGCACTTACACAGGAATGTGTGCTTCGCCTTAAAAAATTTATTATTGAATCAAACCGATTTTATTGGTGACCGTATTGTTCTTTTCATTCCTCCTCTATTGCCTCGTTTATATTATACATAATTTTTTTCTCTTCATTGAATAACAGTATACTTAACCGCTTTGAATTTTCCTCAGTTAAATTTATGCAACAGAATTATAGATTTTTAAATTCATTTCCTGAACACATAAGGAAAGTCTACCCGACTCTTGGCCGATCCCTGTGAGTGGGTATACGCCAAACTCATCAATGACATCATCATCATCATCATCATCAACAACAACAACAACAACAACAACAACATCATCATCATCATCATCATCATCATCAACTTCTTCTTCTTCTTCTTCTTCTTCTTCGAATTCCTTCTCGTCACCTACGTGAGCTACTCAAACACAAGTTTCTACATGCGTTTTACCGAAGAATTCAAGCCATGAAGAAATGTTCATCTTACTCCTCGCGGCCACGTTACTACGAACAGTTGAATAATCGTTGTGAAGTGACTGCACTGGTCACATTCTCCCCGTGCTTGAAACACACCAGAAAATGCATTTTGAGGTACAGCTCTTACGAACTCAGTTGTATCGATCTCGCATATCATGTTGACTTCGTTGACTAGGCCACTGCTATATCAGGGCTCCCCACTGCTTGAACTCACGAGCTCACAAAGAAAACAAGGTCGTTCATTTACGGGTTCACTCCATCTAGCCCTCAAATGAATCCAAATAATTTGGAGAGCTCCGAAGCATTCGAGTTTTCTACGCGAATTGAAAGTTTGGTGTTTCGCGGCATACCGAAGCCCGCGTACTTCTGGAAGCGACCCCTCCACCTGCACTTCGATGTCATGTGCTAGATATCGAATCGTCGCTGCTTGCTTTCCTTTAATTAGTAAAGGCAAGGCGCAGCAGACCACGACTCAAGAAGAACACGTGTACCTGGTCGCCGTCTCAGCTTGCCAGTCTCCAGTGGCGCTGGTCCTGTCGTTTGCGTTCTTCTTGAGTCCTGGTCCTCTGCGCCTTGCCTTTACAGTAAATTCAAGCGTGAACCAACCAGCCCAAGAAAGAGTTTTACTCGCTTTCCTTTACAAGACGGTGAACATGCATGGGGGGATAGTCGAGCTTCGGCTTCCCACGCCTCACCTCTCCGCCGATGTCGCTCTTCGCCGTCACATAACATAGCTCGCTATGTTGGCTATACACTGCCTTTAAGGATCCCTGGAGCGGCTTTGCAACTACAGGTTTCGCGCATTTATCTTTGGCTTTTCGCCGAGCCTTGGGTTTTCATACCCACAAGGATAAAATACTGCAGAGGTTGACCATGCAATGGAAGGCAGTTTCAGCTTTCCGCCGAGATCTGCTGTTCAGTAACGAACATTTCATTTATCAGCTCTCGATGACGTCTTCTGAACAAAAAATGAGCAAGTAGGCAACTGTCCCGCCTGTGTGCTCAAGTCGCAGGAAAATAGATCCTGCTGTTGTGTCCAAGTGCACCTGCTTTGCAGCTCTGGGCTGATTTGGTAGCGCTTTCATTTTGAATTTCTCATATGCCATGCCTTAGCCAGTTTTACTGCCTGTGAGTTAAGTTCGAATAGGGTGATTACGTCGCTGTGTATGTATTCTGGCGACCCAAGCTCTGCCGGCGTCTCTCATCATGGCACCAGCCATTAAATTTAGGCCTCTTTCTTTTCTGATAGCTTTAACTGTCCACATACCGTACATCTAAATTGTCACTATCCCTTTGTTTTTTTGAAAAAAAAAACGT
The DNA here is from genome assembly GCF_050947875.1 of Dermacentor variabilis. Classification (NCBI taxonomy): domain Eukaryota; kingdom Metazoa; phylum Arthropoda; class Arachnida; order Ixodida; family Ixodidae; genus Dermacentor; species Dermacentor variabilis. The sequence goes on from NC_134571.1 coordinate 193,771,611, forward strand.
TCGGGTAAATTTGAGAATGTGCTATGCTAACATCGTCCATGAGTGATTTTTTTATGTAAACGATCAGCATCAAACCAGGCGGAGCGCCTCCTTGTTTTGCGGGCCACCATATAGTTCCTCTGCCAGCCAAATGCTGTCTGGCTTGCGGTGCTCTCTGCCTGACCTGACTGGAGGCGTACAAGATAAGAAGAGAGACAGCACTTTCTAGAGAAAAAGAAACAAAAAAGCTAAACTGCTTGTGAGCCATGGTCGTCAACTGCAGTTCAAGTTCGGTGTGTGCATGTAATGCTCGTTACACGGCGATATCTACTGTATGGTCATAGTACAAGCCCATGTGTAATTCCTCTTGCTTCAATAGGCCGCATGCGAATCGTCAGAAGGTGGCACTACGATGGATCGGCGAAAGTGCTATTTTGAAGATTTCCTGAATTTGATCTCTTTTTGGACTCCACCGCTAACATTCTGTAAAAGTTACACAGCTATATTGAAGATACAATGAATGGGATCAGCTATAAGAGTATCTCTCGCCATGCGCAATTAACTTTATGTAAAAATGACTGCTTAACATGAACATATTGGTGATACGTCAGAGGTTAAAAGTTTTCTTCTGTCTGCTCTGCATCGGTGCGTGGAAGAGCGGGATATCTGCGTTAAAAGGAATTATGGCGCCTAACGCAAATATACATATTCACGGGCGCACAGTTAACTCAAGCCGATGGCACGATGGAAGGTATTGATCGTGCGCAGCCGGTGCCAGCAAAATCAAAGGAGAAATAATGGCAAACATTTACCTTCAAACGCAGACGTGCTTTCACTCAGGGGCAGATATTTGTACTGTCGTCACGACCATCACTAGCCCAAACACACACCAAAAAAAGACGTTAATTTTTGGCGCAGAATCGCCGCTTGTATTTGTTTCGAGTTTATCAAAACCTCTCGCTTCTTTTGTTATCGCAGAAATGTTAGCAGTACTCAAACGTACATAAAAAGGTGGCTTCTTGTGTTCGGCAGAGACATGTTTTAAAGCTCTTTAGCGTTCTTTCCGGCAACTACGAATAATCCTTCAGTGTGGCAAAGCACACTCTAAGAACGCGCGTTATCAGAAGGGGCACTCCGAAGGGTGTAAACTTTGCTATGCTGATAACGCGCGTGCCGTTCGTTACTGGAAAGTTCCGGGCTCGCAGCGTTAAAGAAAGGAAACGCATCAAGGCAGATGACGATTATTGTTGTGTGGCAGAAGGGGCACGCCAAAGGGTGTAAACAGTTCTTAGAGTGTATTTCATTGTGCATGTCTTGAACTTCCTCTAGTCAGAAGTCGTCATTTATGTAACATACTGAAGTGCCGGATACTGAAGAAAATTAAGCATCTGGAGGACCACAGACAACTTGCTGTAAGCTTTCGCCGCTCCGTCAGAGGCCGTATTTCATCATGATGTTACAGTGAAAGTGTGAGTGTGCGCTGTCGTCAAAGAAAAGATGTCATGAGATGGCAGGCATACAATTAGTTCCTTTAAGACCCGAGCTTTTAATGAGACTTCAAGATCGAATGAAGGTGATGATCTGCATCATAAATTTTATCACCAAGCACGAATACCTGCAACGAACCTGCCCACACAATGAACGCAGCACAGTGGACTGTCTCGTCAACTGTGCTGCTAAGCTTACAAATGGTAGACGGTTAATAGAGGTTGCTCAAAGCCAGATCACTGACGCTGGTTTTCCGGAAATACCGCCACACTACGCTATTAATTCTCCCATTACTGCTTTTAAAAAACGCGCGTCTTCTTCATCGGACATTTCTTAATAACTAGTGATTACGTAGTGAATGTACTGTCGTTCATTGCAAAAAAAAAAGTATTTGAACAACACAATTAGGCACCGCCAGTCATCCACCGAGCTGTTGCGCCGCTCATTGCATTAGTTGACAACCTGCCAAGCAGCGTACGACTTTCCATCTATGCGGACGACATCTGCATTTGGACATAGGTGTAGCACGACTTCAGCTTCGCGCTCGGCTTCAGAAAGGCAGCCACAATGGCACCTTGCTACCTTCGTCAACAAGCACATGAAATTTAATGCGGAAAGTGCGTAATGGTCACAGTCCCGAGGAAGTCGATGTCTATTTACGGCATATCTATTCACGGACAACTTATACCACCCAGCAGAAATCCCAGGTTCTTGGGAGTCGTAATTGACAGAAACCTGTGTTGGACTCCGCACGTGAATTACGTGAAAAAGCAGCTGAGTGCTATCTGTCATCTGTTCAGGTTCCTTGTAGAAAAACGTTGGGGATACATGCCATGTTAAAGCTGTACATGACGTTGTTCGTTGGATTCCTGCGGCACAGGCTGCCTGCAATATCCGGCATCTGCAAGACTAACCTGCGTACGATTCAGAGCATTCATGCTCAAGCACTTATGATATGTCTTGGCTTGCCACGCTGTGAATCAACGGCTGAAACCACTGCCATTACGCAGGATTACCCAATCACGACGCACATTACCGTTGAGACAATGCGTATGCATCTCAGACATTATGCTACGACGCCTTCCCTCCACCAAAATGCTAACCAAGATCTTTCAGCTGTTACTTGAGACGGGTTATATATCTGCGGAATCAAATATAGCAAAGGTCATTCCACTTCGTAAAACATGCAGTAGGCACTTTCCACCCAACTATCGTCTCAGGTCGCTAGCTAGTATCTCATGAAAACGTCTCGAGCAAATCTTATTTGAAAATATTGCTACCTTTCTCGAATCTAATTCCTTCTTCACTCACTCGCAACATTCTTTTTCGCAAGACTTATTCATGCTGTTTGGATCGCACCGCTGGTACGATCTGTTGGGAACTCGGCGCTGACGCCCGTGGTTGTACCTGGGTCGCAAGCCCCAAGGGTAGCGTTGGCCTGGCGGCCTGGGGTACAACTGGAAGCATCCGAAGGTCCCGGCAAAGCATGAGTCGACTGGTAACAACAAAACAACTTGTTTATTTTAACATCGCAAAGAGTTGGCGGTCAGGTTTGACCGAAGTAGAGAGACGGGAGAGCACTTTACTCAACAGAAGAAATCGGAGCCCTCCTTTTGGCGTCCGGGGGCAGCTGTTTTTATACTCTCGCAGTTGAGGGCAAGAAGGAACCCCTCAAAAGACGAGCACGTGAATGTACAATGGGCTAATGGTGACGCACACTGTCGTAGCGATGCCGTAGCACCATGACGAGCACGATCTCGTAGCACCCTGTCGAGCACGATCTCGTAGCACCCTGTTGTAGCGCTGCCGGTCGGGCACAATGACTGTAATGAGAGGATGGTCCCTGCTTTGGCATCGCCTGTTTCGGGCACAATGACTGGAATGAGATCCCTGCTTTGGCATCGCCTGTTTCGGGCACAATGACTGGAATGAGATCCCTGCTTTGGCATCGCCTGTTTCGGGCACAATGACTGGAATGAGAGGATGATCCCTGCTTTGGCATCGCCTGTTTCGGGCACAATGGCTGTAATGAGGGGACGATCCCTGCTTTGGCATCGCCTGTTTCGGGCACAATGACTGGAATGCGAGGGTGATCCTTTGCGGTCGCATCGCCGCAGTCGCGCCTGGAAACACCTGGCGATGAGTGTTGCGGCGACGACGATCGGGCCAAAATGTCTGCCGCCCTGCCGCAGTCGCGCCGGCAAAACCACGTGTCGCAGGCGAAACGCAACAGACCGCCCCGCCGGGGGAAGGAGATCCCGATGGACAGGGGACTGCATCCGCTGGCCGGAGGGATGTCGCTCGATGATGCTCATAACCGAAGTCGGGCGTCCCTCGACGTTTCTTGAGCGCAGCGCACAGAGAAGGCCTCGTTCTCTCGTTCAGGTTCGCACGGGACACTGCAAAGTGACTTCGGGAGAGTTCACATTTTTGTTCTCGTTCCCGGCAAGCGTTAGAACTACGCTGAAACTCAACCGCTCAGTCCGCAAGCACGGCACAACCCTCACCAAGCCCTGCCAGGCTCTTTCCCCTTTTTATACCACTGCCTAGTTCCTTACAGTAGTCTAGCATCACTCAGAACGCGTCCACAAATTGAAAAATTGCACTAGAAAGCATATCATCACTTTGAAACACTAAACAAAAGCAATATGTTAAAAAAAATCCTGCCTCAGGAAGAAAAACATCAGTAACCAACAATTTTGAGGCTGATTCCTACGTTAGGGGCTTCGACTTAAGCCATCGGCGTTACCGTTGAGACTCCCCTTTTTGTAACGCACCTCAAAGGAATATTGTTGTAAAGCGAGGCTCCAGCGCAGGAGGCGGCCATTTTTGGGAGAGATGGTCTGCAGCCATTGGAGAGGGCAGTGATCCGTCTCAATGATAAACCTCGAGCCGGCTAGATAGCATGACAATTTCTGAACGGCCCACACGAGACACGCACACTCTTTCTCGGTGGCGCTATACGCCTGCTCACGACTGGACAGCTTACGACTAGCATACAGGACGGGGTGTTCTACTTCTCCATTTTCCCGTTGGCACAGTACAACGCCCATGCCTCGCTCACTAGCATCGCACTGAACAATGAACCCTTTTGTATAGTCTGGCGATCGTAGCACAGGCTGGCTTGTTAGGGCACTCTTTAGGGCGCTAAAAGCTCTTTCCTTTGTCTCGTCCCAGACGACTGTTTGAGGCTCTGTCTTTCTTAGAGCATCCGTCAGGGGAGCCGCGATATCAGAGTACCTAGGGATGTACCTCTGATAGTAGCCGGCGACACCCAAGAACGACCGAATATCGGTCTTTGTGCGCGGTTGCGGAAAGTCTCGCACAGCGGCCACTTTTATTTCAGAGGGGCGGCGACGACCCTGACCAATCACGTGACCGAGGTAGACAACCTCGGCCTGTGCTAACTGGCACTTAGGAGCCTTGACTGTCAAGCCCGCTTCGCGCAGGCGGGTTAGCACTGCCCGCAAGTGTGCCATATGCTCAGACCAGGATGCGGAGAATATCGCTACGTCGTCTAGATACGGTAAAGCGAATTCTTGCTGTCCCCGCAACACTTTATCCATGAGACTTGAAAAACAGTATGGCGCGTTCTTCAAACCAAAACTCAACACTTTAGGACGGAATGTTCCCATTGGTGAAATGAACGCCGCATACCTACTAGCCTCTTCTGTAAGTGGAACCTGCCAATAACCCCTGACAAGATCTAGGGTGGAAATAAACTGAGCGCTACTAACTTTCTCAAGGCGCGCCTCGATGTTAGGGGTCGGATAAATTTGATCCTTAGTGATGGAATTAAGCCTGCGGTAGTCGACGCAAGGACGAGGTTCCTTGCCCGGTACCTCAACTAAAATCAAAGGGGAGGTATAATCACTCTCACCTGCCTCAATAACACCGAGCTGTAGCATTTTCTTTACCTCAGCCTCCATAATATCGCTCTGGCGGGGTGACACCCGATACGCCTTGGATCGTACTGGCTCTGGGGAGGTAAGTTCTATATCATGAGTAAGTACCGAAGTCCTACCAGCCCTCTCAGAGAACAGACCTTGAAACTCTTGTAATAGCTGGTGTAGTTCGGTTTTCTGCTCAGGCGACAGCGGTGCTTTACTGATAAGGTCACTAATGACTTGACCGGTGTCTTCCCTGTTCGTCACTGAGCCTAGTCCCGGAAGCTCGACCGGAAGCTCTTCAGGAACGTTTACCATCATGCACACCACTGCTTCCCTTTGTCTATAAGGTTTGAGCAGATTACAGTGGTAAACTTGCTGTGCTTTCCGCTTTCCTGGCAGACTTACCACGTAGTTAACGTCCGACAGTTTCTGAACAATTCGCGCTGGGCCCTCCCACTGCACGTCTAGTTTGTTGTTTAGCGATGTGCGCAATATCATGACCTCATCGCCAACCTCAAAACGACGGGCCCTGGCTGTCCGATCATAATAAACCTTGGCCCTCTGCTGGGCCTTTGTCATTGCTTCACCTGACAACTCCTGTGCCCTTCTTAAGCGTTCGAGGAGCTTAAGCACGTACTCCACCACGACTGGGTCGTCGCCCCTACCTTCCCACGATTCTCGAAGCATGCGAAGCGGAGATCGAAGCGAGCGACCGTACACCAGTTCAGCTGGCGAAAACCCCGTAGCCGCATGCGGCGCGGTTCTTAACGCAAACATCACCCCAGGCAGACACAGCTCCCAGTCAGTTCGATGTTCAAAACACAACGCTCTCAACACGCGCTTCATGACGGAGTGGAGCTTCTCAACGGAATTCGACTGTGGGTGGTACACTGAGCTGTGTAGCAGCTTTACCCCACACCTTTCGAGAAAAGTTGTCGTCAAAGCGCTAGTAAACACTGTGCCCTGATCAGATTGGATTTCCGCAGGAAAACCAACTCGCGCAAATATGGACAGTAGTGCATTGACTATCTCAACTGAGCTGAGTTCTTTAAGCGGCACTGCTTCAGGGAACTTTGTCGCTGGGCAGATCACAGTCAAAATGTGTCTGTACCCCGTGGCTGTTACCGGCAGAGGTCCCACAGTATCAATAACGAGCCGTCTAAAAGGCTCCGTAATGATAGGTACCAATTTCAACGGCGCCCTCGATTTGTCCCCTGGTTTGCCCACCCGCTGACAAGTGTCACATGTCCTCACGAAATGGTCTGCGTCCCGAAAACACCCTGGCCAATAGTACTCTTGCAAGAGACGGTCCTTAGTTTTCTTAACTCCTAGGTGTCCGGACCACGAACCCCCGTGTGACAAGCGCAACAGATCCTGACGATAGCATTGAGGCACGACCAGCTGATCGAACTCCACTCCTCTGCGGTCTAGATACTTCCGGTACAGGACTCCCCCTCTTTCCACAAAACGCGCAGTTTTCCTGGCGATACCTTCTTTGACATTGCAGCGCACGTTTTCCAGGCTGCCATCTTTTTTTTGCTCGGCTATCAAAGCCGACCGGCTGACTTTTAGCAACCTATCAAGTCCGTCTGACGTAGGCGCGATGAGCAAATCAGTAGATAGCTCTTCTAACTTTCCCGAATCGGGATTTTCCTCTCCAGTATCTGGCGCCTTCAACGCTACAGACTCAATTTTATTCAGTTCGGGCGTGCTCTGAATATCAGCTTGCTGCGCCTCTGACCCTTTTTCGTTGTTTGATAACGTCGGCCCCGCAACTACCGCCTTTGCAGCGAGCTCCCGAACCTTCGATCTGGTTAAGGCCTGAACACTAGCTTCACCAAACAAAAGCCCCTTCTCGCGCAGGAGGTGATCGGACCTGTTTGAAAATAGGTACGGGTACTGGGGTGGCAGCATAGATGACACTGCCGCCTCTGTCTCAAGCGCTCCGAAAGGTCCTTCAATAAGCACCTTTGCTACTGGCAGACACACGCTATGAGCTTCCACGGCTTGCTTGATCCACGCGCACTCGCCCGTGAACATATGGGGTTCTACGTAAGATGGGTGAACTACATCCATCGTAGCTGCGGAATCGCGAAGCACTCGGCACTCTTTCCCGTTCACGAGGAGGTCTCGCATGTAAGGCTCGAGAAGCTTCATGTTCTCGTCAGTGCTGCCTATTGAAAAAAACACAACTTTTGGTGTTGTTTCCGGACACTGCGCCGAAAAGTGACCCGGCTTCTGGCACGTATAACAAACGCCCGCTCGCCTCATCTCGAACCGCTTTCTGCGTTCGGCTTCGGCTGCCGCCGTCTCCTTAGGTTCGGTCGCACTGCTTCCACTCGCATCCGCACTACGCGTGTTCCCCTTTGCTCTCATGGGTGTGAACTTCGGCCTCTCGAACTTCGAGCCAAATTCACCCTTTTGACCATCCTTAGCTCCGCGAGCCCGACGCGTCACAAACTCCTCGGCTAGCTCAGCGGCTTTAGCCACCGTACAAACGTCTGGCCTATCCAAGACCCAGTATCGCACGTTCTCCGGTAACCGACTATAAAACTGTTCTAGCCCGAAGCACTGCAGAACTTTATCGTGGTCACCAAACGCTTTCTCTTCTTTGAGCCACTCCTGCATGTTTGACATTAGCTTGTAGGCAAACTCTGTATGTGACTCATTCTTGCCTTTCTCATTTTCCCGAAACTTCCGACGGAACGCCTCCGCAGACAGCCGGTACTTTTTTAGCAGACTCGATTTTACTGTGTCGAAATCCTCTGCCTCCTCTCTATCCAAGCGAGCGACTACGTCGGCCGCCTCGCCGGGTAACAAAGTGAGCAAGCGCTGTGGCCACGTTTCCCGAGAGAACCCCTGCTTCTCGCACGTTCGCTCAAAGTTAACCAGGAACAAACCAATGTCCTCTCCAAGCTTAAACGGCCGCATCAGGTCAGTCATTTTGAACAATACTCGTTCTCCTGCACCGTGTGCCTGACTTCCATTACGAGCGCGTTCCATCTCTACCTCGAGACGCTTCATTTCCAAAGCGTGTTCGCGCTCTTCTTTTTCTTTCTGTTCTTTAAGTTCACGCTCTTCTTTTTCTTTCTGTTCTTTAAGTTCGCGCTCCTGTCTTTTTGACCTCTCCTCAATAGTCTCAAGGCATTCCGACAGCTCGTCATCCTCAGCCTCTAACTCAAGAATAGCCTTTAGCAGTTCAGGTTTTCTTAGTTTGTCTGAGACATCCAGACCCAACTCTCTTGCAAGCTCCAACAATTTCGGTTTGCGCAACGACTTCAAATCCATGGCTGCTCTGAATGCTGCTTTCTCTACTGCTTACTATTGTCTTGCCGCAAACTAACCCGGCCGCAACGACAACCACAATTACCAGCTCTGTTTCTGACACTAACAAAAGCCTGGCAAAGCTCAGAAGAAGAAAGTCCCGCACTCACCAAACCTCGCAGGCAGGAATTCCGCGCAGTCGTTCCGCTGCAGGCAACCAGTCGTCACACAGGGCTCGTTGCACTGCTCCCGGATCGTCGTTGAGCTGCTCAGCATACCGTCAACTGCATCTCTTCGCTGCTGGCCTCCGTTGTCGCGATCTCACCGCTGGCAGACAGTTGTTTGAAGTCGGAGGCGATCTCACCGCTGCCAACCAGATGTTTGGATCGCACCGCTGGTACGATCTGTTGGGAACTCGGCGCTGACGCCCGTGGTTGTACCTGGGTCGCAAGCCCCAAGGGTAGCGTTGGCCTGGCGGCCTGGGGTACAACTGGAAGCATCCGAAGGTCCCGGCAAAGCATGAGTCGACTGGTAACAACAAAACAACTTGTTTATTTTAACATCGCAAAGAGTTGGCGGTCAGGTTTGACCGAAGTAGAGAGACGGGAGAGCACTTTACTCAACAGAAGAAATCGGAGCCCTCCTTTTGGCGTCCGGGGGCAGCTGTTTTTATACTCTCGCAGTTGAGGGCAAGAAGGAACCCCTCAAAAGACGAGCACGTGAATGTACAATGGGCTAATGGTGACGCACACTGTCGTAGCGATGCCGTAGCACCATGACGAGCACGATCTCGTAGCACCCTGTCGAGCACGATCTCGTAGCACCCTGTTGTAGCGCTGCCGGTCGGGCACAATGACTGTAATGAGAGGATGGTCCCTGCTTTGGCATCGCCTGTTTCGGGCACAATGACTGGAATGAGATCCCTGCTTTGGCATCGCCTGTTTCGGGCACAATGACTGGAATGAGATCCCTGCTTTGGCATCGCCTGTTTCGGGCACAATGACTGGAATGAGATCCCTGCTTTGGCATCGCCTGTTTCGGGCACAATGACTGGAATGAGAGGATGATCCCTGCTTTGGCATCGCCTGTTTCGGGCACAATGGCTGTAATGAGGGGACGATCCCTGCTTTGGCATCGCCTGTTTCGGGCACAATGACTGGAATGCGAGGGTGATCCTTTGCGGTCGCATCGCCGCAGTCGCGCCTGGAAACACCTGGCGATGAGTGTTGCGGCGACGACGATCGGGCCAAAATGTCTGCCGCCCTGCCGCAGTCGCGCCGGCAAAACCACGTGTCGCAGGCGAAACGCAACAATGCGAAACACCGCTAATATCGTTTACACGTCATCTACATGCCATTCTAGATCATTCTTCTCTAACGGACTGCGTATGTCCAGATTTTTTAAATGCCTTTGAAAAGGTATGTCATAATCTGCTAATGTATAAATTACGTAAGATTAGCCTTGGTCGCCAGTTACTTTGCTAAAGTGTTTTCTGTGCGGCCGTTCTCAGTTCGTTTCTGCTAACAGCGTCGACTCTCCCTCTAGTATTTTTTTCCTCGGCATGCCGCAAGGCTCAGTGTGTGCACCGCTACTATTTCTGATCTATATTATTGAGTGCAATTGACTGGCCTCCTTGTATTGCACCTCATATTCATGTCTTTGCTGACGGCGGCGTAATAACTCAAGAAGTAACTAGTAGCCATGATACAGCTTCTATTTAATCTGACCTTCATGCTATCGGTACAGTGGGCAAAATATGGCGCATGACATTAAACATAAGTAAATGCAAATCAACGCGGGTATCTCGATGTAATAACGCCCTACCTTTCTATTATAACAATAACATCCCACTCGATTGTGTTTCATGTTATAAATACCTCAGTGTTCACCTCTCAGCTGACCTTATCTTAAAGACAGACGTTGCACACGTAGTAAATAACGCTAACGGATCATTAGGTTACATCAGACGCAATTTTTCACGTGCGCGACAGTCTGTCAAACTAATGCTCCGCAAGACACTTATCCAGCCAAAACTCGAGTACGCGGCCTCAGCTTGGGATCCTAGTCAGCGGAATTACATTTATTCAGTAGAAATGGTGCAGAACAATTCCACGCGATTCATATTATTCAACTACAACCGGACAGCCAGCATCACCACAATGAAGTCTAAACGGCGGGTAGCACCCTCAGTAGCATTAACGCGTAAACACTTGCGGCTCTCTGTTCTGGAGCGCAGCTCTCAGGCGCCCGTTCCTGCAATCCCCGTCGGTGTCGGTGTTGTCCCTATTAACGGACGGAGCGAACAAAAACAGCGAAGGGTGAAAGCGGAGAGAATGAGAAGAGGCTAGAGGAGGAGGAGGAGGGAGCAGCGGAACTATGAGGCAGAAAGCTGAGGAGGAGGGCATAGCGAAAGAATGAGAAGAAAAGCGTAGTGCCGCGAAAGACTGCTTTGCAGTGACGGTGGCTACGAGATGGCTCCAAAGTAGCGCGCGCTATTGGCATGGAAACAAAGCGCAGAATGAGCGGAGGCCTGTCTGCAGCGGCTGCTGTGTATGGCATCCACGCGTCGGCCATGCGTCGCCTCTCGCGATGTTCCGATTAGCGAGGCGGTCGCGCCACGTTTCGCTGCATTTGCAACGTGGCGCACCAGGCATATTGACCGCGCCAGCCGATATATCGCGAAATGAAAACACGTATGCAGGCGTGCTCAAATTTCGCATTACGGAGTATCGTAATAGTTCGTTATCTTATTTTAATATCTATCATCATGCTGTGTGATGAAACAAGCTTCTTTCAGCGCCACATTACATACAATCTAGGCTTGATCACCTACACAATGTTGGCAATCCGTCCTGTAGATCTTACTCATTATTACACTCATTCGTCTCACGGACGTCTGATAAATGGAATCACTTCCCCGTAACTGTTGCCTCCATAACTGATAACTATTTTAAAGAAACATTACGCGACATTTCATTTAGAGCATTCTTGTTTTCCCGATGTTCATATCTAATGTTTGAATTATCTTCCTACTATGAATTGTTCACACTGATTCTTTGTCTCTTATGTACCTTAGATTAGGTAATCTATGTACGTTGAAATACGTTGTCTGAATAATTAGAAATAACATTTATGTACTGTGGTTTGTGACTAGTTAAAATTGTATCATACTAGTATAGTCTTGTTTTTCGCTGCTGCTATAGTGCTTATTTATGTTCAACTAACTCCGTACTCCCTTCTGTGATGCAATTAGGAGTGATGGAATAATGAATGAATGAATAAATAAATAAATACATAAATAAATGAATAAATGAATAAATAAATAAATAAATAAATAAGAGTTTACTGGGAAAATAACTTTTACACAAATGGTAAAGAGAGCATACTACAAGGTTGCCTGTCAGCTAAATCTTTACTCAGAAATTGGCATGGATTGGCATCGCAAGCCCTATGACGGCTTCTATTGAGAGGTGGGGCTGTAATTCACTTTGCGGAGTAACAGTGGCTTGTACGCGGAAAAGCACTCCTTATTATCGTGATACATTTCGCTAGTCTTTGAGTGGCGGTGGAGAATCGGCGCAGGGAAAACAATCGTACTTCACGGTAAGCTATTGATTGTTTATGGAACTACAGCATCCACCCAAGACTAAGGCCTTAGCCAAACAAGTAAATAAGCGCACTAAAAGGCACAGACAGGTAAACGGGAGACACAGGCAAGTGCTACTCACAACCGTTGAATGACAGGGAAGGACTGCACATATATATATATTGTTACGTAGGAAGACGCCGACGAAAAGCTATTTACAAGTATATTTACAAGGCAATACGCCGCAGTTGACCAAGAGGCAACAGCCCGCGCTAGCTTCCAATCGTCGCCTTCGTCTTCTTCCTACTCGGCTCTTCGTTATTGGGAATACTACCCCGTAGCAATGTATATCCTCGAGCCACGTATGCACAACAGAGCAATATTGTTACGGTGGAAAAAGAGGACGAGGCCATCGACGGTGAAGAGGACGAGGTGGCAAGAGCCTCTCGGGATTTGTGCCATCTGTATACATACGCTTTGTAAATACAACCTGTAAATAGTTTTATACTCGGGACATTTTGGTGGGCGTGCGGGGTACGCGTCTTGACCACTGAGCTCCGCAGCGGGCGTCTCAGACAGCCTGGACCCAGCCTTCCAGTGGAAGGCACCGCATCTGCAGCTGCAATGCTGACTACGCGTACCCAGTACGTTGCTCTGCCTCAGCCGCAAGACCCCGGCAAGTTCACCGGCCTCGATCATGTTAACGTGGCAGAACGGTTGAAGATGTATGAGCGCGTCAGCAAGGTGAGCAGGTGGGATCCAACAATAATGCTGACCAATCTCATGTTCTACCTCGACGGAACACCGCTAACGAGGTTTTACTCACACGAGGAAGAGCTGACCAGCTGCGACTTGTTCAAAGAAAAGCTATCCGAAGTTTTTGGCAATCCGACCGGTCGACAACTAGCCGCCAACTCGCCACGGGTGCCCAAATTGCTACCGAGTCGCATGTCTCCTACATTCAGGACATCCTAGCCCTCTGTCATAAAATCGACTCGTCCATGCCAGAGGCAGAGAAGGTTGGACACATTAGCGAAGGCATCGCGGACGACGCATTCAACCTGCTGGTCTTTAGAAACTTATCGACTGTCGACGCCATCATGAAGGAATGCCGCAGTTTCGGGCAGGTGAAAAGTCGCCGTATATACAATCAGTACACGGCTTCCAAATACTGCAGCGACCTCTTCCTTTACCGAACCCACCGACCAATCTAGCTGGCCACCTCCAAGCGAAAAAATTAAACCGAATTGCACGCCGCGAACCCGAAACAGCGTTTTCTGCCTCGCCTCAACAGATGTCTTGAAACAACACTGCTGAGGCGATATCGCTGCTCCAGTCCGTGGTTCGCCAGGAAATCGCTAATATGAGTCTTTCCAGTGCCTGCTCCTTGAGTCGCCCTGACACCCACCCTGCACCTATGACTCGGTCCTATCGCAGTCCACTTCACAGTGTCCGTTATCTCTACACTGCCAGGAATCCATCGGACTGGCGTACACGTGACCATAGGCCGATATATTTCTGCTGCGGTCGAATCGGTCACGTCTCCCATCATTGCCGGAGCCGTTGGCCATCGCATCCTCGAAACACCTTCCGGAATTCAAGTTCGCCCCGAAGTTCCTCACCCCGTAGCTTCTGCGACGCTTCCGACGCCACTACCTCTACTCACCACTATGCTCGCTCGCCCTTACCTCAACGTCACTAGCCACGTCCAATCCAGCTTCACCGCTCGCCCTCGCCGACTTACCCAGGACTGTCCCAGCAGGAAAACTAGGCAATGCGGCACCTCGAGGTGGTGCTGAATTGCCGGAATCGCCGCAAGATCCTACTTGACGCTGTTAACAAGACATAACCTTCTTGACGTCCATGTTGATGGCACACCCATCACAGCACTTAGAGATACAGGAGCACACATATCGATTATGACCAGTCGCCTACGCCGTTATTTAAAGAAAATTGTTACGCCTGCCGTTAATCGGTTCGTACGAATCGCCCACGGAAGCACGGTGACCGTGGTCGGAATGTGTACTGCACGTGTGAGCATTTCTGGCCGCCATAATGTCGTCCTTTTCACTGTGCTTGACCAATGCCCCCATCACCTCATACTAAGTCTAGACTTCCTCTCTGCCCATTCAGCGCTCATCTACTGTTCCCCAAGTACTTTGCGTCATGACCTGCCTCTAGTGGACGTTCAACCGACATCTCACGAAATTCGCCTAAGACCGAGTGATTTTGTTCACGTTCCACCACATGTGTTGACATACATCGACATGTCGCTTGCTACGCCAGTGCCCGATGGCGATTACATCTCCGCTCCCGTATCTGCAGTCGTCCTCACGCGCAACGTTACTGTCCCGCATGCAATCCTGAGGATCACAGACAATCGCACGTATCTCCCTGTGGTAAATTTCGGGCTCGCTAGGCCAATTCCGCCTAAAGATATCACCCTGGCTACAATCACTGCTTTAGAAGTAGTTGCGTTGAGACTTTTGCCGTCGACGCTTCCTCTGAGCCTTTCCAGTGTCATAAATGTACTGACAACGACATCAGGAAAATGATTGCCCAGAATCTCACTCCTACGGAGACTGAACAGCTCTGCAGTCTATTGCTTCCCTACAAAGATATATTCGAGTTGAACAACCGACCTTTAGGCCAGACGTCCCTTATCAAACATCGAATTCATACAGGCGATAATCCACCCATCCATCGGCGACCCTACCGAGTCTCAGCTTCGGAGCGTCACGTCATTCAAACGGAAGTAGACAAGATGCTAACGAAAGACATCATTGAGCCGTCGTCAAGTCCCTGGGCATCCCCTGTCGTGCTGGTCAAAAAGAAGGACGGCTCATGGAGATTCTGCGTCGATTACCGCCACCTCAACCGCATCATGAAGAAGGACGTCTACCCGCTACCTCGTATTGCTGACGCCCTTGATTACCTATGCGGGGCACCATATTTTTCGTCTATAGACCTGCGGTCCAGATATTGGAAAATCGCTGTCGATGATCTCGATCGTGAAAAGACCGCCTTTATAAGACCTGATGGTCTTTACCCCTTCAAAGCTATGCCTTTTGGGCTATGCAACGCTACGGCTACCTTTGAGCGTATGATGGACTCATTACTCCAAGGCTGCAAGTGGTCGACTTGTCTGTGCTTCCTAGATGATGTTCTTGTGTTTTCGCCCTCATTCAGCACACACATTGAGCGCCTTACAGCTGTACTGGCCGTTTTTCGCAAGGCCGGTCTACAGCTCAACTCCAAGAAATGTAACTTCGGCCACCGTGAGATTACTGTTCTTGGGCATGTCGTAAATGCGACTGGCATCATACCGGACCCAGAGAAAATTCGCGCCGTGATAGAGTTCCCTGTTCCACGGTCCGCAAAAGATCTCCGAAGTTTCGTGGGCCTTTTCTCTTACTTCCGCAGCTTTGTTAAAAATTTTGCCACCATAGCACGCCCTTTCACAGATCTGCTGAAGAAAAGTGTGCCGTTTTCATGGGGACCCTCTCAGGGCACCGCTTTTTCTCGTCTTACCACCATGCTCACCACCCCACCGATTTTAGGACAGTTCGCTACTTCAGCCCCTTCAGAGGTGCGTACCGATGCCAGTGGCCATGGAATCGGTGCCGTCTTGGCAAAAGTTCAACACGGCTATGAACGTGTCATCGCGTACGCTAGCCGTCTTTTGTCCCCTGCGGAGCGGAACTACTCTATTACCGAGCGTGAATGCTTGGCCGTTCTGAGGGCATTGGCGAAATTGTGCCCCTGTTTATACAGCAGTACCTTTCCTATTCTAAAGGACTACCATGCCCTCTGTTGGTTTTCGTCCCTAGAAGATCCCACAGGGAGACTTGGACGATGGGCTCTGCGGCTGCAGGAGTATTCCTATTCGGTGGTATATAGGTCTGGTGGCCTACACAAGGACGCCGACTGCTTGTCCCGCTACCCTGTACACACGCCGGCCAACACCGACATGGACCCTTCTGCAAGTGTTTTTTTCGTTTCCAAGCTTTTGGACATTGTCAACCAGCAACGCCATGACGCTACTTTGAGGACCCTCATTGGCCGAATGGAATCTATTCCTACTGAACAATCATTACGGTGCTTCGTCCTCAACGACGGGATATTGTACCGACGCAGTTTTCATCCTGACGGTGCTTCCCTTCTCCTTGTCGTTCCTCAACACCTCCGCTCCACCGTGCTTCAGGAACTTCATGACGCCCCAATGGCCGGACACCTTTGGTTTGCTCGCACTTACGACCGCGTGCGCGCCGCTTCTACTGGCCCGGCCTCGCTCGCTCCGTACGGCGCTATGTCTCTGCCTGCTAGGCCTGTCAACATCGCAAAAAGCCAGCAACGCTTCCTGCCGGGTACTTACAGCCGATCGACATTCCACCTGAGCCGTTCTTTCGCGTGGGTTGGGATCTCCTTGGCCCTTTCCCCGAGTCCAGCTCTGGCAACAGTGGATCGCTGTCGCTACTGATTACGCGACGCGATATGCCATCACTCGAGCACTTCCCACGAGCTGCGCAACTGACGTCGCAGATTTCCTCCTCCGCGATATCATTTTAGTGGTGCCCCACGACAGCTCCTTACTGACCGCGGCCGCACTTCCCTCTCCAAAGTCGTCGCCGATATACGGCGCTCATGTTCTACCAAGCACAAATTGGCTACCTCCTATCATCCCTAGGCCAACGGCCTTACTGAGCAACTTAATCGGACCATTACAGACATGCTCTCGAAATACGTTTCACCCGACCACAAGGACTGCGATGTAGCTCTCCCTTATGTGACGTTCGCCTATAATTCATCACGCCACGATACAGCTGGGTATTCCCCCTTTTACTTACTCTTCGGTCGTGACCCTGTGTTACCATTTGACACTTCGCTTCCCTCGATAGAGGATTCGAGGAACGAGGATGCCCGCGACGCCATCTCCCACGCTGACCATGCGAACCAGCTTGCCCATACTCGTCTGTTGGCATCGCACGAATCTCAACGGCACGCTTACAATCGCCGCCATCGCGACACATATTTTTCACCAGGCTCTCTCGGGCTAATTTGGTCACCTTGCCGCCGAGTGGGGCTCTTCGAGAGAGAGAGAAATACCTTATTGCTCAGTTAATCGGAGTTATGGCGGGTCTGGGTGAAGCCCTCAGTCCAGGGCTCCACTGGCTCTTGCGGCTCGCTGAGCTTGGTCCAGGAGGGCCAATTGGCTCCCCTGATCCACGCTTGCGAGTAGTGCCTCCCACTGCCGTACGAAGTCTGTGACGCTTAGAAAAGGTGAATTGACATTGGTTGGCCGCGCCCTACATTCCCACTTTATGTGGGCCAGCGTGGGTTTTGCGCCGCACCACGGGCAGGTGTCGGCGTAATGTGTCGGGTGCTTCTTGTGTAAGAGGTTTAGGTGTGGGTATGAATTTGTTTGTATGCAACGCCAGTCTTGGGCTTGTCTTCTATTTAGTTTGCAGTGCGGAGGGCCGTAGGTCCATCTCTCCCTCCTCTGATTCTCTAATATGTCGCGCACTGCGGACAGTGGTTCCTCTAGGGTTCTGGCCGCTGCTCGGTCGTTGCTTCCTCGAGCTATGCGGTCTGCCCTTTCGTTCTCGTCGAGTCCGTTGTGTGCGGGGCACAATGTAATGCCGTGGTCCCGGTCCAGACGTGAGCCGAGTATTCTTCGGGCGCTGCGCGGTAGCATTCCCCGCATGAAGGGTCGACACGTTGCCTGTGAGTCTGTAAGCACATGAGCCGACTGACCCTTGAAGTCGGCGTCTCGTATCGCCAGCGCTATTGCCGCTGCCTCTGCTGTGCGTACCGAGGTAGTCTTAACCGTAGCGGTTATCGTGGTGACTCTGTTAGTATCGGCGATCGGGTAGAAGTCCCTGCGACTGGTTGCACTAGCGTCCGTGTAGTAGACGGCCGGATCCTTGCCGAATCGCTTCTGCAGAGTCCTCGTCCTGGCCTATCTGCGGCCTGCGTGGTACCTGGCACTCATGTTTCTTGGTATAGGTGAGACGTGGACGTGCTCCATCAAATCTCGTGACAACAAGTCTGTTTCGTCTCCGCAGAACAGGGGTCGAGCGTTGCATCCCAGCCTTTGGAGAATAGAGCGGCCCTGGGGCGTAGAGCTCAGCCTTTCTCTTTGCGATATCAGAACTGCAGCGGCATGTTCCTCATATTTTTTGTAAATACCCAACCGCTCCAGGCCCTCCGTGCTGACTGTGTTCGGGAGTCCCAGAGCAGATTTGTATGCCGTTCTGATAAGGGTGTCCACCTTCTTCATTTCAGTTTCGTTAAGTTTTTGGAACGGCAAGCCGTAAGTAACGCGGCTAATCGCAAATGCTTGCACCAGCCTAATAGTTTCTTCTTCCACAAGTCCGTGGCGGCTGCGTCCAACTCGCCATATCATACGTGCCACACTCTTAACGGTTGGTTTTAAGCTCCGAATTGTGGCATCGACGTTGCCATTCTCTTGGATAAGTAAGCCAAGCACTCTCATTTGGGCGGCTTCACGAATGGCCTTGCCGTCGAGAAGTAAGTATATCCTAGGTGTGGCAGTTTTCTTATGACGCTTGCTGCGTACGCACATGAACTCTGATTTTTCGGGTGCGCACGTCATACGCGCGTGCTTGGTGTAATAGGTCTTGTTTTTCTCCGTAGGAACCCCGGTGTGCCCACAACGTTATGTCATCGGCGTAGATCGTACATCCGAGGTCCCGTGCTTCCTCGAGTTCTAGGACCAGTCGCCTCATCCCGACATTGAAAAGAAGCGGTGACAAGATTGAGCCCTGTGGAGTTCCACGGTTGGGCATCGCAAAGACGTCAGACCGCGTACTGCCCAACCCAATCGTTGCCTTCCTGTCGCGAAGGAAGGTAAGGACGTACCGAAACACCCTTCTTCCGCAACCTCTGTCTTCCAGACCTTCGAGGATTGCTTCGTGAGAGATCGTGTCAAATGCTTTTTTGACATCGAGCGCCACAACTATCCTGGCTTCTTTGTTTCGTGGTGGGTCCAAAACTTCGTCGCGAAGCATAAGAAAGGCGTCCTGTGCCGAGACGTGTGGCCTGAAGCCGAGTATAGAGTCGGTGAAAAGTTCATTCCGCTCAATGATGTTGCTCAGTCGTGTTTGGATCACCTTCTCAAAAAGCTTCCCTGCTCACGACGTGAGCGATATTGGTCTCAAATTTTGCAGATCTCTGGGTTTAGTCGCTTTCGGTATGAGCATGATAGTAGCATCTTTCCATTCTTCTGGTAGTGCCCCGTCGTTGTCGGACCATACGTTATCGTTGAAATAGGTCGCAAGCTGCCGCAGTGATTCCTGACTCTGGTTGCGCAGCATCGCACTTGTAATGTGGTCCGGACCAGGTGCGGTGTTATTCCGGAAAGATTGTGCGGCTGCATAGGGCTCTGCCGTTGTTATGGGTGCGTCCAGCTCCGCGTTGTCTGGTCCCACATAGTTGTATTGCACTGATGTTGTGTCCGGTACTCCTATTTAGACGCTCTTAAGGTCCTCAATGAGGGCATCGGCCGTGCCATCGTATTCATTTTCAATTAATTCCAGTGTTCTGTTTGTGGTGGTCTGTGTTTCTGTCGGATCTATCATACTGCGCAGAATAGCCCATGTTCGCTTTGTGCTAAGCGTTCCTTTGAGTGCATCACAAAACTGAAGGAAATTGGTGTCTTGCAGCTGCTGCGCGTACTCACTGGCTTCCTGCGCAAGCCTGGCTATCCTGACCCTGAGTTTTCTGTTGTGTCTTTGTCTCTTCCAACGTTTGTTCAGACTTCTCCGCACTTCCCTCAGGTGTAGTAGATGCCTGTCTACTGCCGGTGTTTCGACTGTTGTCGATATTTCCCGTGTAGTGCTTCTGCGTATTCTCCTGATGAATTCCGTCCATTCTGTAGCACCATCGCACGGTGCGGCCTCCCTTTGCTTCTGTCTATATGTTGTCCAATCGGTTATGGTGGCCTTTCCTAATCTGTGGCGAACCCGCGTCGTGTTAACTCAGACACTGATAATGCAGTGATCACTGCGAAGGTCTTCGCCAAGGTTGGTCCAGGTAACACATCTGTCATTGTTGCTGAAGGGTAGGTCCGGCATGGTATCTTTGACTACACTATTTCCCGTTCTGGTTGGTTCACCCGGTCGCGTCAGCAGGACCAGCTCAGGCTCCTCCGCGAGGTCGGCTAGCCTTTGGCCCTTAGGAGTGCCTCGATCATAGCACCGATCAGAGTGCGGAGCGTTAAGGTCCCCTTGGATAATTGCCCGGTCGTTGCTTTTCACTTTGCGCAATGCGGCCGTCACTAGCACGTCCAACTTTGCCTTCCTACCCCTAGGTGGGCTGTAGACGTTTGCAATAACTGCTTTTGGTTTGCAGCGTCTACATGGCCAGACCGTGAGAACCTTATGTTGGACACCGCAGTTAGGGACGTAGTCCACGCTCACCGCTATGTCCGCCCGTGTCAGTGCTGCTATCTGAGGATGGTCAGGGTGCGTGTGCATCTTGTATCCTCTGAGGTTCGGTATCTTCTTGCCTGGTTCTTGTATGCATATTATATCCGGGGATACAGGCGTCGCATCTATAAAACTCAAAAGTGCTGCGTGTTTAGTTCTAAGAGTCCTGCAGTTCGATTGCCAGACCTCGAGGTTTTCGGCTACTCTCGTGTGGTGATTAGCCATCTATAGTACTTTCGCTGTCGGTCAGCTCTCTCTCTTTAGGCCTGCGTGCAGAAGTTCCTGGGCTGGCACATATCGTTTGTTCGGTCCTTCTTTCGTGGCATGAGAAGTGGAGTCCTCTATCTGTCGTTTGAGCCTGTACAGCTCTGCGAAAAGAAGTTGGACTTGTCGGGCTATGGTATCCAGTTTATTGCCTTTTCCTGTCACCTGTGTGTTCGCGTTCTTGGTTTCTCCTGGCTTGGCTTTGTTCGTGTGGGGCTCATTCCTTTGTTTCAAATCAGCTAGCTCCCTTCGAATTTCTGCAAGACTGTCCTTTAAAATTCTGTTCTCCTCTAAGATTTTTGGATAGGCTGGACTCTGAGTTACTGGATCGGCAGTGGCACTATTCGCGCCCAGCTTACCTGTTGTGTGGCGATGGCCGCCGTCTGATGTTTAGCCTGCGAAGCCCTCTCCTGTTTGGGGGCTAGAGGCTTGACATTGCGTGCCCAGGACTTTGACCTAGATCTCTGACGACTCCGCCGCCTGGTACGCGATCTCGATCTGGATCTCGATGTTCCTGCTTGCCTGAGTTTGGAGGGGGTCCCCTTTTGCCGTTGAGGGAGCTCCGGAAAGTCACTGAGCTCCAATTCTTCGTCTTCTGTTGCAAACCACCGGGGTCGGTGTTGTTGGGCAGCTTTGTGCTCTCCGCTTCTCGGTCGGCCTTGTGGTCGTGTTTGCGTCAGGCGTTTCTTGCAGCTTCGGTCGCCCGTGAGGTGCTGCCCCCCGCACGCGGCACATTGCGGTGAGCACTCGTGTCCGTCTTCGGGCTCGAGCGCCCCACAGATTCCACAGACTTTTGTGTCCGGTTGCGGGCAAACGTCCGTGCGGTGGCCGACGCTGTGACAAATCTTGCAAATTTGCACCGAGTTGCGGTATGGATGACACGCCATTTCTCCACCACAATAGTAGACGAACCGCGGTAGGACCGTGCCGAGGAATGTGATGACTGCGCTCTTCGAGCCCCCTAGCTTTCTTGCCTGGATTAGCTCGATGCCCTGGGTGCGGACTCGAAGGTTTGCCTTGATCGTCTCTCCGGGCGTGTGCGGCTGGAGTCCATGAATGACACCTCTGACGGCGCCTACTCCTGTGGCAGCGTACGCATTGAACGCGTGCGTCTTGCCATTGACTGTGAGAGCTGTCATCTTGCGTAGGAGATTAGCTGTCTCTTCCTCAGACGTTGAGACTATCGCTATGTTTGAGCCCTGTTTTATGCGCAGTATAATATGCTCACCCTTTGCTTTGTTGTGGCAGGCCGTGATCACTGCTTCTGCGAGCATCGGACTGGTTAGAGTTTTCAACGGGAGTCCTTTGTGCGGACGGAGAATGATCTTGAAGTCATCCCGCGGCAGTGGTGGTAACTTGTTCCGTCTCACCCTGCGTCGGCGGATGGGGGGTGATTTCTGTTCCTTCTGCGAAGGCTCGTTCCGTTTCGCCTGTTCGCCTGCAGGCGTTCCTTCGCTTGCTGCCGTTTCTGGCGGAGCGTTAGCACCGTCTGCCATACCTCTTCATCGGGTTCTCTCGTAAACCGCCGCAGGTCCTCAGCGTCCGTGAGAAGCGTTTTATCAGTTTCATCTTTACGAGGAGTTAAGGCTTCGGAAAAATCCATGCGGTCTTCCTCCGCACCGGGTTTCGGTTGGGACGGCGCGCCATTTGAGGCGCCCGCCGTAACAGAAGCGATTTCTTGAGACGCCATATGCGTCGGTGTCTTGCGCCAGACGCTGCACCGACGCGACGCGGCGGCCACCGCCGCGCCTTAGCTCTGATGCATGCTAGCTCCGACACCGCGTACCTGGTAGCTTCTTGAAATTGTGGAGCCGCCGGAAAAGGGCCTAGGTCCAAGAAGAAGGTGTCCCTGGATTCCGTAGACGTTCACGGTTCTCATGATACACAATTTAGTTCGGTTACTGCAACTGTAACCAACGAAAAACATGGATATTGCGGATCTCCAAGCGGGTGCTGCTTCACACCTCGACGCCGCCTATCGGTCCTCGAAAAAAAACGAAATTGTGTCAAATTTATTGATAGGTTTAGTACCAGAGACCAAGGAGACACACCAAAACAAAGCAGAGAATTTAAAAAAAATTAAGCATCATGATTTAACGTTACGTTCTGTGGATTCGGCTGTCAGAGTTTCTTCGTTTTTTCTTGTGATTGTGATCTGTGAAACAAGAGTAATGAACCATCCAGATAATGTTGCTTTCCACTTTTAGAGAAGCCTGGACTGTGTTGTTCACTGGTCTATGCAGCGGCACAAATACAAGCTAAAAAGAATTGAAGGGTTGTCACACTTACAGCCGCACGACAGGACTGTAGCGAAGAGCTTAATAAAGTTTGTCTCGAATCTGGACCAAAGATGTGGCGCCACCGTATAGCGATCGCTAGTGAAACGTCTACATGTAGCTTATAGTCATTAGGGCTAATATCCTACAGCGTACATATACCAGGTTTTCGTGCGAAGACGTTAAACAATATTAAAAAAATCAGCTGTGGCTCATAGAGCGATTACAATCCGTGAGCTTTTCTGCTCGAAGCGGTGAACATTACTCGCCCTAGAAATCGAAATGCCTAATTGAGTAAATAACTAAATATCACTAATCATATTTATATCTATATTGGCGGTATATTTGCAAATTGCGAATTGCATCGAGTGAGCTTGAAAGGCATATGCGCTTAGAGCAAATACCAAGGATGGCGCCGTTGTCCAGATATGTGCAGTCGAACTTAAGGTGAAAAATGCACTCTTGCCACACTTATTTTTTCACGAAACCGTCATATCATGCATAGAAACACAAAAGTGATTGGGCGTCCATAACTTTGGTCGCCATGGTATATTATGGAACTGCTGCGATTCTGTACCATCGTTCCTTGTTAAGTTGGTACTGCTTGCAAAATCACCAGGTGCAATTAGTAAAAAGCAATATGTGCTGTAAAGTAATTATTCACAAGTTCCTTTAGTGATTTCTTTTTTTCTTATCTCTTGATTTAGTACATACTGCGTACCCTTCGGTCCAATTAGAGGGGCAATAGAATTCGTAAAAAAATAGCGAACAAATCAAGAACAAGGAGGTATAACATATATTTTTGTCAGTGTTTGTAAACCATGTTTCCAGTCCGATAATTTTTGGAAAAAAAGAACTAAATTTAGACGTATTACTTCGAGCATAATAGGGAGTTGCGAGTCAGGATGATACTGTCTTGTGTGCCGTGTTAGTGCATGCCTTATTTAAATGAGTGATTTAATTTCAGGCTTCTTGTTGAGAAGGAAGGAAAGGAATTTTGTGGAGTAGGTACAGAACTTTTTAACATAATTTCAGAGAGAGAGTCCATCCTTGCGAGTTTATGAAACATCAACCTAACTGCCTTTATATTTATTCAAGATGTGTGATATTTGACTTAGTATAACGATGCAATTATATACATGCATACTTTACCTTTGGTGTAATAAATGAAAAACAACATAGTAATTTTACACTAAAAGGGACATTTCTTAGTTTGTGTTACAGAAAACTTCGGAAAGCAGAACAAGTATAATTAATGTGCATGTTCCACGAGAAAGTGGAAGCCAAAGTAACTTGCAAGTATTTGTAGTTGTTAGTCTGCAACTACAACGTTAATTAGTCCAATATGCATGTAGTTTTCTCGTGCAGATAATGCCCGCCTGTTTGTGAAATCCTGCTCAAAGACTAGAAATGTGCTATCTCCCGCAGGTGATCTTTAAAAATAGGCTGAAGCCATTCGCTGCAAACCCGGTATAGTCAGGCGCTAATCCTGTAGCTCATACTGTCCCTTGTGACGTACATAAGGAATAAGGCAGGTAGACGTAAAACAGAAAGTCATGATAAAATATAGCTATACACAAGGATAAAAAGTTGGCGGTACATAAACCGACCAATAACTACCTTTAGCGCTGAGTATGGCCCGTGGAATTATCATCTTGAACCACTAAAAGTGTGCCGGGAACTTTTTCCCTGAAAATATTACATCAAGCTGGGAGAAAGTTGTTCAGAAAAACAAACGAAATACTACTACCAATAGTGCGTACAAGAACCACACGGGTGAGATTAATTGGGCCACTGAGGTGCGAATCTCTTTGCAATTTGTTGGGAGGAGCCTCACGTACGTGCTCGCGCGAGCGAACGTGATTGGCGCGCAGCGAAGCACGTGCGTGAGGCTCCTCGAAAGGGCTTGCACATAAAAAACCCGAAAATAACAGAAAAAGTAAAAATGATTAAAAACTACGCATCGGCAGCCATATAACGCAGTGTGTTTGTTTCTAAGGGTTAAAACTTGTTTTATTCAAGACTAAGCCGATATTAAAAAAAAGTTGCGCATAATTGCGGTCAAAAAATAGCGAGCTGCGCTGTGTATGGTACGGATGGCAAAGGAGCAAGTCCAACTGAACGGCATCGAGGTATTTACGAGTGTGAACGAAAGCACACCATTCACGGCTATGTATGGAACGGATGTCATCGAAGCAGGACCGCATGCGGTCCTCTCACCCCTACTATTCAATTTGGCAATGCTGAAACTTCCGGCTCAGCTGGAGAATGTAGAAGGCATACAGCACGCGCTGTATGCCGACGACATCACCATCTGGGCTAAACATGGATCTGTAGGAGACATTGAAGCCAACCTGCAGCAAGCGGCGGAGATCGTGGATGCCTACGCCCGCCGCTGCGGCCTTCAATGCTCCCCGGCCAAATCGCAATTTGTGCACATTCGCCCCTCGCCGAAGTGCACTACCAAAATCGAACTGTCCCTACCAAATGGACCCATCACAGAATACGATCAGATCAGAGTACTGGGTCTCTTTATTCATAAACACCGCCGAGTCGACACAACACTGGCCAAACTGCGCAAGGTGGGGGACCAGGTGGGCCGCATGGTTCGCCATTTTTCCAATAAACGCGGGGGGTTACGGTGCAAAGACGCTTTGCGGCTGGCGCATGCATTCGTAACCAGTCGAGTGTTGTACTCGACTCCTTACCTCCACCTTCGCAGGTGTGACGAGAACGCCCTCGAGGTGATTCTCCGTAAAATTTACAAGCGTGCTCTCGACCTCCCGATCAACACATCCAACCAGCGCCTCCTCGGCCTGGGAATGGTCAACACCTTCGCGGAACTCCGAGAAGCACACTTGACAAACCACTACACAAGACTCTCAAAGACGCCGTCGGGTCGCCGCCTTCTTGCCCGACTACACATCCACCATCCAACACTGACGGAGGAGCGCGTGCGCATCCCGGAAATCTGGAGATACGCCCTGCACGTGCGCCCTCTTCCGGCCAACATGACACGAGACGACCATAGTGGCCGGCGCCTCGCGCGCGCGGAAGCGTTGGCACGTCACTATGGGAACAAGCACGGAGTATTCTACGTGGACGCCTCCGGCCCACACCATGGGGGTTGGTTTACGGCCGCAGTCGTCCACCAAAACACCGCGGTGAACGGCCTTACGTTCAAAGCACAAGACATAACACATGCGGAAGAGGTGGCCATCGCGCTCGCCGCCGCAGATCAGGACTCGCGGGTCATTATTAGCGACTCACGAGGGGCCTGCAGGAACATTGAAAGGGGCTTTATTCCCTATTTGGCGTACCGCTTACTTCAATGCAGCAATTATGTCGGGGTCCCCGCGCCCCGCACGATAGTATGGACTCCCGCGCACGAGGGTCTCGAGGGCAACGAAGCGGCCGACGCCGCTGACCGCGCGCTCACTCTCCGGGCATCGCCTTCGCCTCCCGTCGCTGCGGACTCCGACCCCAATCCGGTATTTACCTTCAAGGAAATCACCCAACACTACCAATATGGCCATGCAATCTTTCCTAAGCCCTGTAAGGGCCTCACGAAGGCGGATGAGCGTTTACTCCTTCGCCTCTATACTAAAACACTGTTGTGCCCGGCAATCCAAAAACATTTCGACCCTGCGTGCACAGGGAAGTGCCCGCACTGTGAGGAAAAATCTTCGGACACTTTCCACATGGTGTGGGCATGCCAATCAACCCCTCACCTTCCCCCTATACCCAACCCTACCCGGGAGGACTGGGAGGCGGCCCTGCTCGGCTGCTCCGACCTGGCGAGCCAGAAGGCCCTGGTCGGCCGTGCCCGAGCCGCGGCTACAGCCAATGGGCTCCTGTAATGAGGTGCCCACCTAGTTTCTATAAGGAACGGCCCCTTAAGGACTGCTCCACACGCTCCCTGTAAATACTTCAAACAATAAAGTTTTTCAGTCAGTCAGTCCACTGTCAGTGGAGCCTCACCCTTACGGCAAGCGCGCTCATGCTACGTTACAGAAGCTCCATCGGTGCCCTGGGATCCCAACGCAAATGTCTCCTTTTATCCCAACGGTCACTGAGGAACTACAAAAGGTGATCAAACAGTATTTACGCAAAACGTTCGCAGCGTATGCCTTTGTATAAATATCTTCGTTTTCCCCGTTCAATATTGAGAGTCTTGTCTTTTTTATTTGCAAAGTATATTTCGGAATCCACCACGGAGTTTTATCGCACACTGAGATGTGACATCGTAACCATTTTACCGTTAAATACATTATAGTAAACCTGGGCGAAAGAAAAGCGACAACCACAAAGGCGCCGTCAAGTTGCTACCTTCGGTGTTTTGTCAAGCTAAACAAGACGAAAACTATATGTGAAAACTATAGCATTTACACAAGCACGTCCGTTATGTGCAATGTGCCTATACACAAACCAACGGGAGGGTTCCGCGGCACTATGAGAAAGCAGGTGGGGTTTCCAAAGACTAGAACGCTTGCAAACTCCTGATCTACACCATTACATTACGCTCGAGGAAACTAGGCTAATTGTTTATTGTCATAGCGTTAAGGGCCCCGTGGTCGCAGAAAATCAGGCCTGGGCATTTGGCGCTCGGCGGCCCGCTTCCAGTGTCGACAGCCGTTTCTGGAATAACCATTCCGAATCTCTCATAGCCAACCACGCAAACCCAACAACGCAGGCCCTCCATGTAGTAGAGCAAACATGTTTATAACCTAATTGAATTCTCAAGGTAAAATGCTCCAGAACAATCGTAAAGTACCACTTACACTCAATGTACAGACATGATGGCGTCGGATCCTTCTTTTTTTTTTTTGAATATTAGAGAAAACAAATGCGTTACGCGCCAACTCACACACTAACCCCTTTTCACTTGGCAGAGTTTTCCAGCTGCCGTTGGAGGTTTGTCTTGTACTCGCGGACAACTCTCTCTGGCAATGAAGGGAAAGCCATGGGAGCGCGGCTGCTGCACATGCGTTTTCGCACTAAGCAACCCGGCAGTGTTTGACAGTGATTTAGTTTGCTGGCAGCAAATGCTAAATCGACGGAGCTTCCACGTGCGACGGTTTCACGTTTTCCCAGACGCGGAAGGAAAAAGCCGCAATATAAGTAAACCTTCATGCTCAGTGGTGTGTTCCGTATTATGTAGCTGTTGCTAATAAGGTCTGTATGTTTTCTCTTCCTTAGCCTAAACGTACGTGTATTACAACGCGGGATTCTACTCGGAAGCCCTCTCACTTGCACACGCTTTCCCTCCATAGCTCTACGTTCATAGGAACAGAAAGTTGCCCGCAAGTATACTAGGACCCTTCGGTTCCTCGCACACCATCAAAAAATAATAAAAACAAACAACCACACTACACTCGCCTTAGCGTATAGCACGCCGCCAGCGTTTCCTGGTAAACATTGCGGTCACATAAGCTGCGGTTAACAGGAAGCGTAAGAAGCATTCAGCGATGTTTTATGCTATCCCGTACCACTCTTAAAGGTGAAGCTTGAGTGTCCACTTAATTTTCATAAATGTTAAGGCTGCCGTTTCTACTACGCGGCGGTAACTGCACCTTCATTCCATGGCAACGAATAAAAACATTTTATTTTTAATACATAATTTAAACATACGTTCCCGATTTCTACATCACTACACATCACACCGCAGCGCATCTAACAGTAGAGCGAAAGAGACAGCCTTTTTCACAATAAAATATTGAGCATATTTATTCACGCTGTTTACTAACCAGGACGAAGTAAGCGAAAATATGCGTTCCGAATTTCGATAACACTTACGTATTTACGAAAGAAGCCATCTGATCACGCTCGGCTACACCCGACCACCGTAAGGATGACACTTTCGGCACACTGCTTATTCGAGTCATAGACTTCACGTGTCGCTAATTTCAGATAATTCTGAACACTCAGCTAGTCTCGAACAACGCGAAACTTAAGCTAAGACTTCTCATGCGCTTGCGAGCGCGTGCTCTCTCCTGGGTGCTCCTTCCTATAAGCCTTGGAAGAAACCGCTTCGTATTGCTAGCGTCAGAGGCCCAAAGAATGAAACGTTCCTTTCCTTCATGCGCTTCCTAACCTTACGTGAGGCCTCCTTACAACGAAGGACCGATGGAGGAAGCAATCGTACTCTGAAAGCTCCCTTCACCCGTCCTCACGTAAGGAGCGGGTGCCGCATGCCTGAGTTCGAGATTATCTCTTAAAAGCTTTACGCGAACACCATTATTCAATAAAAAATGTTGTATCGTCGCACAATCGTTAAATTGAAAAGCTAATATAGAGAAGCGCGGACGCTTTCTTCTAGTTTTGTTTACTAAACATTAAGAAAGTTGCGCATTACACTGCAAAACTTGATGTGCTCCATCAACGCTGGCACGCCGGCGTCGTGCAACGCCTAGCAACGCCTAGCAACGCTTTCATGCCGCACGCGTGACTGAAACGAACTTGCCTGGCAAGACGTACCGTGCTCGCGCTTCTCCGCAGGTGGGCGACAGCGCGCATGCGCAAGCAAAGGTCACGTGGTTAAGCAGTGAGATGAAGCGCTCTTTCAGGGCCAGAAGCGGCGTAAGGACGCATGAAGGTAGCTTTGGAGCTACCTTACGCTGAGGAAGCACTAAGGAAGCCTTCACCAAGGGCCCCTCAGTAAGGAAGCTTTCAGTGTGTCACGAGGTAGCCTCACCGCAACGAAGGCTTCCTTACTGAGGTAAGGAAGATTTCATTGTTTGGCCCTGACACTGCGCACTTTAGACGTCACTAATATCTGTCGGTCAAGTTGGTACATGTCAAAGCCTGTTCGCACCGTGTAGCACGGCCAGACTAGCGTAGCCAGATTTGAGCTCATCCCCTCGAGCTCGCCCTTCAGCCCTGTCGCGCACATAGGAGACGTTGTGCACTACAGTTAGCCACTACAGCTGCATGTAGCTGCGTCTGCTCTGTAGCGCCGCTACCCGAGTTGGCACGGGGTGCCGGCACGAACCCTCTCTTTCGATTACAGAGGTCAACCGTTTGCTCTGATCGGTGTCCGTGGGTGACGTGGATATGTCTGTAAGGCGGGCTGGAAACTTGATCGAGCGCCGACATCTGACTGGAACCGGTTTTAAGGTTTCCAAGTTGCACACCGTCCATGTGCGACGCCATCATGTTCCAATCTCCATTACCTTAGGAGCGCTTTCAAGGCGATCCGTAGTGCAGCATCTATGGCTAAGCCGTTGTGCGTGCTGCCAACGTACTCACACAGGCGAGCATAACGACTACATATGTTCGACCCTCGGCAGTTGCGCACTGACCGTAGTGATTATTGATGAAGAAAATGGGTTGCTCGTGCCAATTTTGCGATAGAACAGGCTCGTGTAGCTATCGGGCACACTGAAGCACAGGCAACAAATAAGATACTGTGACCACAACCATGGGTTTAGGGACAGCTTCAGAATTTTGCCCGTCACAGGTTTCAAAATCAAAAGTAGCAGCATCTGCGTCAACATCAAAAATCAAGCTTAATCTGCGTGTCACGGTCACGTTCACACGATGGGACGTCGTGGGCAGTATCCCCCTCTGCTGTACTTCAATAATAATAATTTAATAATTAAGCTTTATTAGTTTAATTTATTTATTATAAAATTTATTTTAATTTCAATTTTCTTCTTCAATGCCTTGTGAAGAAATAGCGGGGGCACCGTTTAGAGGATCACAAGTGATCTCTGATTGCCCAAAACCGTCTTCTATTGAACGCATTGCAGTGTTCTTGATTTTTGTTTTTTTTTTGCATCCTAAGTGTCTCTGAAATATAATATTTAACGTCAAGCACATTTCCCGACATCAATGTGAACGTATGTAGAACCTATAGGTAGTTTCGCCACCAGCAAGCTCTTGCAGCTCTTCCTGCTTTTTTGGGCGCAAAATTAATCGTAGTTTGACTATGCAAGCATAAATCAACAATGATATGGCTACTATGCTTCGTTATAAGTGGGAGAAACCGATGCCCCTAGAGGCCATGGGTGTTTGCGCTAGCAGATAAACTGAAAAAAAAGAAGAAGTTTCTCACTTTGAATGAATTTACCTTACTGAAGTCGGTCCCGTGACCCAGAATTTTATCCCCAAGTTAATAGTTTTTCTGATTGCGGTATACAGGCGCTAGGTGGCATGCCGGAAGAAAAGAAGCCATACGTCAAATACCGTGAATGTTGTTAAATAGAGCATGCTATTGTTGCAGCAACTGCACTTAGGTTAGTCGGTTCATCTTGATGCTCAATCCCTCAGCCTTTTTTTTGGCAAAGTGTAAATGGCTGGTGCTTTCTTTAAACAAACAGTTGCAGTCATTCAGTGATAGTTCTGCTGCGTGAATTTTTTTAGCATGGCTCATGGTGCTCGTTTTTTGTACCTAGTAGTTTTCGTTCTTGTTCTTTTTCCTAAGTGAAATAGACCCTCTGGTGGATCGGTCGTGAATCGGGCGTGAGAAAACTGTTAATAATACAGCTTTCGCCTGGCAGCCACCGTGTTCTTCCTCTGCCGGCTTTCATGTAGGGGGCGGGCGCATGTGTCTCGTGCCTCGTGCTGCTCGATCAGAAGAAGACGAAGCAGAATGAAAAAAGGTAGATTTACGGCTCCTGTCATCTGAACGTCTCTGACGTCTCTCGCTCTTTGACTCGCACAATGTTTTCCTGTACCTAATCTCAGTCCCTGTAGCGTGGTGGGCCCGACGTAATTGTAAGGAGATCGCGATTTCAAAGCAAGGCTACGAACAAGAGTCCGACTACCAGTGCATAGGTCCACGCCATATTAAGGATTCAACTACCGTTATTTGGCTACAAAATCGCTGGCTACAAAATCGCAAGGCTATCGCTGCCTTCTGCTTTTCTCCTCACCCTTTGGCTATACTCTGCTACTGCGCTTTCCGCCACATGCTTTTACTGTAGCCTCCTCTTCCGCTTTCATCCTCGCGCTCTCTTCGCTATCGCCTTCTTTCATTCCCTGCTGCACTCAAGTGCACTGCTGTATTCACTGCTGCACCCAAACAGTCATGGCATTTGGTCATGTTTGTGTTAACACCAAACAATGAATGTGCTCGATTAAGAAAAAGACGCAGCAGGAAATTGCTCGCTGAGTAGACGGAAAAACATAAACTACGACGCAACCTGTGAAATTATGGTGTTGAAATATCCAACAATATTGCTGAAAAGAAAAGAAAAAGAGATCGCATCGTCGTGACCGCACATCACAAGTCACGGTAGGCGTAGAAGTCCCTAGTTATATCAAATTATTTTTAGAACAGCTGTGATAGCATCCCCGCAACAACGGTTCCTTGCGTACTGTTAAATGTCCACACGCAGTGGCCTGCAGCTCATGGCACTGTGCGAAAAGGCGCTCCAAGCGTAAGCGAAACCTTAGGCGCCTAAATGGACGCAAACGCGCAGTTGGTCGCTGCGCACCTGTGCGCTCGCTGCATTGAGGCTTCATAATGTTGTGCTCCACTTGCTTATAGAGGCAGGCAGCTGTAATATCTTATTTCGCATAGTTCGGTCTCATCAAGAGCCTACCTTTCACGCAAGAAGCTGGTTCGGGGGATTCCATGGCGACGATGGTTCTTCGGTACGCATTCTACAAAGAGACAGCGACCGCAAACCATTCCGTGCTTTGTCTTTGCCCTATACCGATCTTTTGACAGTAAAATATTTCGCTCGTTTAGAAAATACTTCAGAGGGGCTCCAGAAGGCCTCCCATGTGGTGTATTCGCTGCCAGCCAAATCTGAAAGGAGCGCCCGGCGTTCTTAGTTATACCGTGCAAGCGAGGCGCCTCCGATAGATGGCAGATGCGTAAGCCCTCGCACTCAATTGCAGACTGCGCAGTTGAGTTCGTTTCTATCGGACTTCGTGAAATGCTCATCGTAGCAGTTTCGCTGAACGAAGCAGTCATGACTCGGGAATAATTAACATGTTCTTGCAGAAATAAAAGGCGTAGGAAACCGCTAAAATGATAAAGTTCCGACACACGACATAGAATATGTGTGATATATACTTAAGTAAATGCGCTGTAACTAAATCCGAAATGTCCAATTCGTTTTTTACTTGATTACCAAAGTTCGTGCCAGAATGCAATGAAATGTTTATTGTTACGCACCGCAACACATACAAGGCATGCCGAAATTCAAACTCGATTAGATTTCGGATAATAACACAGTTAATATTTGACGTTTCGGCTATTCTTTTTTCTTTTTAAAGACGAAGGCTTTCCCTGAGACCTACCCCCACATTTCCTTGTGGGCTATGCGTTTTTCTAGCCTCTTTCGTAGGGCGATCCCCGATATCGCGCCGTATCAATTAGACTTTTACTTCGTGAATTAGATGAAATCAATTACTTGTAGTAAATTACGTTTTTCCTTGGTTATTTTGTAATTTAACAATCGTTTTGTTTACTAGGTAACGTTCACGGTTACATTACAACACGTTTACAATTACATTACATCACGGCTACAATTACATGTACCAAGTTAAATTTTCTGACAAGACAAACTTAATATACGACGCAGCTTTGAGTGCTTAAATTTAGCGGGAATTAGTTCACCAAATTGTGCAAATAAAGGAGGGTAAAGAAAAGTTCGTCGGTGAAAACACGTGCATAAGTTACCCCATTTCCAGAACGAGCATCCTGCAGCTTTCCATTCCTTTTATCTCTCTGTCTCTCAGATACGATTAGATGACCGGAGTATGGTAGCGTTGCAAATTTGCTAAACCCTCTTGGAAGCCCGACACCAGCTTTCCGCACACAATAAATATCTCACTGTCTTTCTCGGAAGCGTTTATAAGCGGCCTTTATTGATGGTAAGAGCTACTACTCCTTATTTATTTACCGCTTAGTGCATTTTGTGACAACATGATGTTGAGAGATGTCTTTGCCTTTGAACGTGTGTCTATATATGTCTTATGTACACCAAACGCAGATACGCTATTTTTGCGATTGCAACGTACAGGGAATTTTATAGGGTTTATTATTATGCAGGTTCATGATAAACTAGATCACACATTAGGCCCCCTCTTCAGGGAACGGGAACATATGCACCCGTCCGTTACAAGTAGAAGTATCAATGGCTGCTGAGTAACGGGCACTGGAAGCGTAATTTCCAGCATGCCCTGCTTATACTGTTATTTAGGTCATAAGATAATGTGGCCAATAAGCATTGAGACAACAATGTATGTGGTTTCAGGCAATTTAAGAATTTATTTTCAAAAAAAACGGCGCAGCTCTAAGCCACGCGCTTTCTAAGATTTGACCGACCTGCATGTGGAGAGGAATGTCTCTAGCAAATTTCTCTGACATCTGTTGAACTCGAGAAAGGTAAACGATTAAGTCCAGTATGATGAATGAAGTTCCCTATTCAGGAGTGGTGGTATCTATAGGACATAGGAGCTATTGTATATTTAAAATTAGTTTTTTTTCTTTTTCGTCGTTAACGCCTTGCATCAGCTATTCGAAATTGTCTCAATATACAGAAGGCACACAGTTCACTTTTTCTAAGGGAAAACAGCCTGTATGGTAGCATATTATTTTCTAACAAATGTACTTAAGAAAACGCTGGTGCCTTGCATGGTTAATTATGAATAACTGCCTGTTGAATGCTGAAGTATTTATTGTCTATACATATCAGATACCTTCATCAATCAATAAGAGTACTTGTCTTGACAGTGAAATTGAAGCGGTAACTAGCCCTACTTACGCGGCGCCCCGCACGATACATTCCATTCAATTAAGCTGAGTTGTACCTAAAAGTGCTCTATAAGAAGGCTGCATCGATTAATGCAAGACAAAGTCAAGCGGATCACCTTTGTTCTTAGTGACAGATTACGAGGACGAATACGCAGAAAGTAGTGCAAGTCTCGCAATTTCTACTAAGCGCACCAGCATTGACACTGACCTTTCGAATTTTTGCAATAGAGGGTTGAGCCCACAAACGAATAGATAAGAAGCAATTGCTGCAGATATGCTATTTCTCTAGATAATTTCAAATTACTGATTGGACGTTTCCGCAAAAAAAAATATGTTATAATCTCCACTGCTTTGTCTCAGAAAAAAATCGTTCTTTTCGCTTGAAATATCTGGAATATTGGCGGACGTAGCTCTGATATAATGGCGCAAAATAACACCAATTTTATATCCCTACTTTTTTTAATTGCAGTAGGAACAGTAAATGGAATACTTTGCAGATTTCAACTATCGTGTTCTTTGGCGAGCTTTAAAGAATAGACCTGATTACTTTCTGTTAGGGAAATATTTTCTAAAAACGATAGGTTTGCGCAAGTTTTCCGTTCGTCCACTAAGTGAAGAAAAAAATACTGCGCTGTGCATTCTAACGCCTTTTCTTCTTAAGAAAAACACTAAAAAGGAGGCAGGGTTCGGTTTTAAGAGACAGCCGTAGCACAGGTAGTTGACATCCCGTTCATTAGTGGATAACTTTGCGACACCATTCTGTAATTTAATCGTTTGCTTATGAATGTATGCCAATCAAGTGCTATAAGCTGCCGTATCTAACCTGCCGTACTCCTAAGTAAATTCGTATACATGTTTTCGCGTTAAACAATTAAACAAAAGTCACAGTGTTTGGAACAAGTTTTATGGCGCAATGAAGGACCT
This sequence comes from Dermacentor variabilis, assembly GCF_050947875.1. Classification (NCBI taxonomy): domain Eukaryota; kingdom Metazoa; phylum Arthropoda; class Arachnida; order Ixodida; family Ixodidae; genus Dermacentor; species Dermacentor variabilis. Next base: position 193,807,445 of record NC_134571.1, read on the forward strand.
TCCTGCGAATGGAGCCACCGCGTATCATAAACTGCACTCTTACTTTGTAAGAAAACAACCGTTCCGGCTCAAGGATCTTTGTAAAGCTTTCTGTTCATTTCCCAAAGGATAATGTCCATATGCAGAAGCCGATCGACCATTACTGAGTAAAATATGGGCCGCATACGTTTTCATTTTAACATTTTGTAATTTGCTATTGGAGAATGCTAGCATTAATTTTTTTCATTGCAATATATCTTCTTATCTACTATGCAGCTTGATAGGGCAAAAAAAGCCGCGTTCAGATTTAGGGATTGTACACACGGATTGTAAGCGTAAACACACAAAGCGCAAGTACTTTGTTTACACCACGGTCGTCTTGAGCTGAAAGTAGGCAAACTTTGTAACCAGGACTGGGCGTTAATGTTGCAGTACCCACTAGTTTGACGACAAGCACAGATACGATTAATACGACGCCGCCAATGCGCGAAGCAGTTTCGGTAAACACCTCCCGGTCACGGGGCTTCCGGCCTCCGCAGATTTCTCTATTAGAAATCCGGCGAGCTGGCGATGCCATCGGACGCTGCTGCGTGGTGGCCTGGGATTTTGCGCATGCGCACTTGTGTCTGTTGCTACGTGCGCCTTGTGAAGTGCGCTTGGAAGAGTCTTCGCTCTGTAGCGATGTGCTGCTGATCGAAGAAGTGCGACAAAGGCCGCTACTTTACCATCAGCACCTCAAAAGGTATCGTGACAACAGCCTCCAGAACGATACCTGCCTTGATGTAGCGAATAAATTGAAACAATGTGGTAAGTGTTATTAGTTTTCTTTTTTTTTGGACGTATGCGTCGATAAGTGCATCAGTCAAAGGCTGCGTTCGTCTAGCGAAGTGCAATTTCCGCTCCGAGCAACCTTTGAAAATGTTTTCGGCGGTGCACGGCTGGTTCTCGCAGCCCCGCCGAATACGTCGGCGTACCCTCAAGTACAGTGCCTTTAATGCCGCCTCCGTTGTCTTTCCGCTGTCATAGTCGGAGCCGGGAAACCCTAAAAAAGGTTCAGGGCTATTTTCTACAGTGACGAGCAGTTATTATTCGAAACTAAACCGCAGCGTTTGGCGTGCAAGCAACTTGACAGAATGTTGCACGGCTAATTGCATCATTTAACGTTTCCTTTTCAATGCTAAAGCAGAAAACGCGCATTAAGGGCCATCTATTAGCTTATGTATGATATAATGTCATTAGTAGTAGGTTTACACGCAGTCATAGAGAAGTCCAGGCAACTTCTTTTACGACGGTTCAGCATGGTGGCCTCGCTTCCAATACTGCTAGTGGTGCAGTGTTTGGTTCAATATGTATTGTGTTTTATATGATATTTTGGCGGCTCTAAGCTGTTTATAATGTTGGAAAAATTCACGTTTGGTAGTTGAATTTACTTCTAGTTGGGCAGTTGGCTGTCGGCGATTTTACTTCCGTGGTATACTGGCATAATTTTTCGACTATGTGTTTACTGTTTCAGTGAGAACTGTAGATGTACAGTTGCTACGTGTGTGTTCCTGTGTTAAGGGGCAGCATTAGCTCGCGTCATCATCATCATCATCATCATCATCATCATCCTGGTTACGCCCACTGCAGGACAAAGCCCTCTCCCATACTTCTCCACTACCCCGGTCAACTTCTAGTTGTGGCCATATTGTCCCTGCAAACTTCTTAATCTGATCCGCCCACCTAACTTTCTGCCACCCCCTGCTACGCTTCCCTTCCCTTGGAATTCAGTCTTTAACCCCTAATGACCATCGGTGATCTTCACAGCTCATTACATGTCCTGCCCATGCCCCAATTTCTTTTTCTTGATTTCAACTAAGATGTCGTTAACTCGCATTTGTTCCCTCACCAAATCTGCTCTTTTCTTATCCCTTGACGTTGCACCCATCATTCTTATTTCCATAGTTCGTTGCGTCGTCCTCAATTAAAGTAGCAAAGTTGTCGTAAACCTCCAGTTTTCTGCCCCCTACGTGAGCTCGGGTGCTCCTGTCTGAACGCATGTGAAAGGATAATTTGTTTTTCTCATCCACCGATGCACCAAATTTGACTAGGTTTGTTGCATTTCAAAGAAAAACTTAAGATCTAGTGACGGTTGGTTTCGAATTTTCGCTTTTGGTCGACAACTTTTTATTAAAAATTCACAAAAATCAAATTTTCAGAAAACGAAACTATCAAGTTTACAACTCCGTAACTGAGCAACGAAAAACGATATCACAATTGTGTGAATTGCGTCTAATAGTACATCTAAAGCGGACGAAATTGGTATGTTATACATGAATCTCAAGAAATTTAGTAATATGTAAATACAGCCTTTACTGAACCCTTCTATAGAACGTAACGAATTCACGTAAGACACCAATTGACAGAGAATTTGTTCGCTTTGAATGCTCTAATAGATGCCGTTTGCAGAACCGCGATATCTGTTCTTGATGCAGACCTATTAATTTGCAAACGTCCTGCTATTTTTTCCCTACTTTCGGATTTTTGAAAATTGCTTTAACAATATTTAGGCCCTAAATTGAAAATCCGTGACCAACAGTGACTATAATTTACTTTTATCTTTGAAATGCAACAAATTTCATTAAAATCGGTACAGGGGTTATCTCACAGAAGCGTTTCTGCGTTTGACGTGTATTTGAATAGGTCGCGTCGAAGTTGTGCCCGAGACACGGAGTAAGACATTTAGGAGGGGAAACTCCCGTCAGCGCGAGCGAGCGCGGGCGACCACATCAGGTCACAATTGTTGTATGCGCCGACGGGGCCGTATACAGTGGCGGCGCCATGCGGCGCGTCGGAGAAGCCGCCGCGAAAAATAAAATGCAGCGCCCGGGCAGGCGGCTCCTGCGCGCTCTCAAAGGCGCTAATGTCTTTCCAGGCCGCCAGGCGCCGCCAGCACGATAACGGCTCCGCGGGCTTGTGACTTTTTCTGGTCGCCGCAAACATTGGAGTTTCTACTTCTAAATGTTTCTGGCTCCGTGGCCCGAGCTGAAGCTTCCTCTTAAGTAGTTGCTTGAAGTAGACTCAGCGGCGATCTATGTCGTAAAAGCTAATGCTGGGAACTAAAAATGAAAGGAGCATAAATGGCACAAGTGGAGTTTATGTAGATGAACGTGTTAAACCTGCTTTATTATATGTAAACGTTTTCTTTACTAGGTGCAATGCAGCGGCCGAACTGCAGCATATTTGGAGTTGCCTTCGGTAGAAGTTTCTTTGGCTGGGAAATGTCTGCCACAGGTCTGACAGCGGCGCAGCGGACGTTGAGAATTCGTGGGTTCTCATGCCGCACCTTATGTTTCTGGCCGATGCAATACAACGCCCAAGGTAAAAGCTTATTGCTGGCTTGTTTGCTACTGATTGCATCGACAATGTCTGTCGCGCCACAATGGGCATGAGGCCAATGATTGCGAAAAAGCACACACCGAATAAGCAGAAAGAACGTCAACGCATACCGAATACATAAATAAAAAACGTTTCACCAAAGTGACCAATAAGGTTTTGCGTTTCCACGCACAAGCCGTCTGATGAGTCTATGCCATTTTTTCTCACTCTTTTCCCTGTCGACCTAACATAACAAAGCACACGTTTGATATGGCGGTAAATTTCTACTGTGACAGAGGACAACCAACATTCAAGAATACAGGAAAACATTTTGTAGCCTACATCGTGTACAGTGAGCCGTCATTGTATTTTCAGTAAAAACTGGAAGTTCCTAAACAGTCCCATGTGGCATAACTGCAATCAGCTGTTTTCTTAGTAAAGTTAATGCCTTCTGCGAAGTAAAGCCACATAGAATGTGGCTTAATATAAGAATAACATGTTGTTTTTTTCTCCACAGCACCGTCTGCACGTTGATGGGAAAAGATGGCAGAGGATTCGAGCTGTCCCATGCTCAGTCACCTCAGTCTGTCACTGACGCAGCGTCATCAATACAAAATTTGTGTCGCACATTTTATGTAAACAATACCCAGCAGACGTCACTGTCTTACGACTTACTGCAAGAACTCCCCTGTCACAAAGTTTGTCCAAGTACAGCTGCTTCCTCTGCACGAAGTACTGAGGCAGATACACTGCCTGTCGCAAAAACAGCGAAGTCGGCAACGAGCTTGGAACAAATTTCTTTGCATGTCGCAGGTTCACCACATCGCTCAACTTGCTCAGGAGAAGTTTCTTCGAAATTGTAAGCAAGCTCACAAAAAGGAAAAAGAATGACCTTTATGACTTGACGATGTCTACACTTCGAGCAAATCAGCAGCAGCTGAATGAATTAACGGTCGCTGCGGTGTCTGTAGTAGTCAATAGACACTTCCTAATTAGTTTAAAGGGTCTTCTCGGTAAACACTATTATCGAAAGGAGGAGGAGGTTAAGCTGCAAATTCATAGCCTCTTAGTTGAGGCAGCATTGCCTGCGAAAGATGCAGTGTCCTGAAAAAAAAAGTATGCCAATGACACTTCATTGCAGCTGGTTGGAGCTCTTGTGGTGTTTTGTGCTTCGTGCAGATATCAGGACTCAAGGCGCTTTGTGTTGAGAGCAAGTTATAGAGCAGTTTCGTTTTTATATAAAGTTATAAAGGAGCAAGTTATCTAAGTTATAAAGGAGTTTCGTGTTAACTGCTGGTGATCTGACAATACAGTGTTTTCTTTCAAGTGTTGGCGATTTAAGAACTCAAGGCTCTTTGTGTTGGGAGCAGGTGATCTCAGTCATAGGGGTGTTGCGTGTTAACTGCTGGTGATCTGAGAATGCAAAGTGTTTTCTTTTAAGGTCAGGTGACCTCATAACTCAAGCTGCTTTCAGGAGACAAGATGCATTCTTATTTTATATTTGCATGGGTTGCCATATAACTGAACTTACGGATGAAGTTCAATGTAGGTTTCATTCCCTCTTGTTTTGTAAGCGTGTGGGAGTGCTTCAATCCCTGTTTGCGTTTATTATATATAGGTTGCAAATACTCAACACTGAAACAACATGCAGCACGCAGTCATCCCAGTGAATTAAGGAATTCTAAAAAAAAAAACACTTGTGTATGCCGAATGTTTAACACCGCTGACATCAAACTGCTTAAGCAACCCAGCCACACAAAACAAGCGTGGAGCAAGATGACACTTTTTAATGAAGGCTTCCCTCGAAGGATTGGCGCAGCCGGAGGGGTGCGAATACCTCGAATTTTTTGTTTGTATGTACGTATAGACATGCACATATGCAAACACACGCACGAACGTACATATAGAGTAGTATGGCCATCGATTGCTCGAAATAAAATCCGGGCCTTCGCACGTGGCTCGAACAGCTCGAAAATTCGCGTACAGACGCGCATTACCTTGCAACAAAAAGTGGTGCAATGTTTTTAAGCTTGCATATGACGTTTCCTCGAGCACGCCGCAAAGCTAGAGAGGTTTTAAAGGGTGTTTAAAGAAAACTTTGCACACGTGTGGTGGACAATTAAGTGAGCACTTTTGGGATGCCGAAATCTGACGAATAATCGTGACCGAGAAAACTATCGTTCCTGCAGCTATGTTAGCGACCGTTAACCATAGCCATCATTGATCACTAACCGTCATTCATTCGGCTCTCCGCAGTGGCAGAACACCTGTGGCTCGGTGCTACTATTGGCGCATGCGCAGTAGTGACTGGGAGCGAGAGAGAGAGAAATGTCCTCAGTGAGGTGCGCGTTGTGACGCCATGCGCCTCCTCAGAACACCGCCACGGCGAAATCGCAAGTTCGCGGCGAGGAAACCTCTCGCTTTAAATATCTCACTCGCTGTCAAGACGCTGGAGTGAGTAAGCGTGGCGGCAGCAGCGAGCGATTAGGGCTTCTCGCTGCCACTCGCTCGAAGACTGCCACACAGGCCACACAGCGAACACGCGGCCGCTCCGAACGCACCAGCCGCCTTTGTAGAACGCACCCGCTTCCTTGCTTTCCCCCCGCTTGCTTGCACGCAACGGAAATTAAGCGCTTCCACCGCGCTTTCGTGATTTGTACGCACGATATTGAGCCGCCATTGTCAGCTCACCCTCGTAGACTTTCACTCGCAGATACAGCTGAGGGCGTGTGGCGAAGATGTTATCACCGTCGGATTTTAACGGAACCACTCTGCAACGCCCATTAATAAAGGAGGGCTGCTGGAGTGTTCATATAATAGCTATCGGAAGTAGATACGAACCAGAAATCTCGCCTTCATGCACAGCGTTCACCGCAAGCGTTTTCCGGTAAGGATTATGGTTGCATAAGCTGCAGTTGCCGGGAAGTGGCCACTGTCTCTTAGGAAGCAGGGAGGGACGTAACTGCACTTTCATATTTATACGAAGAACCCGCCCAGCAACTATTTCATTTCTGTTGTGATATCACTATGAAAAGGCTACGCATAGTTAGGACTCCCATAGAGTAGCATGAACACGATGAGTGGCGAGTGGTACAGCAACGTCAACATACAAAACGGCGTCCTGCTCAGGCTCAACAGGACTGCTGCGTTGTCCAGGGAGGCGTACCCCACCGCTGCCGAGTTGTTGCGGCTCCTGTTTATCGAAGCTCGACCCAAGTTACTATTGGGTAGCGTGGCGTTGTAGGCGGCCTGCAGGCATCCGGAAGACCATGGCGACCAGGCAAGGACGAGACGACTTCTAGTGCGAAACTTACATGGGTTATTCAATGGTTGGTGAAAGATGAGAAGAGGAGAATGAAGCGAAAAAGTACGTTGCGGAGCCCCTTTAAATAGGCTCTCCAAAATTGTGGGCGCGAACTTCCTCACGTCAACGTCACAGACACTGAGTCTGGTTTGTGAATGGGCACCTCCCACTTTCAGTGAGCCGGTACGGGCCTGCCTCCGGAACTATCAACTCGCATGTCCGGAATCCGAGGCGCTTATCTTTTCTTCTAGGCGACTTTCGTTCGCGGTAAGGGCGCCTGGTCCATTGTCCCAGGTGACGTGGTAAGCCTTCGTCATGGCCTTGCAGCTGCTCTCACTTTCAGTGAGCCTGTAGGTCCGGCAGGGGCGGCTTGATCCTTTCTTCTAGGCGACGTTGGTTCCCGGAAGTTCTCCTGTACAGCTTGACAATTCGTGGAAAGGGCGTCTGGCTGTGGATAGGCGCATGATGCATTGTCCCAGTTCACGCCTTCACGAGAGTTTCTCCGCTGGCGGCAGCCCAGGGACTTGTCTAGTTCGCGAAAGGGTGCACACACACGAAGGGGCCTGTGAACATTGCGGAGCGTCCGCCAGACCGGCCTTCACTGTAGATAACCATAGCGAATTAGGATTGCAGACTTCGTTTCGATGAGGCATGGTAGTCGAGCATCCCTTTTCTTTCCGGGGTGCTACACGCCAGCCGTAACAGGACCCAGTTTAAGGCTACGTCACATTCCTCAATCGAATCAGGTGATATGACAGCTTCGCTGGGTAACTGCCGTCAAAGCATAGATTGGAGCGGACTTTTATTGCGATGTTGTTAGACTCTAGTTGGTCGGGAGTTTTCCGTCTGTGCCCAGCCATAAACAAACGGCAGGTTCAGGGCTTCGTGTAGGGAGTTTCCACGTAACATAATTACGTGTTCTCTTATATTCGAAGTACAACCTGATGCTGTCTTGTTTGCAGTTTGCATGTAAGTTCTACATGACTAACTTTCTGATGCATTTTTTATTGAAAAATACAGTTTGTTTAATAACGCACGTCAGCTCGGCAGAAGGCCTGCCGGATTTAGGATGTAGGCTGCATTTCCATGTCTGCGCCATGTAGCCGTGAGGGGGTTTGCAGGACCTTGAACTTAACCGCTTTATTTCATCCGGCCGCTGCTCACTTGGGCCCATCACGCGACTTTTTATTCCTGCAGGGGCCTTTTCTCAATGGCATAAGCAGTGCGAGGCAGTTGGAGGACATGGTCACCACGCTCTGTTTTCACTTCGGGAGAGACTCTACTTTGAGCTATTGATACTGTCAAACTTGTTATTCAATGGGAAAAAGGAGTTCCTTCGACAGTGGTAATGTCGATTCTTGTCAGTGACTGATGGACGCGTGTGGCTACATATACATAGAACGCAGGTACCCGTGACATCTGTGCCTGCGCTCATATACATAACTTCTGTATATACACATCTCATAGCCTCACTGCAAAATAATGTATAGTTACTCTGTCAGATTGTGATTAGAGTCAATCGTTGCGTGTACTGTATATAATGAGCATCATGCTATGTAATTTGACAATTTGTTTTTTTTTTCAAGTGTGCGCTTCGATCGGTCTGTGTGGTTATAAATCAGTGAGTGAGGACTGGCACACTTCTTTGAACATGGGTCATGTATACAATGCTCGTACTTTGTATATGTTATCGTCCTGGTGTAATTCTGCCGTGAGTGTGACTCAACGTTCGTATGGTCTCTTGTTAAAATAAATTTTTCTTGATATTGCCCTAAACATGCGGGTTCTTTGCCCATTTAATCGGTCGGACAGTGCGTGCTGCGACCGTAATTGACCGTCTGATGAACACTGTAAAATATTTACCGACGATTACGATTCTCCCTATTACGAATTTTGAGCGCAGGTCCATCGATGTTTTTCTTTATCGATATATTGGCTAGTTTGGGCAGCCTGTTTCCTTCGGCACGTTTCATACATAGCGATGTGTGAAGCAACTGCCTCGCTAATTGGGAGATCACGAGAGGCAGCCCCTGGGTGACTCGTGGTCTTGATTTACATCCGCCGCCGCAAACAGACTGCCGCTCATGCAGCGCTGTGTTTCCATACAGACGTCCTGCGCCACTTTCGTGCCATCTCGTAGCCATTGTTGCTGCCAAGGCCACCTTGCTCGGCATTAAGCTTTTATTCTCATGCTTTCGCCATACCCTCCTTCTCCGCTTTCTTCCTAGCGCTCTCTTCGCTATGGCCGTTTTTTATTTCCCGCGGCAGTTCGCGTTTGTTTTGATCCTTCGCTGCGCTTGTACGCTAGTTTACGGAGGATAATGCCGATGCTTGCCTAAGAGGCGCCACGAAGTGTGCTCTAAAAGAGTACCATCATCTGGTGGCTTCATGCACTCAAACTTCAAGCGGCAGCTGGAAAAGGGCTTTGAATTTCAGTTTCCGCGTAACATGGTTGTTTCCTCGTATCTTCGAATCGCCATGTAAGACTTTATGGCGCGAAAGAAGCTATGTCTATGATGCGCCATGCCAACATGAGAATGTATAATTTGATTAAAATCCTTCAAGCAAAAAAAATTATTACTGCACAATTTGTTTAAGAAAGGGATTTCTTCTAGAAACATACACATATATGGGCTTAAGATACTGTTGCGTTTTCAGCTAGGATCAGGTAGGGATGAAGTGGTGCTAGTGTCTTCTAAAGTTCATAAAAATATTTTTGCCTTTTTCTCCAACGCCGGACATGTGATTAACATGTGAATCACAGTTTCCTGGCTTTGATTAAAGTCGTTTATTTCTTCATTTTTCAACAATGTCATGTGTGAAGTGTGCATCTGAGACGGTATGTATGTATGTATGTATGTATGTATGTATGTATGTATGTATGTATGTATGTATGTATGTATGTATGTATGTATGTATGTATGTATGTATGTATGTATGTATGCATGCATGCATGCATGTATGTATGTATGTATGTATGTATGTATGTATGTATGTATGTATGTATGTATGTATGTATGTATGTATGTATGTATGTATGTATGTATGTATGTGTGTGTGTGTCTCTGTGCTTGTGCGTGTCTGTGTGCGCTTTATTCCAGAACAAATGCTTTGGAAATCTATGAAACCTTTTTTGTCAGAAGCCAGCGTCTCAACATAGATACTAATAATGACTTTTTTCAGTGTTTTGCTATCTTGTTTCAGTGTTTATTTGCAGAAATGAAAATCTCTTCCTGTGTACTGTACTGCCAAGACGATAAAGGGGGCAGGACCTTGGTGAAGCTTGCGAGCTTTTAGTCTTGCTTCCTTCTCTGTCTAAGAGAAAATGAAGATTGAATTGAATTGACTCTATCACGAAAATAGCGCAAAATTTGGTCACAACTTAATTTCTGTAGAAGAACGACAGATCGGGCGAGTTGATGGTTTTCTACAATGTTTAAAAAACAGCGCTAGAAACGTACACTGGACAATAGAATAAAGTATCGGACACGCACGGCGCCGTGGTTTTTTTTTTTTTGCGTCATCAACATCCTTCGCCAATTTTTTGCACCCAAAGGTACGTGCCGATAGATTTTATTTTTTGTTGAATGGACACTGCTTTTGTTACGACAGGTATGTCGACGGGCTCTCCATAACGGTAAACATTCGCACGAATGAAATGATGATGTGAAGAGAAACAAATGCTGACAGGAATTAAACATTCCGTTAGCACTTGTGAAGCCCGCGATATTGAAGTGCAGCATCAATATCACGAGCTGCACAAGTGCTGTTGGCCTGCACTGTGTTGAAAGCGTTGAGGTTCCGGCACCTCGCAGAAGCGGTACTTTCGCTGCATAATCCTAGCCACTACACTACTTGGACGCAGGGACCACAATATCGATCTCTCCTGGACATCATTAGATCCGCGAATCTTTTTTCATTCATTGAATCCTCCTTATTCGCCCACATCCCATACCCCTTTATGCCCCGATGCCTTAACCGTCGCATTAAAGAACGAAAGGTGCAGCTTTACGGCCTTCTCTTTGTGAAATACGGTAAATGATGAAGGGTGTATCTTTCTGAGCATTGTGGGATAAAGTATAAAGGGAGGCAGCCAAAGTTTAATTGACGTCTCCGTCGGTCGTACATTTGAATATAGATTCTAGGTGAAAGTAGCTATGTTTTATAGGCGCCCTTCGTTTAACCAGCGGCAAGTTTGTCAATCGGGAGCAGTTTTCCGCAGTCACATGAGATAGAATAGCAGGGATGTCTGGTTACTTAAAGAAAGAAGTTCTTTATTGGCGTTCGCGTGATTTGTCTACTATCTAGCTCCTGCCTCATCAACATTTCTTTCACATGCGGCTGCGTCCCCAACATCACCTTACAAACTTTTTTGTCTCGGCAATTTCGGGACCCTGAGTTTACGCTCAGGGTCCGGAAACGCTTAGCACCGAAGAGAAATTTGCTCAGCAGCGATGCTGATTTGTTTAAATTTGATTCCGCAATTTCGGGGGCCACATTACTGCTTGAATTTAGATGGGTTACGTATCGGCCCTTCACTTATTTTTTGTAGGTTGGAGAGCACGATGAAGAAAAAAAAAGAATGCGTATGTATCAACTACGTGAAAGTTTTAGAGTGCTGATTTGTTTTCTTGCCTGTACTCATTCACTTATGATTTAGTTCGGTTTTTGCTCCACCACCTTGTGAATAAAATCTAACACAGGTGTAATCAACGGTCGTACACAAAGCATACTACAAAAAAAAGAAAAATGAAGAAAAGAACGGACATACAGTTGAGACAATATACGTTAGGCATTAAAGGTAATGGGTGTTCCTGCGTTCGGAACGAATTATTCGTAGCTTCAGCTTCCATAAAGATGATAAGATCGGCGGAGTGAGACCCTGAGGTGATCTTTTTCCGTATACCACCTTTCATATCCCATTTCATTCTATTCCCGTTCATTTGCTCAATGCAACCCTAATTTGTTCGAACACCTTCGCTATCTCACATTCTGATGGTTATCCAATGTCCGGCGTTTAGGCTGTGCAATTTTTTCACAACAGATGTTCTTGTCTAGCGGAGATACATCAAATCGAATATTCACTGTCAGCGTCATCTACTGCGCTGAAACGGTAGGTTTATGGTAACACAATCTCTTTAGAAATGTAACAGAATCGGAGAAGTACAAACTTCTCTCCGAGTGGATGCACGTATGATCAGCTCTTGACAGTAGCACCCAAGTTTGCGTTCTACAACCAAATTCATCTCTGTTCTGCGATAAAATCATAAAGAAGGCAAAAGAGCATTTTCAAGCTATAGTGCACTTATTAATTATGCTTAGGTACTTTTAGGTTTCGATGATACTCTACATATGAAACGTGGCACCAAATGTGAATTATGGGCTTTCTTTGGCTTACATTTATTTCTGGTGGAAACAAGAAAATTCAGTGTAGCTCACCAATGATGACACACGGGAAACTTCACAAACTTCTCACCTGCCCGATCACTGTTTGCGAGGGCATGCCACCCCATCTTTATCGATGCGTCGTTATCGTTTACCGCAGTGGTGGCCCAGTGGTAAAGTACCCGCCTCGACTGCGGGAGGTCGCGGATTCGAATCTTGCTGACGCCGGTGACCCACCGGCTCGCCGCAATGGGAACAAGCGTCCCCCGGCCTGGCACTTGGCTTCCTCAGGGGTGAAATGAGCTTGCGGAAGGAGCTTGCGCCCCGAAAGCCCGTCGAAAGACTCGCGAGTAACGACGACCAATTCTCGGGAAGAAGAAGGGGTCGAGCTCCGTCCCATCTTCTAAACACTTAGGAGCCCAACTGCCATGACCATGGGGTTACTGCTATACGTCACTCGTAATACCGGACGTAGACACGTCATCACTAGCGAATCTAGATACTTAGGGCTGCTGACAGTGTGTTTGGAGTACACAGCGCATGTAAAACGTGACAAGACTAAAAGCTCGACCTGCAATAAAGTCCTGATAACGCTTGTGAACGAGGCTGAAACCAAGGATCGACAAACGAGCCGGGTAGACACGTGGGCGATGTCAATACAATGTTTCTTGAAGCTATATAGATATGATCGCATGGCTGAGGATTTTGCAGATAAGCAAGCCAATCACGATTACACTCTGCTAGCACTGGTAGGAACGCCAGTGAGCACAGCAGGCTAGTCATGACAGCGGTCATTCACTGGAGAAAGCAAAGAACAAGGCAGATTCGTGTTTAAAAACACAATGAACCGGCACACCAACGGTACACGGAAGTCATTAGGCCTATTGACTGACAGCTCGCTGCGACATGTGTGCCCGTTTCAACACAGTCATTATCCGTTCGGAAGCAGGGAATTACCGTAATTTGTTTTCTCCACACGGAAACTTAACAAATACGCGAAAAAATTATCTGGTACTTCCCCTGGGAAGTCATCATAGGCTTGCTTCTCAAGCTCTTCGCGGTGCAAGTGTGCTTACCGATAAGGACCACATTTCGGGGAATTTTGTTTCTTTTGCCAAACTTCAGCACAAGCGATGATTGCGCTACAAGAAACTCTAGCCAGAGTGACTATGTAAACATGAATTCACATTTCCAGCGAAGGACTGCCGTTTAATAGCCGGATGCTTTCATAGCAGATGCCGAATTCGAGCCTCTTTTTCTGTGGATATTGGCATAAATTTCAAACATTCTCTCTTTGCCAACTGCATGGAATGATTGATGCCGTGTAAACCGAGCACCAGAAAGTATTTGGTTCCGACTGAAATGTTCTGGCGGTTTCTACTGTTTTATTCCCTCAGTTTATTTTAAAATGGCGCACACGCTGCCTAATGCGTTTCTAGAACGACCACCGAACACTTTTATTCACTCAAAGGTGCGACACTGAACTATAAAAGTAAAAAAAACGAAATTGTGTCAAATGTAATGATAGGTTTAGTACCAGGGACCAAGAAGACACACCAAAACAGAGCAGAGAATTGAAAAAGAATTACGCATTATGAGTTAACGTTACGTTCTGTAGATTCGGCTGTCACAGTTTTTTCGCTTTTTCTTGTGCTTTTCGCTCCTCAAACACCATCTGTGAAACAAGAGTAATGAACCATCCAGATAATGTTCGTTTTGTCTTATACAAAAGCCTGGACTGCGTTGTTCACTGGTCTATGTAGCGGCACAAATACAAGCAAAAAAGAATTGAATGGTTGCCACCTTATAGCGATCACTAGTGAAACGACTACATGTAGCTTATAGTCATTAGGGCTAATATCTTGCAGCGTACATATACCAGGTTTTCGTGCGAAGAGGTTAAACAATATTTAAAAAATCACCTGTGGCTCATAGAGCGATTAGAATCCGTGAGCTTGTCTACTCGAAGCGGTGAACATTACTTGCCCTAGAAATCGAAATGCCTAATCGAGTAAAAAACTATATATCACTAATCATAATTATATTTATATTGGCGGTATATTTGCAAATTGCGAATTGCATCGAGTGAGCTTGAAAGGCATATGCGCTTTGAGCAAATACCAAGGATTGCGCCGTTGTCCAGATATGTGCAGTTGAACTTGAGGTAAAAATTGCACTCTTGCCACACTAATTTTTTAGGAAATCGTCATATTATGCATAGAAACACAAAAGTGATTTGGGCGTCCATAACTTTGGTCGCCATGGTATATTATGGAACTGCTGCGATTCTGGACCGTCGTTCCTCGTTAAGTTGGTACAGCTTGCAAAATCACCAGGTGCAATTAGTAAATAGCAATATGTGCTGTAAAGTAATTGTTCACAAGTTCCATTAGTGATTTCTTTTTTTTCTTATCAATTGATTTAGTACATACTGCGTACCCTTTGGTCCAATTAGAGGGGCAATAGAAAGCGTACGAAGAATAGCTAACAAATCAAGAACAAGGCGGTATATAATATATATTTGTCAGTGTTTGTAAACCATCTTTCCAGTCTGATAATTTTCGGAAATAAAGAACTAAGTTTAGACATATCACTTCGAGCATAATAGGGAGTTGCGAGTCAGGATGATACTGTCTTGTGTGCCGTGTTAGTGCAGGCCTTTTGTAAATGAGTGATTTAATCTCAGGCTTCTTGTTGAGAAGGAAGGAAAGGAATTTTTTTGGAGTAGGTATAGAACTTTTTAACATAATTTCAGAGGGAGAGTCCAGCCTTGCGAATTTATGAAATATAAACCTAACTGCCTTTATATTTCTTCAAAATGTGGGATATTTCACATGTATAAGGATCCAATAATGCACATGCTTGCTGTACCTTTGGTGCAAAAATGAAAAATAACACGGTAATTTTACACTAAAAGGGGCATTTTTCAGTTTGTGTTTCAAGAAACAGTCTGCGGAAAGCAGAACAAATATAATTAATGTGCATGTTCCACGAGAAAGAGGAAGTCAAAGTAACAAGCAAGTATTTGTAGTTGTTAGTCTACAACTACAACGTTAATTATTCGAATATACATGTAGTTTTCTCGTGCAGATAATGCCCGCCTGTTTGTGAGATCCTGCTCAAAGCCTAGAAATGTGCTATCTCCGGCAAGTGATCTTTAAAAATAGGCTGAAGCATTCGCTGCAAACCCCGTATAGTCAGGCGCTAATCCTGTAGCTCATACTGTCCCTTGTGACGTACATAAGAAATAAGGCAGGCAGACGTAAAAGAGCAAGTCATGATAAAATATAGCTGTACGAAAGGATAAAAAGTTGGCGGCACCTAAACCGAACAATAACTACCTTTAGCGCTTAGTATGGCCCGTGGAATTATATTGAAGCACTAAAAGTGTGCCGGAAACTTTTTGCCTGAAAATATTACATCAAGCTGGGAGAAAGTTGTTCAGAAAAACACAGAAAATACGACTACCAAGAGTGCGTACAAGAAACGCACGGGTGAGACTAATTGGGCCACTGAGGTGCGAATGTCCTTGCAATTTGTTGGGAGGAGCCTCACGTACGCGCTCGCGCGAGCGAACGTGATTGGCGCGCAGCGAAGCATGTGCGTGAGGCTCCTCGCAAGGGCTTGCACATAAAAAACCCGAAAATAACAGAAAAAGTAAAAATGATCAAAAACTACGCATCGGCAGCCATATAACGCAGTGTGTTTGTTTCTAAGGGTTAAAACTTGTTTTATTCAAGACTAGGCCGACAAAAAAAAAAGTTGCGCATAATTGCTGTGGAAAAATACGGAGCTGCGCTGTGTATGGTAGGGATGGCAAAGGAGCAAGTCCAACTGAACGGCATCGAGGAATTAACGAGCGTGAACGAAAGCATAGCATTCACGGCTATGTAGGGAACGGATGTCATAGAGGCCGGAGGTTGCCCACTGTCCGTGGAGCCGCAGCCTTACGGCAAGCGCGCTCATGCTACGTTGCAGAAGCTCCATCGATGCCCTGGGATCCCTACGTAAATTTCTCCTTTCATCCCAACGGTCACTGAGAAAATACAAAAGGTGATCAAGCAATTTTTACGTAAAGCGTTCGCAGCGTATGCCTTTGTATCGATGTCATCGTTTTCCTCTTTCAATATTGAGTGTCTTGTCTTTTCTATTTGCAAAGTATATTTAGGAATCCACCGTGGCGTTTTATCGCACACTAAGGTGTGACATCGTAACCATTTTAGCGTTAAACACATTATAGTAAACCTGGGCGAAAGAAAAGCGGCAACCACAAAGACACCGTCGAATTGCTACCTCCGGTGTTTTGTCAAGCTAAACAAGACGAAAACAATATGCGAAAACTAGCATTCACACAAGCACGTCCGAATGGGCAATGTGCCTATGTGCGTACATACCCAAGCCAACGGGAGGGTTCCGCGGCACTATCAAAAAGCAGGTGGGGTTTCCAAATACCAGAGGGCTTGCAAACTCCTGATCTACACCATTACAATACGCTCGAGGAAACTAGGCTAATTTTTTTATTGCCGTAGCGTTAAGGGCCCCGTGTCGCCGAAAATCCGGCGTCGGCGTTTACCGCTTGGCGGCCCGCTTCCAGTGTCGACGGCGGTTTCTGGAATAATCATTACGAATCTCTCATAGCCAACCACGCAAACCCAACAACGCAGGCCCTCCGTGTAGAGCAAGCAAGTTTATAATCTAACTGAATTCTCAAGGTAAAATGCCCCAGAAAATCGTAAAGTACCACTTACACTCAATCTACAGACATGATGGCGTTTGATTCTTTTTTTGAATATTAGAGAAAACATATATGTGTTACGCGCAAATTGAAACACTAACCCCTTTTCACTTGGTAGCGTTTTCCAGCTGCCGTTTGAGGTTTGTCTTGTACTCGCGGACAACTCTCTGTGGCAATGAAGGAAAAGCTACGGGAGCGCGGCTGCTGCACATGCGTTTTCGCACTAAGCAATCCGGCAGTGTTTGACAGTGTTTTAGTTTGCTGGCAGCAAATGCTAAATCGACGGAGCTTCCACGTGCGACGGTTTCACGTTTTCCCAGATGCGGAAGGAAAAACGCCGCAATATAAGTAAACCTTCACGCTCACTGGTGCGTTCCGTATTATTTAACTGTTTCTAATAAGGTCTCTATGTTTTCTCTTCCTTAGCCTAAACGTACGTGTTTTAAACGCGGGACTCTACTCGGAAGCCCTCTCACTTGCGCACGCTTTCCCTCCTTAGCTCTACGTTCATAGGAACAGAAAGTTGCCCGCAAGTATACTAGGACCCTTCCGTTCCTCGCACACCATCAAAAAATAATAAACAAAACACCCACACTACACTCGCCTTAGCGTATAGCTCGCCGCTAGCGTTTCCTGGTAAACATTGCGGTTACATAAGCTGCGGTTAACCGGAAGCGTAAGAAGCATTCAGCGATGTTTTATGCTATCCCGTACCACTCTTAAAGGTGAAGCCTGAGTGTCCACTTAATTTTCATAAATGTTAAGCCGGCGGTTTATGCTACGCGGCGGTAACTGCACCTTCATTCCATGCCAACCAATAACTACATTTTATTTTTAATACTTTATTTAAACACACGTTCCCAATTTCTACATCACTACACATCACACCGCAGCGCATCTATCACTAGAGCGAAAGAGACAGCCTTTTTCACAATAAAATATTGAGTATATTTTTTCACGCAGTTTGCTAATCAGGACGAAGTACGCGAAAATATGCGTTCCGAATTTCGATAACACTTTCGTATTTACGAAAGAAGCCACCTGATCACGCTCGGCTGCACCCGACCACCGTAAGAATGACACTTTCGGCCCACTGCTTATTAGAGTCATGGACTTCACGTCTCGCTAATTTCACATAATTCTGAACACTCAGCTACTCTCGAACAATGCGAAACTTAAGCTGAGACTTCTCGTGCGCTTGCGAGCGCGTGCTCTCTCCTGGGTGCTCCTTCCTATAAGCCTTGGCAGAGAGAGTGAGAGAGAGAGAGAAACATTTATTGAATCATAAAATGGAATTCTCGCGCATCGAGGTCTTCTCTTCTTCACGCTGTCTTCTCGTCAAAGGGCGGCCTCTTCAGCACGGGTGGTCCCTCAGTCCAGGGCTCCACTGAGTTTGGTCGCGTCCCTAGCGTGCTCCACCATCCTTCTTTGGACGGCGAGCTCGCAGCTGACGAGCCGGCTCTCCCAATGCTCCGCACTCGGGGGTTTATGATCGCGGAATGCGTCGTTTCGTTCGCACTGCCAAGTTATGTGATAGAGTGTGGGTGTAGCCCCGCACCAGGGGCAGGTGTCCCTATACTGCATTGGGAACATCTTGTTGAATATGAAAAGGTTGGGAAAGGTGTTTGTCTGGAGCCTACGCCAGCCCGTTGCTTCCTGCTTCGTCAGCGCTTTATGGGGCGGTGGGTACTTGAATCTAGTCCCCCTTTTGTGTTGCAGTAATTCCGAATAACTGTCATTGAGGATCCCGGCGTAACTAGCGCGGTACTCCCGCTGCTGCCCAGCCCGGAATCTATTAGCTCGAGCTAGACCGTCCGCCGCCTCGTTACCCCTTATGCCCTCGTGTCCAGGTATCCAGATCAGATTGTGTTTGATTTTCGCCTCCTCCGAGGGGTTACCCCCTCTGAGGACCCTAAGGGCAGTTTTGCATATTCTGCCCTTCATGTACTTGCGACAGGTCTCTTTCGAGTCTGTGAGAATATTTAGCGATTTATTCTCCCTATATCCTTGCATATATCCACGGCGATTTCCTCGGCTTCAGTTGCACTCCATATCTCGGCCGAGACGCACGAGACAAGCTTTTCCTCCTCGTTCATTACTAACGCGATGGCCTTTGCCTCGCTGCCTATTACACTTATGCTCGCGTCCGTGAAGAGAGTGTTCTCTTCTCTAGCCACTGTCTTTTCTATGTATTTGGCCCTAGCTTGCCTTCTGCCTTCGTGGAGCCTGGGATCCATGTTCTTCGGTATAGGCTTTACTTTAAAGGTTTTCCTGATTCCCGCCGGTACGTCCTCCTACCGGTCGACGTCTCCTTTTTCGCAGCCCAGCCTACCGATCAGGTTTCGCCCCGTGTAGGTCCCCGTTAGTCTTTTCATCTGCGCTTTCCGCTGTGCTTCCGCCGTTTCGACGAAGGTGTTGCTCACCCCTGGTTGCATCAGCTTTTCGTTGGAGGTGTTTCTCGGCAGGTGCAGCGCCGTCTTGTAGGCTTTCCTCAGGACGACTTCAATCTCTTCGTTGTTCATTTTAGTCCTCACTTGGTAGGGTAGCGAGTACATGACTCTGCTGACGATCAGGCTGTTGACGAGCTTGAGAGTGTCTTCTTGTCTCATGCTGTGTCTCTTCTGGGAGACCCTGCTTATCATTCTGCTCACGTTCTCCGTCGACTTCTTGAGGAGGCCGATGGTGTGGTTGCACTTTCTGCTGCCTTGCAGCAACATGCCGAGGACGCGTATCATGTTGCGTTCGGAGATGAGTTGTCCTTCGAGGCTGACCTCCAGTTTCGCCTTGGTGGGATGTCTGCCGACTCTTAGCATTTCGGACTTTTCGGTGGAGCACCTGAGGCCTCTCTCCTTCACGTAGTCTTCGACGCACTTGGCCGCATCTTGCAGCGCCGCTCGCTTTTCTTCCAAGGTTCCGCAGGTGGTCCAGACCGTGATGTCGTCCGCATACATCGCGTGCCGGATTCCCTGGATCTTTTCGAGTCTCTTCGCTAGGCCGAGCATCGCCACGTTAAACGGTACGGGCGAGATTACCGAGCCTTGGGGCGTACCTCTGCTAGGCGTAGCAAAGATACCGCTCCTCAGCTCGCCCAGGCCGACCGTCGCCGTTATGCCCGAGAGGAAGTCCCTGACATAGTCGTGGGTCTTTCTGCCGCAGTTTGTATTGTTGAGGCCCTCCATGATGGCCTCGTGGCTGACGTTGTCAAAGGCCCCTTTAATGTCGAGGGCCATGACGACGTTTTCGCCCTTTCTCGGCATTGTAGTCAGGACTTCCTTCTCGAGCTGCAGCAGAACGTCTTGCGTCGAGAGGTTGGCCCTGAACCCAAACATCGAGTTTGGATAGTATCTTCCGTTTTCTAGGTGCCGCTGCATGCGCTTGGTGACGATTTTCTCGTAGAGTTTTCCTAGGCACGACGTCAACGAGATGGGCCTCAGGTTCTCAATCTGGATTTTCTTTCCGGGCTTGGGGATCATTACGACGACGGCGTGCTTCCACTCCGCCGGAACTTTCCCTTCTTGCCACAGCATGTTTAGGTATTTGACGAGCTGGTCTATCGCTCCGTCACTCAGGTTGCGTATGAGGGAGTTCCGGACTCTGTCCGCTCCCGCCGCCGTGTTCTTGGTGGCCGATCTGATGACCTCGACGACCTCCTCCCTCGAGATGGGTCGGTCTATGTCCGGGTTGTCTTCGCCTCGGTACTCGTCGCGGTATCCTTCCGGCTCTCCCGTTCCGTAGCATTTCTTGCGGACCTCCTCGAGCAGCTGCTCGTCGGTGCCTTGGTATTGGTGGATCAGCCTCTGGATCGAGTTGCTGCTCTCTCGCTTGCTCTTTCTGGGGTCCAGTAGGCCTCGGAGTATCTGCCACGTCCTGGCCGTGCTGAGGGTGCCGTTTAGCGAGTCGGTGAATTGCTGCCACCCCTGTCTGGCCAGTTGCGTCGCGTACTCCTCGACCTTCTTGGCGATCTCCGCAATCTTCTTCTTTAGCTTCTTGTTCATTCTCTGCTTCTTCCAGCGCTTGGCGAGGCCGCGGCGTGCTTCCCATAGCCCCAGCAGCCGCTTGTCCACCTTCGGTGCCTGTTCTGTTCTGTCCACCTCGCGGGTGCAGAGCTCCTGGATTTGCTTCAACTGTTGGCTCCATTCTTCCGGGGAAGTGATGTCGCCGCCCAGTTCTCTGCAGTGTCTTCTGAAGGCGTCCCAGTCCGTCAGTCTGGTCGAGCCGATCTTTCTCTTCCTGTTTTCCGCCTCGAGTACTAGGCGGAGGACGTCGTGGTCGCTGCCCAGGTTTTCCAGCAGGCTCTCCCATTCCGCGTTCTTGGCGTTCTTACAAACGTGAGGTCGGGGCACGTGTCTACACTGACGCTGTTACCCATTCTGGTAGGCTGGGCCTCGTCGGTTAGGAGCTTGCATCCCACATTTTCCGCGGCCGTGCTAATCTCCCTCCCTTTCTTATCCTCTTTGGCGTAACCCCACAGGGGGCTCTTAGCGTTGAAATCTCCCGCTATCACTAGGCTGTTGTATCCCGCTAGCCTCTTGGCTTCGGCAAAAAGTTTTAGAAAGTCCCCGTCCCTCTGTTTGGGCGAGCTGTATACGTTAATTACGAAAGTGCTCTTGGATTTCCTTTTCTTTTTAGGAATAATCTCCGTTATCACGTGCTCGATTTTTGTATCCTTAATCTCGTCGTGAGCTATGGTGACGATTGTGTTACTTATGAGTGTCACGGTACTCCCCTTCTCCAGACACGTGTAGCCCCTAAGTGCCGGAGTGCTAAAGGTTTCCTGTAGTAGTATCAAGTCTGGCGCGGTTCCTCTGTGATAAATGAGTTGCTGCAGGAGCCCTTGCTTGCGCTTGTAGCCCCTGCAGTTCCACTGCCAAATCTCTAATTGGTTGTTTCCTTCCATGTTGTTGAGGTCGATGGGTTAGTCCCTCCTAGGGTTTCTGTGCTACCGCCAAAACGGGACTCGTTAAAGAGTCTTTCTCTAGAGTCTATGATCTTTTGAGTGTTCTGGTTCTTAATGTAGTTTCGGAAACCCTGCTCCTGGAGGGCCATCTTTTGTTGGGTATTCTGCAGGTCCTTCTGCATATCCTTCATCTGTTTCAGTGTTTCTTGTTGCATTTGCTGCATACTTTGCATAAAGCTCTCTAGCTTATCATCAAAGCTTAGTTCTCCGGTCACCTGTTGAACGGGGCTAGGGGTCTTCGGACGCGAAGCTACTCTAATAGGCGAGGAGTACGAGGGCGGCGAGACGAAACCTAGCCGGCTAATCTCTCGTAGTTCTTTAATTATGTCATTCAGTTGTCTCCCTAATTGTGGGTTTTCTTTCCTTAGTTCCTCTATTATTTAGTCCTTGGTATTTTCTGTGTTTGGGTTTGAGTACGGAGCATCTGGAAAAAGCGTGATGGGAGGGCCGGCTCCCCAGCTTACCTTAACTCCTCCTTGCTTCTGTTGCTGCTGCTTCTTTGGCTGCTGGCCCTTCGGAGGTGGGGGTGGCCAGGACCCGTCCCGGACTCGGCTCCGGCTACGGCTCCGCCGCCTCTGCTGGCTCTCGTCACCGTCGTCCGAGAACCACCGTGAACGTCTGGCTCCGCCGCCGCCGCGGCTCTTGCTGCGGCTGCGGCGCTGCTGCTGCGGCTGTGGCGGCTTGCCCCACCGCAGCTCGCTCGCCGTCTTGAGTCTCATCTTGCAGTCCTTGGTGCTGGGAGCGTGGTCGCCCCCGCACAGCAGGCACTTGGGTGTGCACTCGTGGCCTTCGACTGGATTCTGGCTGCCGCACTGCCGGCAGGTCTTGTACTCCGGGCTCGGGCAGACGTCTGTCCGGTGTCCTTGCTGACCGCAGGCGTAGCAGACTTGCCGCGTCGGTCGATACGGGTAGCACCACATCTCCCAGCCGTAATATATGACTTTACGTGAGGCCTCCTTACAGCATAGGACCGATAGAGGAAGCAAGCGTACTCGGAAAGCTCCCTTCACCCGTCCTCACGTAAGGAGCGGTTGCCGCATGCCTGGGTTCGAGATTATCTCCTAAAAGCTTTACTCGAACACCATTATTCAATTAAAATGTTGTATCGTGGCACAATCGTTAAATTGAAAAGCTAATATAGAGAAGCGTGGACGCTTTCTTCTAGTTTTGATTACTAAACCTTAAAAAAGTTGCGCATTACACTGCAAAACTTGATGTGCTCCATCAACGCTGGCACGCCGGCGTCGTGCAACGCCTAGCAACGCTTTCATGCCGCACGCGTGACTGAAACGAACTTGCCTGGCAAGACGTACCGTGCTCGCGCTTCTCCGCAGGTGGGCGACAGCGCGCATGCGCAAGCAAAGGTCACGTGGTTAAGCAGTGAGATGAAGCGCTCGTTCAGGGCCAGGAGCGGCGTCAGGACGCATGAAGGTAGCTTTGGAGCTACCTTACGCTGAGGAAGCACTAAGGAAGCCTTCACCGAGGGCCCCTCAATAAGGAAGCTTTCAGTGTGTCATGAGGTAGCCTCACCGCAATGAAGGCTTCCTTACTGAGGTAAGGAAGACTTCATTGTTTGGCCCTGAAACTGCGCACTTTAGACGTCACTACTATCTGTCGGTCAAGTTGGTGCATGTCAAAGCCTGTTCGCACCGTGTAGCACGGCCAGACTAGCGTAGCCAGATTTGAGCTCATCTACTCGAGCTCGTCCTTCAGCCCCGTCGCGCACATAGGAGACGTTGTGCACTACAGTTAGCCACTACAGCTGCATGTAGCTGCGTCTGCTCTGTAGCGCCGCTACCCGAGTTGGCGCGGGGTACCGGCACGAACCCTCTCTCTCGATTACAGAGGTCAACCGCGTGCTCTGATCGGTGTCCGTGGGTGACGTGGATGTATCTGAAAGGCGGGCTGGAAACTTGATCGAGCGCCGACATCTGAATAGAACCGGTTGTATGGTTGCCGAGTTCCACATCTTCCATGTGCGATGCCATCATGTTCGAATCTCGTTACCTTAGGAGCCCTTTCTAGGCGATCCGTAGTGCGGCATCTATGGCTAAGCCGTTCTGCGTGCTCTCAACGTACTCGCACAGGCGAGCATAACTACTACACTACGTTCGACCCTTGGCAGTTGCGCACTGACCGTAGTGATTAATGATGAACAAAATGGGTTGCTCGGGCCAATTTCTGCGATAAAACAGGCTCGTGTAGCTATCGGGCACACTGAAGCACAGGCAAGAAATGAGATACTGTGACCACAACCATGGATTTAGGGACAGCTTCGGAATTTTGCCCGTCACAGGTGTCAAAATCAAAAGTAGCGGCATCTGCGTCAACAAAAATCAAGCTTAATCTGCGTGTCACGGACACGTTCACACGATGGGACGTCGTGGGCAGTATCCCCCGCTGTTGTACTTTAATAATAATAATAATTTAATAATTAAATCTTAATAATTTAATTAATTTATTTTTAAGTTTAATTTTAATTTCAATTTTTTTCTTCAATGCCTTGAGAAGAAAGAGCGGGGGCACCGTGCAGAGGATCACAAGTGATCTATGATTGCCCAAAACTGTCTTCTATTGAACCCACTGCAGTGTTTTTGATATTTGTTTTTTTTCATCCTAAGTGTCTCTGAAATATAATATTTAACGTCAAGCACATTTCCCAACATCAATATGAACGTTTGTAGAACCTATAGGTAGTTTCGCTACCAGCAAGCTCTTGCAGCACTTCCTGCTTTTTTCGGCGCAAAATTAATCGTAGTTTGACTATGCAAGCATAAATCAACAAAGATATGGCTACTATGCTTCGTTTTAAGTTGGAGAAACCGATGCGCAGGAGGCCATGGGTGTTTGCGCTAAGAGATAAAATGAAAAAAAAAGAAGTTTCTCACTGCGAATGAATTTACCTTTCTGAAGTCGGTCCCCTGACCCGGAATTTTATTCCCAAGTTAATAGTTTTTCTGATTGCGGTATACAGGCGCTAAGTGGCATGCCGGAAGAAAAGGAGCCATACGTCAAACACCGTGAATGTTGTTAAATAGAGCATGCTATTGTTGCAGCAACTGCACTTAGGTGAGGCGGTTCATCTTGATGCTCAATGCCTCAGCCTTGTTTTAGTAAAGTGTAAATGGCTGGTGCTTTCTTTAAACAAACAGTTGCAGTCATTCAGTGATAGTTCTGCTGCGTGAATTTTTTTAGCATGGCCCATAGTGCTACTTTTTTGTACCTACTAGTTTTCCTTCTTGTTCTTTTTCCTAAGTGAAATAGACCCTCTGGTGGATCGGTCGTGAATCGGGCGTGAGAAAACTGTTAATAATAATGCTTTCGCCTGGCAGCCGCCGTGTTCTTCCTCTGCCGGCTTCCATGTAGGGGCGGGCGCATGTGTGTCGTGCCTCGTGCTGATCGATTAGACGAAGACGAAGCAGAATGAAAAAAGTTAGATTTACAGCTCCTGTCATCTGAACGTTTCTGACGTCTCTCGCTCTTTGATTCGCACAATGTTTTCGTGTACCTAATCTCAGTCCCTGTAGCGTGGTGGACCCGACGTAATTGTAAGGCGATCGCGATTTCAAAGCAAGGCTACGAACAGGAGTCCGACTACCAGTGCAGAGGGCCACACCACGTTAAGGATTCAACTACCGTTATTTGGCTACAAAATCACTGGCTACAAAATCGCAAGGCTATCGCTGCCTTCTGCTTTTCTCCTCACCCTTTGGCTATACTCTGCTACGGCGCTTTCCTCCACATGCTTTTACTGTAGCCTCCTCTACCGCTTTCATCCTCGCGCTCTCTTCGCTATCGCCTTCTTTCATTCCCTGCTGCACTCAAGGGCACTGCTGCATTCACTGCTGCACCCAAAAAGTCATGGCATTTGGTCATGTTTGTGTTTAACACCAAACAAGGAATGTGCTCGATTAAGAAAAAGACCCAGCAGGAAATTGCTCGCTGAGTGACGGATAAACATAAACTACGACGCAACCTGTGAAATTGTGGTGTTGAAATATCCAAGAATATGGATGAAAAGAAAAGAAAAAGAGATCGCATCGTCGTGACCGCACATCACAAGTCACGGTAGGCGTAGAAGTCCCTAGTTATATCAAGTTATCTTTAGAACAGCTCTGATAGCATCCCCGCAACAACGGTTCGTTGCATACTGGTAAATGCTCACACGCAGCAGCCTGCAGCTCATGGCACTGTGCGAAAAGGCACTCCCAGCGTAAGCGAAACCTTAGGCGCCTAAATGGACGCAGACGCGCAGTTTGGTCGCGGCGGACCTGTGCACTCGCTGCATTGAGGCTTCATAATGTTATGCTCCACTTGCTTATACAGGCAGGCAGCTGTAAAATCTTATTTCGCATAGTTCGGTCTCATCAAGAGCCTACCTTTCACACAAGAAGCTGGTTCGGGGGATTCCATGGCGACGATGCTTCTTCGGTACGCATTTTACAAAGAGACAGCGACCGCAAACCATTCCGTGCTTTGTCTATGCCCTATAGCAATCTTTTGACAGTAAAATATTTCGCTAGTTTAGAAAATACTTCAGAGGGGCTGAAGAAGGCCTCCCGTGTGGTGTTTTCGCTGCCAGCCAAATCTAAAAGGAGCGCCTGGCGTTATCAGTCATACCATGCAAGCGAGGCGCCTCCGATAGATGGCAGATGCGTAAGCCCTCGCACTCAATAGCAGACTGCGCAGTTGAGTTCGTTTCTATCGGACTTCGTGAAATGCTCATTGTAGCAGTTTCGCTGAACGAAGCAGTCATGAATCGGGAATAAATAACATGTTCTTGCAGAAATAACAGGCGTACGAAACCGCTAAAATGATAATGTTCCAACGCACGACATAGAATATGTGTGATATATACTGAGGTAAATGCACTGTAACTAAATCGGAAATGTCCAATTCGTTTTTTACTTGATTACCAAAGTTCGTGTCAGAACGCAATGAAATGTTTATTGTTACGCACCGCAACACATACAAGGCATGCCGAAATTCAAATGCAATTAGATTTCGGATAATAACACAGTTAATATTTGACGTTTTGGCTATTATTTTTTCTTTTGAAAGACGAAGGCTTTCCCTGCGACCTACCCCCACATTTCCTTGTGGGCTATGTGTTTTTCCGGCCTCTTTCGTAGGCCGATCCCCGATATCGGGCCGTATCAATTAGACTTTTACTTAGATGAAATAGACTTTTAATTAGATGAAATCAATTACTTGTAGTAAATTACGTTTTTTCTTGGTTATTTTGTAATTTAACAATTGTTTTGTTTACAAGGTAACGTTCACGGTTACAATTACATTACAGCACGGTTCCGATTACATGTACCAAGTTAAATTTTCTGACAAAACAAACTTAATATCCGACGCCGCTTTGAGTCCTTAAATTTAGCGAGAATTAGTTCACGAAATTGTGCAAATAAAGGAGGGTAAAGAAAAGTTCGTCGGTGAAAACACGTGCATAAGTTACCCCATTTCCATAACGAGCATCCTGCAGCTTTACATTACTTTTATCTCTCTGTCTCTCAGATACGATTAGATGACCGGAATATGGTAGCGTTGCAAATTTGCTAAGCCCTCTTGGAACCCCGACACCAGCTTTCCGCACACAATAAATATATCACTGTCTTTCTCGGAAGCGTTTCCAAGCGGCCTTTATTGATGGTAAGAGCTGCTACTCCTTATTTATTTACCGCTTAGTGCATTTTGTGACAACATGATGTTGAGAGATGTCTTTGCCTTTGAACGTGTGTCTTTATGTACGTCTTATGTACACCAGACGCAGATACGCCTATTTTTGCGATTGCAACGTACAGGAAATTTTATAGGGTTTATTATTATGCAGGTTCATGATAAACTAGATCACACATTAGGCCCCCTCTTCAGGGAACGTGAACATATGCACCCGTCCGTTACAAGTTGAAGCATCAATGGCTGCTGAGTAACGGGCACTGGAAGCGTAATTTCCTGCATGCCCTACTTATACTGTTATTTAGGTCATAACATAATGTGGCTAATAAACATTGAGACAACAATGTATGTGGTTTCAGGCAATTTATGAATTTATTTAAAAAAAAAACGGCGCAACTCTAAGCCACGCGCTTTCTAAGATTTGACCGACCTGCATGTGAAGAGGAACGTCTCTATGGAATTTCACGGACATCTGTTGAACTCGAGAAAGGTAAACGATTAAGTCCAGCATGGTAAATGAAGTTCACTATTCAGCAGTGGTGGTATCTATAGGACATAGGAGCTATTGTGTACTTAAAATTAGTTTTTTTCGTTTTCGTCGTTAACGCCTTGCATCAGCTATTCGAAATTGTCTCAATATACAGAAGGCGCACAGTTCGCTTTTTGTAAAGGAAAACAGCCTGTATGGTAGAATATTATTTTCTAACAAATGTACTTAAGAAAACGCTGGTGCCTTGCATGGTTAATTATGAATAACTGCCTGTTAAATACTGAAGTATTTATTATCTATACATATCAGATACCTTCATCAATCAATAAGAGTCCTTGTCTTGAGAGTGAAATTGAAGCGGTAACTAGCCCTACTTACGCGGTGCCCCGCACGAAACATTCCATTCAATTAAGCTGAGTTGCACCTAAAAGTGCTCTATAAGAAGGCTGCATCGAGTAATGCAAGACAAAGTCAAGCGGATCACCTTTGTTCTTAGTGACAGATTACGAGGACGAATACACAGAAAGTAGGGCTAGTCTCGCAATTTCTACTAACCGCACCAGCATTGACACTGACCTTTCGAATTTATGCAATAGAGGGTTGAGCCCACAAACGAATAGATAAGAAGCAATTGCTGCAGATATGCTATTTCTCTAGATAATTTCAATTACTGATTGCACGTTTCCGCAAGAAAATATGTTATAATCTCCACTGCTTTGTCTCAGCAAAAATTCGTTCTTTCCGCTTGAAACATGTGGCATATTGGCGGACGTAGCTCTGATATAATGGCGCCAAATAACACCAATTTTATATCCCTACTTTTTTTAATTGCAGTAGGAACAGTAAATGGAATACTTTGCAGATTTCAACTATCGTGTTCTTTGGCGAGCTTGAAAGAATAGACCTGATTACTTTCTGTTATGGAATTATTTGCTAAAAATGATAGGTTTGCGCAAGTTTTCCGTTCGTCGACTAAGTGAAGAAAAAAATACTGCGCTGTGCATTCTAACGCCTTTTCTTCATTAGAAAAACACTAAAAAGGAGGCGGGGTTCGGTTTTAAGAGACAGCCGTAGCACAGGTAGTTGACATCCCGTTCATTAGTGGATAACTTTGCGACACCATTCTGTAATTTAATCGTTTGCTTCTGAATGTATGTCAATCAAGTGCTATAAGCTGCCGTATCTAACCTGCCGTATTCCTAAGCAAATTCGTATAGATGTTCTCGCGTTAAACAAAGGTCACACTGTTTAGAAAAAGTTTTATGGCGATATTTACCACGCTACTGCCAACTTAGCGACACCATTCTGTAATTTAATCGTTTACTTCTGAATGTATGCCAATCAAGTGCTATAAGCTGCCGTATCTAACCTGCCGTACTCCTAAGTAAATTCGTATACATGTTTTCGCGTGAAACAATTAAACAAAAGTCACAGTGTTTAGAACAAGATTTATGGCGCTGTTGCCCTAGTTCCTACCAATGGAGCCACCGCCTATCATAAACTGCACTCTTACTTTGTAAGAAAACAAGCGTTGCGGCTCAGGGATCTATGTAAACCTTTCTCTTCAATCCCCAAAGGATAATGTCCATATGCAGAAGCCGACCGACTATTACTGAGTGAAATATAGGCCGCACACGTTTTCATTTTAAGATTTCGTAATTTGCTATTGGAGAATGCTAGCATTAATTTTTTTTCACTCCAATATATCTTCTTATCTACTATGCAGCTTGATAGGGGAAAAAAGCCGCGTTCAGACTACGGGCGCAACGTACGGATTGTACACACGGATTGTAAGCGTAAACACACAAAGCGCAAGTACTTTGTTTACACTAAGGTCGTCTTGCTGAAAGTAGGCAAAATTTGTAACCATGACTGGGCGTTAATGTTGGAGTAACCGCTACTTTGACGACAAGCACAGATACGATTATTACGAAGACCCAATGCGCGAAGCAGTTTCGGTTAACACCTTCCGGTCACGGGGCTTTCGGCCTGCCCAGATTCCTCTATTAGAAAACCGGCGAGCTGGCGATGCCATCGGACGCTGCTGCGTGGTGGCCTGGGATTTTGTGCATGCGTACGTGTGTCTGTTGCTACGGGTGCTTTGTGAAGTGATGTGCAGTGTGGAAGAGTCTTCGCTCTGCAGCGATGAGCTGCTGATCGAAGAAGTGCGACAAAGGCCGTTACTTTACCATCAGCACCTCAAAACGTATCGTTACAACAGGCTCTAGAACGACACCTGGCTTGATGTGCCGAATAAATTGAAACAATGTGGTAAGTGTTATTTGTTTTCTTTTTTTTTGACGTATGCCTCGATACGTGCATCAGTCAAAGGCTGCGTTCGTCTAGCGAAGTGCAATTTCCGCTCCGAGCAACCTTTGAAAATGTTTTCGGCGGTGCACGGCTGGTTCTCGCAGCCCCGCCAATACGTCGGCGTACCCTCAAGTATAGTGCCTTTAATGCCGCCTCCGTTGTCTTTCCGCTGTCAAACTCGGAGCCGGGAAACCCTAAAAGAGGTTCAGGGCTAACTTCTACAGTGACGAGCAGTTATTACTCGAAATAAAACCGCAGCGTTAGGCGTGCCTGCAAGCAACTAGACAGAATGTTGCACGGCTAATTGCATCATGTAACGTTTCCTTTTCAATGCTAAAGCAGAAAATGCGCATTAAGGGCCACCTATTAGCTTATGTAAGATATAACGTCATAAGTAGTTGGTTTACACGCAGTCATAGAGAAGTCCAGGCAACTTCTTTTACGACGGTTCAGCTTGGTGGCCTCGCTTCCAATATTGCTGGTGGTGCAGTGTTTGGTGCAATATGTATTGTGTTTTATATGATATTTTGGCGGCTCTAGGCTGTTTACACTGTTGGAAAAATTCACGTTTGGTAGTTGAATTTACTTCTAGTTGGGCAGTTCGCTGTCGGCGATTTTACTTCCGCGGTATAGTGGCATAATTTTTCGACTATGTGTTTACTGCTTCAGTGAGAACTGTAGATGCACATTTGCTACGTGTGTGTTCCTGTGTTAAGAGAAAGCATTAGCTCGGATCATCATCATCATCATCATCCTGGTTACGCCCACTGCAGGGCAAAGGCCTCTCCCATACTTCTCCACTACCCCGGTCAACTACTAGTTGTGGCCGCCCGCCGTGGTTGCTCAGTGGCTATGGTGTTAGGCTGCTGAGCACGAGGTCGCGGGATCGAATCCCGGCCACGGCGGCCGCATTTCGATGGGGGCGAAATGCGGAAACACCCGTGTACTTAGATTTAGGTGCACGTTAATGAACCCCAGGTGGTCGAAATTTCCGGAGTCCTCCACTACGGCGTGCCTCATAATCAGAAAGTGGTTTTGGCACGTAAAGCCCCAAATATTATTATTACTAGTTGTGGCCATATTGTCCCTGCAAACTTCTTAATCTGATCCGCCCACCTAACCTTCTGCCACCCCCTGATATGCTTCCCTTCCCTTGGAATCCAGTCCTTAACCCCTAATGACCATCGGTTATCTTCCCAGCTGATTACATGTCCTGCCCATGCCCTCCCCCCCCCCATTTGTTTTTCTTAATTTCAACTAAGATGTCATTAACTCGAGTTTGTTCCCTCACCCAATCTGCTCTTTTATTATCTCTTAAAGTTACACCCATCATTCATCCATAGTTTGCTACTTTCCATTTGCTTTCCATTGCTACATTCCATAGTGCTAATTTCCATTTAAGTAGCAACCTTGCGGTAAACCTCCAGTTTGCTGCCCTGTACATGGGCACGGGTGTTCCTATCTGAACACATGTAAAAAGATAATTTGTTTTTCTCATCCACCAATGCACCAAATTCGACTAGGTTTGTTGCATTTAAAAGAAAAACTTAAAATCTAGTGACTGTTGGTTTCGAATTTTCGATTTTGGTCGACAACTTCTTATTAAAAATTCACAAAAATAAAAAATTTTCAGAAAACGAAAGTATCAAGTTTACAACTCCGTAACTGAGCAATGAAAAAAGATATCACAATTATGTGAATTGCATCTAATAGTGCTTCTAAAGCGGACAAAATTAGTGTGTTATACATGAATCTCAAGAAATGTCATAATATGTATATACAACCTTTACAGAACCCTTGTACACAACGTAACGAATTCGCGTAAGACATCTATTGACAGTGAATTTGTCCGCTTTGAATGCTATAATAGATGCCGTTTGCAGAACCGCGATATCTGTTCTTGATGCAGAGCTATTAATTTGCAAGCGTCCTGGTAGTATTTTATTTTTTCCCTACTTACGAATTTTTGAAAATTGCTTTAACAATATTCAGGCCCTAAATCGAAAACCCGCGACCAGCAGTCACTAGAATTTACCTTTTTCTTTGAAATGCAACAAATTTCATTAAAATTGGTGCAGGGGTTATCTCACAGAAGCGTTTCTGCGTTTTATATGTATTTGAATTGGCCGCGTCGGAGTTGGGTCCGAGCTGAAGCTTCCTCTTAAGTAGTTGCTTGAAGTAGACTCAGCGGCGATGTATATCGTAAAGCTAATGCTGGGAACTAAAATGAAAGGAGCGTAAAAGGCTCAAGTGGAGTTTATGTAGATGAACGTGTTCAACCTGATTTATTATATGTAAACGTTTTCTTTACTATGTGCAATGCAGTGGCCGAACTGCAGCATATTTGGAGTTGCCTTCGGTAGAAGTTTCTTCGGCTGGGAAATGTCTGACGCAAATCTAACGCCGGCGGAACGGGCGTTGAGAAGTCGTGGGTTCTTCTGCCGCACCTTATGTTCCTGGCCGATGCAATAGAACGCCGAAGGTAAAAGCTTATTGCTGGCGTGTTTGCTACTGATTGCTTCTACAATGTCTGTCGCGCCACAACGGGTATGAGGCGAATGAATGCGCAAACGCACAGACCCAATAAGCGGAAAGAACGTCAACGCATACCGAAAACATAAATCAAAAACGTTTCACCAAAGTGACCAATAAGGTGTTGCATTTCCACGCACAAACCGTTTTATGAGTCTATGCCAATTTTTCTGACTCTTTTCCCTGTCGACCTAACATTACAAAGCACACGTTTAATATTACGGTAAATTTCTACTGTGACCGAGGACAACCAACATTCAAGAATATAGGAAAACATTTTGTGGCCTACAGCGTGTACAGTGAGCCGTCATTGTTTTTTTCAGTAAAAACTGGAAGTTCCTAAACAGTCCCATGTGGCACAACTGTAATCAGCTGTTTTCTTAGTAAAGTTAATGTCTTCTGCCAAGTAAAGCCACATAGAATGTGGCTTATTATACGAATAAAATGTGTTTTCCGTCTGCTCACTGATGGGAAAAGATGGCAGAGGATTCGAGCTGTCCCATGACCAGTCACCTCAGTCTGTCACTGACGCAGCGTCATCAATACAAAATTTGTGTCGCACATTTTATGTCGACAATACCCAGCAGACGTCACTGTCTTGCGACTTACTGCAAGAACTCCCCTGTCACAAAGTTTGTCCAAGTGCAGCTGCTTCCTCTGCACGAAGTGCTGAGGCAGATACACTGCCTGTTGCAGAAACACCGAAGTCGGCAACGAGCTTGGAACAAATTTCTTTGCATGTCGCAGGCTCACCACATCGCTCAACTTGCTCAGGAGAAGTTTCTTCGAAATTGTAAGCAAGCTCACAAAAAGGAAAAAGAATGACCTTGATGACTGGACGATGTCTACACTTATTACTAATCCGCAGCGGCTGAATGAATTAACCGCAGCTGCGGTGCCTGAAGTAGTCAATAAACACTTCCTAATGAGTTTAAAGGGTCTTCTCGGTAAACACTATGGTCAGAAGGAGGAGGAGGTTAAGCTGCAAATTCATAGCCTCTTTGTTGAGGCAGCATTGCCTGCGAAAGATGCAGTGTCCTGAAAAAAACTATGTCAATGACACTTCATTGCAGCTGGTTGGAGCTCCTGTGGTGTTTTGTGCTTCGTGCAGATATCAGAACTCAAGGCGCTTTGTGTTGAGAGGAAGTTAAAAAGTTAGAATGGAGTTTCACTTTTTTATAAAGTTATAAAGGAGCAAGTTATCTAAGTTATAAAGGAGTTTCGTGTTAACTGCTGGTGATCTGACCATGCAGTGTTTTCTTTCAAGTGTTGGCGATTTCAGAACTCAAGGCGCTTTGTGTTGGGAGCAGGTGATCTGTCATAGGGGTGTTGTGTGTTAACTGCGGGTGATCTGAGAATGCAAAGTGTTTTCTTCTAAGGGCAGGTGACCTCATAACTCAAGCTGCTTTCAGGAGACAAGATGCATTCTTATTTTATATTTGCTTGGGTTGTCATGTAACTGAACTTACGAATGAAGTTCAATGTAGGTTTCATTCCCTGTTGTTTTGTAAGCGTGTCGGAATGCTTCAATCCCAGTTTATGTTTATTATATGTAGGTTGTAAAATGTACTAACTCAACAATGAAACAACATGCAGCACGCAGTCATCCCAGTGAAATAAAGAATTCTATAAAATAAACAATTGTGTATGCCGAATGTTTAACACCGCTGACATCAAACTGCTTAAGCAATCCAGCCACACTAAACAAGCGCGAAGCAAGACGACACTTTTTAGTGAAGGCTTCCCTCGAAGGATTGGCGCAGCCAGAGGGTTGCGAACACCTCGAATTTTTTGTTTTTATGTACGTATATACATGCACGTATACAAACACACGCACGAACGTACATATAGAGTAGTACCCCCCTCGATTGCTCGGAATAAAATCCTGGCTGCGCACCTGGCTCGAAGAGCTCGAAAATTCGCGTGCAAACGCGCATTACCTTGCAACAAAAAGCGGTGCATTGTTTCTCAGCATGCATATAAAATTTCCTCGAGCAGGCCGGAAGGCTAGAAATGTTTTAAAGGGTGTTTAATGAAAACTTCGCACACATGTGGTGGACAATTAGGTGAGCACTTTTTGGATGCCGAAATCAGACGAATAATCGTGGCCAAGAAAGCTGTCGTTCCTGCAGCTATGTCAGTGACCGTTAACCATAACCATCCTTCATCACTAACAGTCATTCACACCTGCGGCACGTTTTAGATACATGCGGTGCAGACACGTAGATTTAAATGCATTTCAAATGTTCACATACGCCAATTTTAAACAAAGCTTATTTTTACGATTCATGTCGCAAACTTAACAGCTGCTTCGTAGCAGCAAATCTGCATGACGAAAAAAATGCGAGGTGCGCGAGCTTCAAGATCAAATTTATTTCGTACAAGGGAGTGGATGAGCAATGGTTGGTGGAAGCAGGGGATGAGTACTGGTTCTCGGAGTCTTGTGGGCAGAATTGAAAGCCAGTGGAAAGGCAACAAGTTATTAAGAATAAGAACAGGTTAGTTTTATTCTACCAATCACATAAGATGGCAAACTTGCAAAGTAATTATTCACACCATTGCTGGTTGTAATGTGATCTCTTCGTAATATATCTATCTCTTCATACTGCTCAGGTTAATTTACTATGACACATCGCTTACTAAACGAACAAAAACAATTTCCAATTCCTCACATTGATTAAGGCTGATCGACCAAGCAACATGCTGCGGGCAGTAACTGCTCAAGCTATCACAGCTGTCTCATCAACGGGAGCGCACGATGTTTTCGCATACTACAAAAGAATGAACGCGAGTACATTCATCGACCTCACATGAAAAGTCAGAACGCCGACAAAAAAAAAACAGCAGAGAAATGCCGGGATGCAGCGGGAAAATTGTATCTGCTAGTATTTACTCTGTTTTGAACACACTGTTATAGAGCCGCATAGACAGAGCAATCGTACAAGCTACACAGCGAATTCGACGAGTTGGGAAGTTAACATGCCTGCGTATATGCGTAGCGCAACATAGACGTGTCGCCCATTTTTTGTCCCGCATCTGTGTTGCGCTACACACTTGCACAAAAAATCGCACAAGTGAACAACGTCTCATGTCAGGCGTACACATTTCAGCGTGTACAGGAATGTTACTCGATGTAATTGCTGCTTTAGTGTAAAGAAGGCGAACGCACCTCGCATATCCTGGTCGCTTTCGGAGCTGACCGGTTTCGTCCGTCCGCACGGCACCGCGTAAAAAACTTTCCCACCTTTCGTGCGATTTTTGCAGTTTGGTGCGCTGCACCCCATCATATTGGAATACAAGTGTCAAATTATGTGTTTCTTACCACTCCGCCAAAGTTATTAACTTAATATCGTCGAATACCGCAGCTTCAACCCGGAACCGATCAGTGCAACTCACGATCGACGGTCCGCTGGTTGGAATTTCGATGGCACTGACAGAAACGAGTCGAGTCGGCGCCGCGACCGTAAAGTTGCCTTCGCAGCGGCACAGATGAACATTTGACGTCATTTTTGCACCACGTGATAGCGTTCGGGGAATAGCGCTGCGGGTGGTGCCGGGAAAGTTATGCACAACTCTGCTTCCTAGGGGAACATGCAGAGGAACAATAGAGCTGACTGCGCGAGCGCGCCACTGCTGTTCGCAAGGCGCGCCCCACGTGATGCGTTGTGGTCTCCCTAGCGCTGCTTTCTACCTGACATCTTGTTTCCCACGTATGCCGGTTTCATGAAATGCATTAACATAATAATTACCAGAAAAATAATACTTTTTCTCCTCCAGCCATTTGACATCGTTGCTTGTTCATCGTCTGAAAGTTTCGGCACACTTGACTGCAAGAACAACGCATACTTGGAAACACTGCTTCCGAAAACAAGCCAAGAAACGCGTGCCAACCTCCACCGTAACCACCACTGATCGCCACGTGTTCATGTCGGCTATCTGTGAGCACATGCTGCCTCATCAGCCCCCATTCTTTTATTACTGCCACTCCTCTCGGCAGCGCCTCTGCGTCTCTGAGAGTAAGTGAAATAAAATTCAGAATATATCGCTCCCGTGTAAAGGGAGCAACAAAAGCCGGCGGCACTCTGACTTTTCTTTCTCATCCACATAAGCGTTCCCCAGCCTTGTTCGTTCTGGGTCGAGACAACAGTGTCAGCTTTCCAGCACGGTCGTGCCAGCCGGAGACGGGCGACACCGCAACCGCGTCGGAACGATCCGTGCGTTTGTTTTGTGAGCCATGTGAGGCATTTAGTCTGAATGCACGCGGTGCTCACGGATTATGCGACGAGACCCGGCGGTTTGCTCTTTAACGGTTTCTTTAGAAGCGAGATATGAGAACGAATACAACTGACTGGTTCCCCTAAGCTCCTTTGTGCCCGTGGCTTTACCACACTTCTATTTTCAAGTCCCCAACACTTGCGTAGCTACTGCTCGTTGCTGCTATTCTCGTTCTATCTCCTTCCATTTATTTTTCTTCTTGCTTAGCGACACATCATCGGTATGCTTATTTTCTAGCGCGTTGCTGTGTTTCGTCATGAAATGAATCGATATTCGCCGCTCTTCCTGCGTAATGTTGAGTATTGTTTCCTGAAACATACCCACAACGAAACATCGAATAACTAAGTGAACACTTAAGTAAACAAGCATGCTAAATTCCAAGAATCACGCAAAAGAAAAAGTAGACAAAGGATGTTGCATCAGCCAAAAAAGAAAATGAAAAAAAGCCGCGACACGTGTTGCCAGACGACAGATGCACGACAGCTACTACTCGAAGTTTTCAGACTGCATTGCTTACGGCGCAGAAGATTGCGTATTCTTTTTTTTATATCTATTACTTTAAGGAACAACACGTGATTTGTTTAATAGTGAGCGATTTAAAGCTATGAAAAGTTCCTAGCATCGCTCCCATGCTCATTTCTTACGATGATAAGGCCGCTTTTCGTAAAGCTGCCATTTCATGCAAAAGGGCACGTTTCTGTATCACGCCTTGCCTTTTTCTGAACCTTATACTTTCCTTACCGTTATAAAATGGCGCCTTTTAGCCTTAACATATGGTCGATTTGTCAATACGGACATAAGCAAATTATATGGAGTGCACAACATACATATGCTTACGGCAATTTTCGTTTCACACACGAAGTGTCGGAAAAAAAGTATTATCCTGCGGGCCCTAACGGTTTTTCTGCATGCGAAACAAACAAAAAATAAGGCTGGGAAAAGTGCCAGGATACAGTCATAGCACGGATAGTTGGCGCCCTTCACCTTTGCGGCACCCATCTGTACTGGAATGGTTTGCTTTTGTAAGTAGCGCATGTTTTCGTAAATTTATACACGTCTTCATGTGAAGCAAATAAGGCATCTACTGTGGACGACTCAGGTTCATATCTGTAATGAAATGCTTTGCTTTTGTGCATTGTAGTGCATGGTTCGTAAATTCATGTTCATTTCTACACGTGAAACAAGCACGGTTTCTACAGTGGCACTGGATTCAGGACTGCGACTCAGGTTCATATCGGTATTGGAATGCTTTGTTTTTGTGCATTGCAGTGCGTTGTTTCTTAAATTCATATACATGTCTGCACGTGAAGCAAGCAGGGTTTCTAAAGGCACTGGTTTCAGGACTGCGAATGGAGCTAAGGTTCTAATGAAAACTGCACTCTTGCTAGGCCAAAAGACTTCTGATGGGACGCTGGCATCCTTACGTAACTTTCACTTTATTCTTGAAAGGGTAATTTGCATATGCTAAGGGCGCTGTAATATAACAAATGTAAAATATCCGCAGCTCATGTCTTTATTACGAAATGTTGTTTTTTTGCCAATAAAAATTCCAGTCATTTTCGTTTTTAGCAAAATATATTTCCTCGTCCGCTACGTCGCTAAATAGAGCACGAATGTATTACGTCGTAATGGCGTTACCGCTAAGCGCATTAAAAGAAAAGACTTCCTAAAAAACGTGACCACAGTTAAAACACCACTATGTTTCACCGACTCAATTTTCTAACACCCAAAAAAAATATTATTCAATAACAATGATTTACAGGTAGCAATTACGTGTGAAGAACGCGTAGAAAATTTCGTCCATGTGTCGGAATTATCGGAAGGCCATATAGAAATTGGTGATGCAATATTTACAATGTATTTATTGAGTCGTTGATAGATTGAAACTTTTATAAGAAAGGATGACCTAGTGGCCTAGCATCTCGGAAAGGATCAGATAAAAGGAAGGACGTCCGCCTCCTTAACCTTGCACAGCACAGCGTGAATTCTTCTGGTGGCGTCTGCTTGCGTTGCGAGCCAGTCGTCGTACGACGCCGCCCTTTGAGGTTGGGTGTGCTTGTCCCTGAGGCTGGCTATGGCAGGAAAGCACAAGATCAGTTGTTTCATGTCGACGTTGGTTACAAGGCGGTTGGGCCATTCCACTTGTGTTCCTTCCGACTTGTTCAGAACATGCGGTCGAATAGGGGTTGTAGCTCTCGCCTTGAGTAAGAGAACCCAGGCTCCTCTGCCACGGCGAGTGCGAATGGGAGGAAGGATTCTAGGAGTGGACACCCGTAGTAGAGCTTACTCTCGTGGTTCAGTGATGCAGTCGGTGGTGGGGCACAGTGATGGATGACGAGGAGGTATGGGTGTGTTCCAGCAGTGATGGGCTCACGTCAATGCTGCGATGGCAATCCCCTATAATTTTCTCGCCGGAAGCCTCATGGGCCGCCAAGTTCCTCGCTTTGCTCAGGCTGATGCCTGGCGTGCAATGTGCGATAAAGCCTAGGCATTTGTTATCCCGCTTGTGGCAACAAGCTTGTTCTATGCGATGCGCTATAGTAGTCACGTAGGACCGGGTGTTCACTTGCTTTAGGGTCTCTTGACTGTCAGTAAATATGTGAACGATGGCTTTTTTGCACTCATAAAAGATTTGAATTGCTTCTTCAATGGCTTGTAGTTCAAGCATGGTGGTGGTCCATTGAACAGAGCCGCTGTGGCTCACAG
Source organism: Dermacentor variabilis (assembly GCF_050947875.1). Lineage (NCBI taxonomy): Eukaryota > Metazoa > Arthropoda > Arachnida > Ixodida > Ixodidae > Dermacentor > Dermacentor variabilis. The sequence continues at coordinate 193,847,160 of NC_134571.1, forward strand.
CATGTACTTGTCCGTTTTCTGTGCAATAAGCAGTAGCGGCATACATTTGACGGGAACCTTCGTCGTATTGTAGGGCAGCGTCAGTGTACAATTTGGTTCCTTAAAGTTGTCCTCGTGCGTCTATAAGCCTCTCTGTTGGCGGTTGTGTCCTGTTTGTGCCGTTGTTGTTTGTGAGGATTGGTTTGGGTTCCATAACCTTGTTTATGTTCGAAGGCCGAAGGAGGTTGTTCAGCTCTAGCAGGTGCAGGTTCGCGCCAGGCAATCCAGATAACAGTCGCTTGCAATTCCATGTGTTCTTCAGCCTCGATTCATTTACTGTGGGTTAAATGATAACCTACGTTTGAAGACGCCTGCAGAATTTGCCGCCACGATACTGACGGAAGCTTGGTAGGGCTTTGATTTCGCGTCTCCTTTGGATCACATCTGATCATCTGCTTGTGTGCGTCGAGCAGAGCAGCAAAATGGCGGCGCCCTTCTAGTTGTCCATTTCAATTCATGGGCGCCATGAGGAGCATTTCCTCGGGAGTTGATTATATTACATCTATAGCTAAACTTTCAGACTTGCTAGTGTGCCATTCCACGTGCTCTTCTGCCTCGATTCGGTTAAGGCTTATTATTATTTAATTAATTCATTCATTTATTTATTTACAAAATACTGCAGGCCCAAGCTAGGGCCCATGCAGGAGGGGTATCAAAAAGGTTTACACAAGCACTGGTAAAAGCATCAAATAGAAATCATCACAAATCATGAAGAGAGAGAAATAAATAATATATACATAAAGGTGACACATAAATGAGCACCTTATGGCCGTGAAAACAATTTTGAACATTGAAACTTTAGGAAAAACAGGTCTTTGCAAAAAAATAACATCAAGAAAAGCGCTTCACGTTATGACGTCAATGCGTCGAATGAGTCACGGTTTTGAAGCATACATAGCGGCCAAGCGTTCCACTCTGTAATCGTTCGTGCAAAAAATGAAAACTTGAATGTGTTAGTACGTGTTCTAAATGGTGTTATCGATTCAGCATGACGATTTCGAGTCAGTCGTGACTTCAGAGGTTGGATGTACGAAGCAGCGTCTAATGCGAGATGGTTGTTTTTCAAGTGAAAAAGAAACTTTAATCTCAGAATTTTGCGACGTACCTTAAGTTCCTCGATATTATTAATCCACGTGCGTTGAAGGATGCGTTCGCAGACGCCTGAACAATTTGGCGCTACCATACCTAGGGAAGCTGGGTAGGGCGTTGATTGCGCGTCTCCTTTGAATCACATTCCATCATCTGCGCCATTTCGCGTTTGCAGGGTGACAACATGACGGCGCCCTTGTAGTTGTCGATGCAAATTCATTGGCGGCATGAGGAGCTATTCCTCTGCAGTTGATTATATTAACTCTGTGGCGAAGCGTTTCAGACTTCCTAGCGTGATAACCACCGCAGTAGATTTCTGGCTAGGGAGTTGGGCTACTGAGCTCTTTAGCTGTGTCCATGCGATATCCGTTTATTCTGACGTTCATAGATTCTATCGTTTTACCGGTATATTGTTTCTTACGGAAGCAACATTCAAGCATATTAATGACATCGGAACTAGTGCAAGTAAAGCTAGATTTCACTTCGTGTGTATAACTATATTTACGGTGCCCTTAATTTCAATGTCACTTTGAAAGTGCCTGCAGGTTTTGCACCATGGGTCAGATGTTTTTATTAGGGGGGAATGATGTTGAATGACTTTTCTCTTTACTGACATGTCCTTAAATTTCTGTCGGGGCAATTGGTCCCCCTTGGTACAACCTGGAACAATATTCTCAGACGTCCTTTACTTGATAATATTGGTTGGTATCTTCGTAGGATGTTGTTTGTATGGCAGGACATTACAGCATTTTGTTATAAAGGCTGGTGGTCTGCCAGATTCTGGTGTAGGCTGTTATCTAATTGCGATTGCCTCACCAATCTTGATATGTCGTCATGGGCTCTATCGAGTAGAACTTGTGCAATGCTAATTTCTGCTAGCGTTGCTTTAACCTCATTAGGTGGTGGATATAATGGTTGTCTTCGTTTCAGATTTTATCATTTGTTTTCTTTGTCCGACAAAATTTCCTTGCTTCCGGTGTCGCGGGTGATGACTGTTGTAGCCTAAATATTGCTTGCTATCTGTAGGATTCCGATAAAATGTCGCCTGTGGTGTGACTGCGCCTCTCTAAGGCTGAATCGAAACAATCACAGCGTCTCAACGAGCTGGCTTTCCCCGCGAGGAGTTCACAATTTGAAGAACTGCTCAGCGGTGTTCACTTGGACATTGATGCTTTCGCATTCACAACACATAAGTGCTTAGGTGTCCTCAGGTTTTTTTAATATCCCTCGACTGAGGGAACGACTTCCTCTTGAATTGATACCACGCAATTACTTACATCATCAATAAAGATGAAAATTCTCGATTTGTCTGTAATAACATTGAGGTCTAGATGAGCCATTGCATTGTAGCCTATATTCGTGAATCTGTAAATTTCTTGCCTTGTTCGCGAGTAGCATCATGTCGTCCGCAAACATCAGCGCAGAGACCTTCTGTTGTACTTTTGGCTCATTAAGGATGCAAGATAAATCGACAACTTATTCAATGCTTTCCAGCAGGCATGCCCTTAGCTTAAAGCGTCAAGAACAATGGAAACCGGTGTCATCCTTCATTCAGCCCTCGGTAAATGTCTACTAGTTCATTGCATTTTCGGCTATGCCATACAATTTGTACAATGTTTTTTTCATTATATCTCCCTGAACATATCTGCGAACTTGTTTTCTTTGGCATCGTGCTTTAGGCTATTCCACAGCAATTCGCAGTCTACGTTGTTTTAAGGGTCCTGGATATTTCCAAATGCTATCCATGAGGGCCAATTGGGAGCTACCTGTATCTTTATGCATTGGTTTCAATATCATATTACACTCTTCTTTGTTTGTTCAACTTGCGACATTAAAGTAATACGTATTTATGCGACTACACCCCACCCCCTACAAAATGCCTTATATTCGCTGTGTTCTTGTCCAATTTCCCGTAGGGTCTGAACAAAATCACTTGATGAAGAAGAAGGCATCGGAAAATAAAATGGTGACCTTTACTGCAGGATAATGCTGCTTCCGCAGAAAATGCGTTCACAGCCGAAGGAATCATGGAAGTCTCCTTTCTTGTTTCCTCCTTTGAAAACGAGTGGCCTGACATTCTTCGTTTTTCACACTGCAGGTAATGAGAAGAAAACGTTAAATACAATATGCATACCGCTAAATAATAATATTTTAATGTTATTGTCGTAGGATAGGAAGTAGCAAGAACGTCGAATTTGTTGAAATGGCACGACTGCATTTGGCTTCACAGCGCATATCATCATCTCCAATGATGCAGACGCAGCGCAATTACAGATTTCGTGCCAATAGTTTTGTAAGGGTTGTCAAGTAACAGTAGCAGTGTAAGAGCCGCCCCAGCGTTGTCATCATCAGAACTGCAGCAACGGTAATATTTAGGTGAATAGAACGAAAGAAAGACCGCAAGAAAATATTGATGGTAAGCAGCGAAGGTGGCAATATTTAACAATACAAGAACACCTCGCTCCACCAGGACTTCGCATGCTTCTAGAAATTTCATCTCATTGCACGAATGGTGGCCGCTATTAGGCACCTGCGTTATGTAGTCCCTTTTCGTCCGTGTTTATTGCGCTAGACTGAATTCGACACTGAACTGACAGGTCGCGAACAGCAGATGAATTCAGCAATACAAGCATTTACACCACACTCGCCCGCTCGTCGTCTTCCTTGCGCGATAGCTACTCTACATCCTGGTCTCTATCATATTACTAAGGCGGTAAAGTTTGGCCAGTGAAGCACGCCTGTTTGGGGTCAGCGCAAAAACGACCACAAGATGGAGAATACAAGGCACAGAACCTCGTCACGAGGCCTCTTCTTTCTGCTGCCGTCGTTTCTACCGTATATTTCAAATGCGAGCATTTCGCTGGTCCCCACGGCACAGCACTAATGAATGAAGAGCTTTCAGATAAGGTAATGTGTGCGCGCTGCAAGCACTCAGGCGCAGATACAGTCCCGCGTAAAGCGAGCGTGCGCCACGCATGTGTAGTTGCGCTCCGATTGAGCAAAGCAGACGCTGTTGTGTAGCGCCACCATGCAGTCTGCGTGACTGGCGACACTTCGGTTGCTGTGTCATGGCCAGCGCCGGAAAGCATGTTCCATCTCGCGCTTGAATCGCTTGACCAGAGGTCATCGCGAGCTAGCTTTACTGGCCGGCCTAAAGTACGGGTACAATGAAGAGGTTGCGCTGAGTTTGTGCTCTTGAAAAAGAGCGCTGGGTAGCCGCGTCCGTGTGCGCATGCGCTGAGGCAGCAACTCATTGCCGCGCCGATGCGAGCCACGTGAAAGCCGCTGAACTGTACAAGGAACCAAATTTTCGGTGATTCTAGCGTAGTTGGCGTGACGTATCCGACCACACCGGCCGCTGTCTGGCAGGTTGGAAACGCCGGCCTGTATCCAGCGCTTGAAGGCCCAGCCGTTCCGGCGGCGCTGCTTGCAAGCAACGCTCAGTGATGAACACGTAATGAAACGGCGTAGTTCTTGCAGCGCCCGACCCACGACATGTCCAGCGCGCCTCCTCGCGTCGTGTGCTTGCGGGGTCTGAAAAATCTTTTCAGATGGCTGGTGCACACTTTATGGCGCACCAGGCTTTCTACCTCGCGTCTCTTCGCTTTGGCGTTGTCATATGCCCAACAACGAAGTGCGACGTTGATTATGCCTCCTGTGATGCGTTGTGTTCGAATACCACGGCGAGAAGGCTCTGCTGGAGCTATACTGACATATTTTTTTTAATTCCTAGACGAAGCAAGACGACCCCCGTTATAGGATGATGGAGTTTCACGCCAATACTGCGACATAGCCAGTCATTCGATGGTGAGTAAGGCTCGGCGCACGCGACCTCCTTTTTTTACGAGACATATTTCGTTCCCGTCGAACGCCTTCTATGCTGCATCCCTTTTCCAAACATACTCGCGTGCAACTTGCAGAGTCGTGTCCTTGATGACCAATCCCAAATTCTTTGCAAGAGTGGAGCAGCCCAGTGCGCGGCTGCTCTGCTCGTGCGACAATCTAGGGACCGACCATTAGAATTACTTTTGAAGATACATCTTTTTTTCATTTGTTGTTCCTTTTCTTTGTTAACATATAGGTACATTTTCAGGCCATGTGAAGTAATATGTTTAAAACCGAATAAGCTATGGGAGGTTCTTATTATTTGGTCCGACTTGTGCAACCTTTGCTTATTCGCGATTTTTATTCGATGCACATGGCACATAACTGCACAATGTCTGGACACGAATAAATTAGAGAATACTTTGTCAACTCCAAATGCCCATTTTAATGCCGTGTAATTGATGTTTTCAACTGCCTAGCATTTTCAATAAATATCATATCGGCAAAGGCTCCAAAAAACCGAGTGTTTCTTTCTTTGACGCATGTTATGTCGTACTGGAACAGAAGCGCTCTTTAGTACGAAATTATCTCTTATCGCAGGTTAGTGGGGTCTAGGATTCACCTCAATTTGAACAGAGAAAGAGTAAAATTGGTCTTGCAGGTACTTGCAAACAAATATGCAGCCTTAGAACAGAGGGACGAAGATGACAAAGAGTTAATGAATGAAATCGTAACTGGGCTGGCTTCAGAGGCAGCAATTGATGTGGGAGGCAAGGCACGAAGGTAACCAGTAAGCAAGCTTTCCCATGTAACTAAGGAAATAATAAAGAAACGATAAAGAATGACAGTGTCCAATTCAAGAGAAGATAGAATTCGCGGAACTGTGAAAACTGATCAACAAGGCCAAAATAAGTGATATTCGAAATTATACCGTGAGAAAGAGTGAAGAAGCCGTAAAAAGTGAACGCAGCCTAAAATCAGTGAGAAGGAAACTTGGCATTGGACAAACCTAGACGTGTGCAGTGAAATATAAGCAGGGTAGTATCGTCAGCAATCTCGAAGGTATAGTAAAAGTAGCGGAAGAATTCCATACTGACCTGTACGGTGCCCAGAGGAGCCAAGATACCTACATTAGAAACAGTAATGAACAGGATACAGCAACAAGGTACTGGGTACCAAGACGACGAGAGGTAACATTTGAATAATTAGGTTTATTAGCTTGGCATTCACTTTAAGTTTACACTGTACACATATTTACGCACAAAACGACGTGATAGCCGTCGTTGACGGCCTGCCTCACCAGCGTGGTCTCCTTGGTGAAGTGGCACCGTAGTCCGCTATCTCTTTGCTCACCCCATAACTACTCAGACCCTTTCCTTAGGTTAGTTTTCACTGCATCCAAAGGACCCGCGTACCAGCGGGAGGCGGAGACTTCTCCTACTCCCATCAATCAGGCAAGCCGACAGGATCCAATAGAAGCCAGAGTTTAACCGGCCAAAATTGGTCGCGAACACACTCTGCCCACATAACAAAATCGACCATGACTAAAGAAGGTTAGCCAACCCTACACAGCGGACCGTGAGACAACCGCGCGACACGTGCATGAAGTGGCTGCCAGGTACGGCGGCGTCGGCCGGGCGAGAGAACGGCCCGAGGCGCCGTCGCGGTCATTCCCGCACAAATTCTCCCTCGCATCGACGAACACACCACAGTTACGGAAAGAAAGAAGGCGCCCGCGGTATACTCTCTTCGCGACGCTACACTAAGAGGCATGAACGAAATAATTTGTACGAAGTGGGCAGGAACATCTTAGTCGACAGAGTCTGCGTCTTCCCTTCACTTCTATTTCTGAGAAGACCCTCACTATGGGGGCAATATATTGCCCCCATATTGCTTTTACACATTATATATATATATTATATGTTAATATATATTATATATGTATTGCCCACATATTGCTTTTATATATAGAAGGGGTGGGGTTAACATCGCAAATAATAACATTCCCTTCATGACGACAGCTGCGATGTAATTTTATCTAGAAACCTTTCGGGGCAGGTGAGGACTTCCACTTCAATGGGAAGGTCGTTCCAGTGACTTGCTGTGTGGAGGAGAAAAACGTTTGGGAATGGTAGTTGTACGGGCACGTTGTATGAGGCGTCCGTGATGGATATATATATATATATATATATATATATATATATATATATATATATATATATAGAGAGAGAGAGAGAGAGAGAGAGAGAGAGAGAAACTTTTTCTGTCTGTTTAGGGGTGGTCGCAACCCCTAAATCAAGGGCCCCACTTGTCTCTGCCGCCTGACTTAGCTAACGAAGGACTTTTGTCCTGTCAAGTGGGAGCGGGTGAGCTGTGCCTCCCACTGCTCCATTGTGTTATTGTTATTTGATCTATAAGGCGCTTAGTGCAATCTCAGGTTACATGTTTTAGGGTGGGTATACCACTGCACCACTTGCAGGGGGCCCCATAGCGAATGGAATACATGACGTTTAACAGTTTAAGATGGGGGAATACCCCAGTCTGTATTTTCCGCCAATCGGTTAAGTTGCCGGTGAGGCGGCGGGTATTTTCGGTGGACTCCGCGCTGATGAGGAAGGGTGCCTTTCGCATTTAAATTGATGGGTTTTCAAGAGGAATACTGCCAGTGGTTAGGGTTAGAAAAGGACGCCTTCGGCTCGGTTGGTGCACCTTCGAGCTAACGCGTTAGCCTGTTCGTTCCCATGCACACCCGTGGTTCCCGGGCACCAGAGTAGGCGATGACGGTGGTTGAAAGATTTGGGAATTATCGCGAAGCTAGCCGGGGAGTCACGTGCCCCTTGAGAAATATGTGACGTGTCTCCCGGGAGTCTGTGACCACAGCCGAGTCCCTTTTCGAACGCTGTGCGTGAGCGAAAGCGATCTGCACTGATTCAGCGCCGAGCATTTTCAGTTTCTATATATGGCTTAAGCGCCGAGCATGTTCATGCTTAAGCGCGGGCGTTCTGTGCTCTCTTTGGCTGCCCCGGCTGACGTGGTCGCGGACTTTGCGCGTGATTTCGGCCGAGGCGGGGAATGCGCCGTGCCCGACACGGTTATTCGCTTCCGGCAGATCGCGTTCATAAATACCAGGGCGTACCCTTGGTAGCGCTGCCCGGTGACCTCGGCATATGCAGCTGCGTCCGTGTTGTACGTGTAGTATGTGTGGTTATTAGAGTACCTCCACTGAAGACGTTGAGCGCGAGCTTCGAGCCTTTCGTGGTTTTGCTGCGTGTTCTTGGGAATCGGAGCTATTGTAATTTTGGATCTCCAGAAAGCAGGGACAGGTGCGGCCTATTCGGTGATGAAAATTGGGTATGCTGGGATATGGAGTCCAACCAATATTGTCCTACCAGTTTTTGTGAAGCTGAGGCGTTCCCTCTGTCGCATCAGAGTGGCTTGCCTGAGCTCATCGAAAATATTCTGTACTCCCAAAGCTAGCAAGCGTTCCGTTGAGGTACATTTAGGCAGGCCCAGGGCCGCCTTGAAAACAGTTCGAATAATCGTGTTCGCCTCCCTGTCCTCTTCCCGCTTCAGGATTTGGCGATGTAAGCCATGCGCGACTCGACCAACTACTAAGGCCTGTACGAGCGTCAGGGTATCGTCTTCTCACATGCCCACCTTACGATACGTCACTCGACTCATCATTTGATGGATTTAGTGGGTTGTGGATTCGGGAGTTTTGGGCGTCTGTACTGCATGCTCTCCCGTCGCTCTGAAGCCACAAACCCAGGACTTTTATTGCGGATACCACTCGGACTGTGTGGCCCTCAACCAGAATGTTAATCGAACACCTGTATTTGTAGCCCTTCGCGTGTATACGGATGACCTCGGACATTTAGGGCAACCAATTCAGCCCGCTTCCTCGGGAAAAATTCTCCACCGATAATACTGCGCTTTGAACCGTATATTCTGTATCCCTTAAGGAACCGCTGCTCGCCCAAAGTATGATGTTCTCCGCGTAGAGCGCGTCACCTAGGTCGGGTATCCGATACAGATCACGTGGTTAGCGACACATTGCCATATTGAAGAGCATAGACGATATTATCGCTCTTTGAGGTGTTCCTTTGCCGGGCATTTTATATATCTCCGATGTCATTTTGTCAGTATTGATGCGTTCCTCGCGGTTGGAAAAACACGCCCTTGTTAAATTGTAGGTGCACTCGCCGCAACCTGCGAGTTCGAGTTCCTTGAGTATTATGGCGTGAGACGTTGTCGAAGGCTCCTTTGAGGTCCAGTAGTATGACTTGTCTCTCGTCGCCGTACGGTAATTAGATTTTCGTCTCTATGTAGGAGGAACGCGGATGAGATGATAAACCCGTGCGATATCCTATCATGCATTTGCGGAACCAGTTCCGCTCTTCCAAGTATCGCCGCTCTCTGCTATGGGTAAACCTCTTATAGAGCTTTCCCAGGCAGGACTTGAGCAATAGCGGCCTGAGGGCATCAAACGAGGGATTGCTTTTTGGTTTCGTGATCATGATTATTTTAGCCGATTTCCTTTCTTGGTGCAAGTCACCCTTGACCCAGTACTCGCTGTTGAAATTCTTGGATATATTAGCTAGGGCTGCCGACTCAATATTTCGAATCATTGAATTTTTGATCGAGTCTGGGCGCGGTGCCGAGTTCGTAACTGCTGCTTGCGCCACCTAGTACACGTATGCGTGTTTTATTTCTTCGTCTAACTTAGGGTTGGCTTCTCCCACGTATGGTGCATGGCGATCCTCTCGCGCGTAAGCGTCCTATGTATTTTTTCTGAAGGGCGTCGAGTTGTAGTTATTGTCATGTACCCTCAAAGCTTCTTGGTATTTTCTGCACGCGTGCTCATCGGGTCTAGTATGCTCAGTAGCGTTGATGTAAGGTTCTTGTTTGAGCTGGCAATAGTTAAATTTATTGAATAGACAAATGCTAGAAATGCGGCGATAGAGGGAAAGAGCGGATAATGGCGACTGTAGCTTGTGAGATGATACGCCTGTATTGTATGAGTATGAGCGACGAAAGAAACGAGCAGCTCTGTTTTCCACGACTTCTAATGAATCAATGAGGTGTACGTGTCGTAGATTTCAAATGGCGGATGCATACTCGAGTTTTGGTCTCATCGATGATTGGTAAGCAATTTTACATTCACAGTGGCGTCGCGAAGATGACGCTTGAGCAAGCCCAGTTTTTTTTTTTCTTCCGCAAATGAGATTACGTTTGTTACAGGCCCACGCCACGATAGATGATTACTGATAGTGATGCCTAGATTTGAATAGAATCGGAAAATATGGACCGGAAACGTTTGACAGGGGAATGAAATACCGTGTATGTGAATAAAAGCGGTTGACGATGGCAATGAAAAGACGTGAGCTGGTATATAGTGGGATTAAGGGTTTCCAACCGAAGATTACGCCATGGTGGAAAACATTAAGGTTGTCCTGGAGGAATTCCCGAGCAGTACTATTAGTAACTGGGGTATAAATGACGCAATTGTTCGCGAACAGGCGAACACAAGACGGCGCAATCTGCGGCGAATAATTACTATATGTTGTAGCGTTCCTAACTAGAACGGCAACAGAAATGACATAATCTAAGTGAGAGGGGTGCCATCCGCCATTTTATTCCAACTTCTTCCTTCTCACTTCTCCCCTAGCCCCTTTCTTCGTCTTCTGTCATGCGTCCAGCGCAGACCGCTGCATATGTTAGAAATAGGAGGGGTCCGAGCAGAGTTCCTTACGGAACACCTGATGTTCCCGGTGATCTGTTTGAGGAGTCTTTAGTAATGACAAGACTGTGAGCGCTTCGTGAGGAATTCCGTTTTCCATGCGATAATATCTGGCTGTAAGTCAACTTTTGAAAGCGTTAGGAGTAGGCGTTTGTGCGGTACGTTATCGATTGCTTTGACAAAGTTCCGAAAGGTGGCATCAGTGGGTTACTTATTATCAAGATTAGAATGGAGACTGTGAAGAAAGATGGCAAGCTGCGTATCGCACGACAAGCCTTTTTGAAATCCATGTTGGGATGCAGGGAAAAAAGTTTGTCGGATTTAAATGCTCCATACCCTGAGAGTAGATGACGAGCTCCATGAGTTTACAAGAGATGGTAGTTAGGGAAATGGGTGGGTAGTGGAGCAGGAAATTTTTGTCACATGATTTGAACTCTGCGACGAGCTTTCCTATGCTCCATTTTCTGAGATACCCGTGACGAGTGACAGAGCAAACAACGCAGAAATGAGACGAAATGTGCTTGGAATTCTTTAAAAATTTTGCATTAATTTCGTCGGTTCCAAATGATGATGAAACGGTTAATTTGTCGATTATACACGAAACGAATTTTTCAAGAGAACTGATGGTTCGTATAGCCGACACAGTAGTCGAAGGCAACGAAGGAAGTGCTTCTTCATGTTCACTTGTGAATATTGATAGAAATGCCCTGTTGAAAATGTTGGCACAAAAAGAATTATAGACAGTGTCACCGTTATGGTTGGTTAGGTTATCCTTGGTTATCGTTTTGGGTAAACCTTGGCGAAGAAAGGAAGGTTTCGCGCACCGAACCGAAGATATGTATACATCTTGAGTCGCATAGTAAATTTTCCACACCACGGAACTCGGCCTAAAATTTGGTACGCGGAAGAGCCACTGTTTCTTGTTTTTAATCTCTTGAGAGAGAGAGTGAGAGAATGAAGAGGAAAGGATGGGAGGTTAACCAGATATGAGTTTCCGGTTTGCTACCCTACACTGGGGATGGGGGAAAGCGGTTAGAAAGATGACAGAGAGGAGGAGGAGGAGGAGAAACTTTATTATTGCAGAAACCGTTGCGCGGTTTATTCCTGGGTGGTTCCCTCTGACAGGGCTCCACTGGCGATCGCGGCTCGCCGGGCCTGGTCGAGGGTCGCCAGTTGGCTTCCCAGGTCCAGTTCGGAGAGTCTCGCCTCCCAAGACCACGTAGTGAGTGTGTGTGTTGTGACTCGTGGCGAAATTGCGTCGCCCGGACGGTCGGTGCATTCGTGTGTTATGTGCGCGAGTGTCGCTGTGTGGTTGCTACACCAGGGACATTCTCGGGACGTATAACTGTCTGGGTAGATTGCGTGTACACGAGACAAGTGTGGGTATGTGTTAGTTTGCAGGCGGCGCCAGTCCCTTGCCTGGAGTTTATTGAGAGCTTTGTGTGGGGGAGCGTATTGCGTTCTTCCGAGCCGTTGGTCCTGTAGTATTTGTTGACCTGTCGTTAATAACTCGTGGGTCGCTCGTCGGTCTCTCGGGGGCTGAAGAACTGTGTGGTCCGCCGCTCGGCTAATGAGACCTCGAGCTGCGCAGTCTGCCTCTTCGTTGCCCCGCAGGCCTTCGTGCCCGGGGCACCAGACGATACCATGGGTCCATTGTAGTGTGCGACCCAGGATTCGAATGGCTTGTATAGGGAGTGTTCCATTCAGGTATAAACGACAAGCCGCTTGTGAGTCAGTAAGCACACGGGCGGACCTTCCCTTGCTCTCGGCGTCGCGAAGTGCGAGAGCGATTGCTGCTGCTTCTGCTGCTGCGCTGCATGTGGCGCGGATGGAGGCTGAGGCTACCAGGTTCCCCTGATTGACAACGGCGATTGTGTATTTGAGCCCGCAACGTGGCGACGAGGGATACGGGCTAGCGTCCGTGTAGTACGTATCCGGGTCTCTGAAACAACGTTTGTGCAACATGCGGGCACGCGCTGCTCTTCTCTCCTGATTGTGGGTGGGGTGCATGTTCTTGGGGATAGGGTCTACTACAATGCTCTCTCTAATGTGGTTAGGCAAGAGTTGTGTTTCTTCTTTGCAATATACTGAGGTTTCAGCGGGTACCCTAGCCGTTGAAGGTGACAGAGAGGAAAACGCTAAAAAAAAACACTCACACGTGGAGACGCACACACAAAAGGAGTTCCAGATAAAGTCGTTCACACAGGCCGGTAGATCGCAAAAAGCGCAATAGCGCTTGCACGGCCTTCTTCTGTGACGGTAGGTCCTTTCGGTGTTGTAGAATTCTTGTTTCGGATAGCGGTTGGTCGTGTAGTTGGTCAAGTTCGTGGCGAAGGCATGCCCTCTGTGGACTGTACTGCGGGCAGGCGCACAGAATATGGCCAATTGATTCTTCATGGCCGCAGTGGTCACAGGTTGGGCTGTCGGTCATCCATATGCGGGATGCATAGGCTTTGGTAAAGGCGATGCCTAACCAAAGTCGATATATAGGCGCGGCGTCTCTACGGCGAAGCTGTGATGGCGCTCGAAGACTTAGTGTGGGATCAAGTGAGTAGAGTCGCGTATTTCCTAAATGCGTCTCATTCCATTGCGACGCGGTGCACTGCCGAGCAAGTAGGCTGAGCTTCCGTGCCGCGTCAGTTCTAGAAAGAGGAATTGTGACGTGGCACTCCTCAGTATGGGCTGAGGGGGCAGGGCGATGCGCCCGTTCATTGCCGATAATCCCGCAGTGACTTGGAAGCCACTGAAAGGTTATTTAATGGCCTGCATCACTTATATGTTGTAACGTCTCTGTAATATGGAATATTAGTTGTTCGTGCGGTCCGCGTCGTAAAGGTGACAGTAGAAACTGCAGTGCCGCCTTCGAATCGCAGAATCTCTTGAGTTTTTTCGTTAAGTAAGGAATCTCCCCATCAGCGTTCATGGTGCAGCTTGAGATATACCTATTCGTTAGACTACTAATTTTAAGTTTGAAGGTTGACCAATTATCGTGAGTTGTGTTCTTACGGCAGTGAATTTTGAAATCTGGGAAAAAGAGATTTAACTGATTATTTCTTGCTATGTAGTCAGGCATATGACGTATTCTTATATTTTGGAAACGCTCCTTCACTCAGGAGTAATGTTGAATGCGGCGTGAGTTACCTTATGGTCTCTGATTTCTCTAAGGCAAGTAATCGAAGCTAAAATCTTAGGGTGTCTAGTTAAAATGATATCTAGAATATTTTATGATGTTTCTGTGACGCGTGTTGGCTTGCTTATTATTTGGCAGTAACTAAATTTAAGACATAGGTTGACAAATTCGCGGATTCGTGAGGTAGCAAATCATGAGGTAGATAGTGCCAGCTAATAGATTCATAGTTAGTCACCAAAAGGAAGAATTCGCGCGTTGAGAAAGTTTGATGTTGTTCGTAACAAAACATTGTTCAGTTTGCGGGAGAAGTCGAGACTATCATGAGGTGGTCGATAGCAGGCACCAGTTAGTGTGGTTATTGGCGCAGAGCAGCATAAGAGCCACAAAACCTCAAGGTCCAACGAGATATTAACGACTAAGAACGGTAGTTCCTGATCAGATGCAATTAAAACACGAGATGCGAGAACCGACGCGGTCATTGTGAAAAAGGCAAAACTTCTAGAAATCGCGTAAAACATCGCAATCCCATATGGTAATGTTGAACCACACTTCAGCTAGCACGAGTATGTTACTGTTAGATGATTATACGAGATAGGATGTAAGCTGTCGTTTTCGAAGGCAGCTCCGTGTGTTTGTAAATATTACCGAAAACCAAGACCAGTTTGGGGGTTGGTTCTTGGACGAGAATTGGGACCTGGGAACTGCGGAGACTGACGACGAACTGATGTATGCTATGCGATTTGTTTAATTGATTCAGACGCGTCGTCATAGAAAAAGTGCTTGGGAGCAACACGCAGCGTCCTATACCAGATCAAAAAACTTGGAGTTTTCTATCGTAAAGGCAACGAATTCCTCATGAATGTCTTGAACACTGTGAGAATAATCTTTGCCGATGGTAAACTGGGTTTCTTTTTTTTAATTTTGGCTCGTTGGAAAGAGCAGCGTCTTTGGTCTTGAATCATGTGAATTCGGCAATGATAGGATGATGGTGGTCAGGGGTATGACGACCGAGTTTGTGAGGGCGTTCGACACCTTTAGGATACAAAGTTAGTTGGATGTGCTGAAGACCGTTATCGACGATAACCTTTTCAGATTCGGCAAATGCTCCAAGGGGTATTATTCAAGGAGACCATAAAAAATTAGATTATTTCTGCCTGAGCCCTTTTCAGTGTCGTCAAGACGAAGCTCTAGGTAGTGAGCCAAACACTCTGTGTGCTTAGCGGTAGACTGAAATGTCTTAATCTCGGTCTGAATTATGGGCAGAGCCTGGCAATGTTCTTACATATCGGTGAGGCTAGTGTTGAAGTCTTATATCGCTCTCTGTACGGAAACTGTGCGTCCCTTGATTTCTAGCAATTCAATGATTGGTGTTCTCTGGCCAGCAGACAGCTTTTTCCATTCATCAAGAGCATCATCCAACATGTCAGGTTCAGGGTTTATTTCGATGTCACGAGCAAGTAGAAACGAAGACTGTACACTGTAACAGCATTCGGTAGCAGCAGGAATCAAACATGAAGGGTGTTGCGTTTCGCCTGCGACACGCGGTTTTGCCGGCGCGACTGCGGCGGGGCGGCAGACATTTTGGCCCGTTCGTCGTCGCCGCAACGCTCCCCGCCAGGTGTTTCCAGGCGTTTCCAGGCATGTTCCGATGCCACGTGTCTTCATGTGCGTTTGTGAGTGTATGTGCCATTGTGCCCAAACCGGGCGATGCGAAAGCAGGGGTCACCCTCTCATTCCCGTCATTGTGCCCGAACCAGGCGGTGCGAAAGCAGGGATCACCCTCTCCTCCCAGTCTTTGTGCCCGACCGGCGGCGCTACGACAGTGTGCGTCACCATTAGCCCATTGTAAAATCACGTGCTTGTCTATTGAGGGGTTCCTTCTTGCCCTCAACTGCGAGAGTATAAAAACAGCTGCCCCCGGACGCCAAAAGGAGGGCTCCGATTTCTTCTGTTGAGTAAAGTGCTCTCCCGTCTCTCTACTTCGGTCAACCTGACCGCCAACTCTTTGCGATGTTAAAATAAACAAGTTGTTTTGTTGTTACCAGTCGACTCATGCTTTGCCGGGACCTTCGGATGCTTCCAGTTGTACCCCAGGCCGCCAGGCCAACGCTACCCTTGGGGCTTGCGACCCAGGTACAGCCACGGGCGTCAGCGCCGAGTTCCCAACAGATCGTACCAGCGGTGCGATCCAAACATCTGGTTGGCAGCGGTGAGATCGCCTCCGACTTCAAACAACTGTCTGCCAGCGGTGAGATCGCGACAACGGAGGCCAGCAGCGAAGAGATGCAGTTGACTGTATGCTGAGCAGCTCAACGACGATCCGGGAGCAGTGCAACGAGCCCTGTGTGACGACTGGTTGCCTGCAGCGGAACGACTGCGCGGAATTCCTGCCTGCGAGGTTTGGTGAGTGCGGGACTTTCTTCTTCTGAGCTTTGCCAGGCTTTTGTTAGTGTCAGAAACAGAGCTGGTAATTGTGGTTGTCGTTGCTGCCGGGTTAGTTTGCGGCAAGACAATAGTAAGCAGTAGAGAAAGCAGCATTCAGAGCAGCCATGGATTTGAAGTCGTTGCGCAAACCGAAATTGTTGGAGCTTGCAAGAGAGTTGGGTCTGGATGTCTCAGACAAACTAAGAAAACCTGAACTGCTAAAGGCTATTCTTGAGTTAGAGGCTGAGGATGACGAGCTGTCGGAATGCCTTGAGACCATTGAGGAGAGGGAGACTGCAAAAAGACAGGAGCGCGAACTTAAAGAGCAAAAAGAAAAAGAAGAGCGTGAACGTAAAGAACAAAAAGAAAAAGAAGAGCGTGAACGTAAAGAACAGAAAGAAAAAGAAGAGCGTGAACGTAAAGAACAGAAAGAGCGAGAGCAACAAGAGCGTGACCGTCAACACGCTTTGGAAATGAAGCGTCTTGAGGTAGAGATCGAACGCGCTCGTAATGGAAGTCAGGCACACGGTGCAGGAGAACGCGTATTGTTCAAAATGACTGACCTGATGCGGCCGTTTAAGCTTGGAGAGGACATTGGTTTGTTCCTGGTTAACTTTGAGCGAACGTGCGAGAAGCAGGGGTTCTCTCGGGAAACGTGGCCACAGCGCTTGCTCACTTTGTTACCCGGCGAGGCGGCCGACGTAGTCGCTCGCTTGGATAGAGAGGAGGCAGAGGATTTCGACAAAGTAAAATCGAGTCTGCTAAAAAAGTACCGGCTGTCTGCGGAGGCGTTCCGTCGGAAGTTTCGGGAAAATGAGAAAGGCAAAAGTGATACAGAGTTTGCGTATAGGCTTATGTCGAACATGCAGGAGTGGCTCAAAGAAGAGAAAGCGTTTGGTGACCACGATAAAGTTCTGCAGTGCTTCGGGCTAGAACAGTTTTATAGTCGGTTACCGGAGAACGTGCGATACTGGGTCTTGGATAGGCCAGACGTTTGTACGGTGGCTAAAGCCGCTGAGCTAGCCGAGGAGTTTGTGACGCGTCGGGCTCGCGGAGCTAAGGACGGTCAAAAGGGTGAATTTGGCTCGAAGTTTGAGAGGCCGAAGTTCACGCCCATGAGATTAAAGAGGGACACGCGTAGTGAGGATGCGAGTGAAAGCAGTCCGACCAAACGTAAAGAGACGGCGGCAGCCAAACGCAGAAAGCGGTTCGAGATGAGGCGAGCGCGCGTTTGTTATACGTGCCAGAAGCCGGGTCACTTTTCGGCGCAGTGTCCGGAAACAACACCAAAAGTTGTGTTTTTTTCAATAGGCAGCACTGACGAGAACATGAAGCTTCTCGAGCCTTACATACGAGACCTCCTCGTGAACGGGAAAGAGTGCCGAGTGCTTCGCGATTCCGCACTACGATGGATGTAGTTCACCCGTCTTACGTAGAACCCCATATGTTCACGGGCGAGTGCGCATGGATCAAGCAAGCCGTGGAAGCTCATAGCGTGTGTCTGCCAGTAGCAAAGGTGCTTATTGAAGGACCTTTCGGAGCGCTTGAGACGGAGGCGGCAGTGTCATCTATGCTGCCACCCCAGTACCCGTACCTATTTTCAAACAGGTCCGATCACCTCCTGCGCGAGAAGGGGCTTTTGTTCGGTGAGGCTAGCGTTCAGGCCTTAACCAGGTCGAAGGTTCGGGAGCTCGCTGCAAAGGCGGTAGTTGCGGGGCCGACGTTATCGAACAATGAAAAAGGGTCAGAGGTGCAGCAAGCTGACGAACTGAATAAACTTGAGTCTGTAACGTTAAAGGCACCAGATACCGGAGAGGAAAATCCCGATGCGGGAAAGTTAGAAGAGCTATCTACTGATTTGCTCATCGCGCCTACGTCAGACGGACTTAATAGGTTGCTAAAAGTCAGCCGGTCGGCTTTGATAGCCGAGCAAAAAAAGGATGGCAGCCTGGAAAACGTGCGCTGCAATGTCAAAGAAGGTATCGCCAGGAAAACTGCGCGTTTTGTGGAAAGAGGTGGAGTCCTGTACCGGAAGTATCTAGACCGCCGAGGAGTGGAGTTCGATCAGCTGATCGTGCCTCAATGCTATCGTCAGGATCTGTTGCGCTTGTCACACGGGGGTTCGTGGTCCGGACACCTAGGAGTTAAGAAAACTAAGGACCGTCTCTTGCAAGAGTACTATTGGCCAGGGTGTTTTCGGGACGCAGACCATTTCGTAAGGTCATGTGACACCTGTCAGCGGGTGGGCAAACCAGGGGACAAATCGAGGGCGCCGTTGAAATTGGTACCTATCATTACGGAGCCTTTTAGACGGCTCGTTATTGATACAGTGGGACCTCTGCCGGTAACAGCCACGGGGTACAGACACATTTTGACTGTGATCTGCCCAGCGACAAAGTTCCCTGAAGCAGTGCCGCTTAAAGAACTCAGCTCAGTTGAGATAGTCGATGCACTACTGTCCATATTTGCGCGAGTTGGTTTCCCTGCGGAAATCCAATCAGATCAGGGCACAGTGTTTACTAGCGCTTTGACGACAACTTTTCTCGAAAGGTGTGGGGTAAAGCTGTTACACAGCTCAGTGTACCACCCACAGTCGAATTCCGTTGAGAAGCTCCACTCCGTCATGAAGCGCGTGTTGAGAGCGTTGTGTTTTGAACATCGAACTGACTGGGAGCTGTGTCTGCCTGGGGTGATGTTTGCTTTAAGGACCGCGCCGCATGCGGCTACGGGGTTTTCGCCAGCTGAACTGGTGTACGGTCGCTCGCTTCGATCTCCGCTTCGCATGCTTCGAGAATCGTGGGAAGGTAGGGGCGACGACCCAGTCGTGGTGGAGTACGTACTTAAGCTCCTCGAACGCTTAAGAAGGGCACAGGAGTTGTCAGGTGAAGCAATGACAAAGGCCCAGCAGAGGGCCAAGGTTTATTATGATCGGACAGCCAGGGCCCGTCGTTTTGAGGTGGGCGATGAGGTCATGATATTGCGCACATCGCTAAACAACAAACTAGACGTGCAGTGGGAGGGCCCAGCACGAATTGTTCAGAAACTGTCGGACGTTAACTACGTGGTAAGTCTGCCAGGAAAGCGGAAAGCACAGCAAGTTTACCACTGTAATCTGCTCAAACCTTATAGACCAAGGGAAGCAGTGGTGTGCATGATGGTAAACGTTCCTGAAGAGCTTCCGGTCGAGCTTCCGGGACTAGGCTCAGTGACGAACAGGGAAGACACCGGTCAAGTCATTAGTGACCTTATCAGTAAAGCACCGCTGTCGCCCGAGCAGAAAACCGAACTACACCAGCTATTACAAGAGTTTCAAGGTCTGTTCTCTGAGAGGCCTGGTAGGACTTCTGTACTTACTCATGATATAGAACTTACCTCCCCAGAGCCAGTACGATCCAAGGCGTATCGGGTGTCACCCCGCCAGAGCGATATTATGGAGGCTGAGGTAAAGAAAATGCTACAGCTCGGTGTTATTGAGGCAGGTGAGAGTGATTATACCTCCCCTTTGATTTTAGTTGAGGTACCGGGCAAGGAACCTCGTCCTTGCGTCGACTACCGCAGGCTTAATTCCATCACTAAGGATCAAATTTATCCGATCCCTAACATCGAGGAGCGCCTTGAGAAAGTTAGTAGCGCTCAGTTTATTTCCACCCTAGATCTTGTCAGGGGTTATTGGCAGGTTCCACTTACAGAAGAGGCTAGTAGGTATGCGGCGTTCATTTCACCAATGGGAACATTCCGTCCTAAAGTGTTGAGTTTTGGTTTGAAGAACGCGCCATACTGTTTTTCAAGCCTCATGGATAAAGTGTTGCGGGGACAGCAAGAATTCGCTTTACCGTATCTAGACGACGTAGCGATATTCTCCGCATCCTGGTCTGAGCATATGACACACTTGCGGGCAGTGCTAACCCGCCTGCGCGAAGCGGGCTTGACAGTCAAGGCGCCTAAGTGCCAGTTAGCACAGGCCGAGGTTGTCTACCTCGGTCACGTGATTGGTCAGGGTCGTCGCCGCCCCTCTGAAATAAAAGTGGCCGCTGTGCGAGACTTTCCGCAACCGCGCACCAAGACCGATATTCGGTCGTTCTTGGGTGTCGCCGGCTACTATCAGAGGTACATCCCCAGGTACTCTGATATCGCGGCTCCCCTGACGGATGCTCTAAGAAAGACAGAGCCTCAAACAGTCGTCTGGGACGAGACAAAGGAAAGAGCTTTTAGCGCCCTAAAGAGTGCCCTAACAAGCCAGCCTGTGCTACGATCGCCAGACTATACAAAAGGGTTCATTGTTCAGTGCGATGCTAGTGAGCGAGGCATGGGCGTTGTACTGTGCCAACGGGAAAATGGAGAAGTAGAATACCCCGTCCTGTATGCTAGTCGTAAGCTGACCAGTCGTGAGCAGGCGTATAGCGCCACCGAGAAAGAGTGTGCGTGTCTCGTGTGGGCCGTTCAGAAATTGTCATGCTATCTAGCCGGCTCGAGGTTTATCATTGAGACGGATCACTGCCCTCTCCAATGGCTGCAGACCATCTCTCCCAAAAATGGCCGCCTCCTGCGCTGGAGCCTCGCTTTACAACAATATTCCTTTGAGGTGCGTTACAAAAAGGGGAGTCTCAACGGTAACGCCGATGGCTTAAGTCGAAGCCCCTAACGTAGGAATCAGCCTCAAAATTGTTTGTTACTGATGTTTTTCTTCCTGAGGCAGGATTTTTTTTAACATATTGCTTTTGTTTAGTGTTTCAAAGTGATGATATGCTTTCTAGTGCAATTTTCCAATTTGTGGACGCGTTCTGAGTGATGCTAGACTACTGTAAGGAACTAGCCAGTGGTATAAAAAGGGGAAAGAGCCTGGCAGGGCTTAGTGAGGGTTGTGCCGTGCTTGCTGACTGAGCGGTTGAGTTTCAGCGTAGTTCTAACGCTTGCCGGGAACGAGAACAAAAATGTGAACTCTCCCGAAGTCACTTTGCAGTGTCCCGTGCGAACCTGAACGAGAGAACAAGGCCTTCTCTGTGCGCTGCGCTCCAGAAACGTCGAGGGACGCCCGACTTCGGTTATGAGCATCATCGAGCGACATCCCTCCGGACAGCGGATGCAGTCCCCTGTCCATCGGGATCTCCTTGCCCCGGCGGGGCGGTCTGTTGCGTTTCGCCTGCGACACGCGGTTTTGCCGGCGCGACTGCGGCGGGGCGGCAGACATTTTGGCCCGTTCGTCGTCGCCGCAACGCTCCCCGCCAGGTGTTTCCAGGCGTTTCCAGGCATGTTCCGATGCCACGTGTCTTCATGTGCGTTTGTGAGTGTATGTGCCATTGTGCCCAAACCGGGCGATGCGAAAGCAGGGGTCACCCTCTCATTCCCGTCATTGTGCCCGAACCAGGCGGTGCGAAAGCAGGGATCACCCTCTCCTCCCAGTCTTTGTGCCCGACCGGCGGCGCTACGACAGTGTGCGTCACCATTAGCCCATTGTAAAATCACGTGCTTGTCTATTGAGGGGTTCCTTCTTGCCCTCAACTGCGAGAGTATAAAAACAGCTGCCCCCGGACGCCAAAAGGAGGGCTCCGATTTCTTCTGTTGAGTAAAGTGCTCTCCCGTCTCTCTACTTCGGTCAACCTGACCGCCAACTCTTTGCGATGTTAAAATAAACAAGTTGTTTTGTTGTTACCAGTCGACTCATGCTTTGCCGGGACCTTCGGATGCTTCCAGTTGTACCCCAGGCCGCCAGGCCAACGCTACCCTTGGGGCTTGCGACCCAGGTACAGCCACGGGCGTCAGCGCCGAGTTCCCAACAGATCGTACCAGCGGTGCGATCAAAACAAGGGCTTGTCAGTTATATCAGAAAGTTATTACAGGATTTCTTAGTAAAAAGATTGTGCGGCTGTCTAAGTGGGGTGATGAAGAAAGCCGGATTTGGTAACTGTGCCGTGGCACAGCCACCGAACCAAAAGATGGTGGTAGGCGATTACTGGTCGTTTCTAGGTAGCTGGGTAAATGACTTTGTCGATAGAACTTCGAATCCATGTCGAGGGTCCAGCTCGTCGAGCGCGCTGGGCAGGCAGAGGCTGGAGGCACTGTAGAAAGGTGGATACAAGTCGGTGCCATTGCAAGAAAATTTGACTGCAGCCCAGGGAGTGCCTAGGGTTAAGATGGTGTCCAGAAACACGGCCAGGAGAAGGCAAGTCAAGGCAGGGAACGGCATCTACATGATCAAGGAAGCGGGATTGGACAACTATGCTCTGGCAAAGGCGCCGACCAGAAGCGCAGAGTGTCATCGACAGCATCTCAACTCTCTAGCTCTCACGAGCGACGAATGAATGAACATTTCCTTAGCAGTTTATTGAGCGGGTCTTCAGTGGATATACTGCAACACTAGACTAGACTGAATTGTGCGAAAGGCCACCCAAGCGAAGAAGTTTCACTGACGTTTAACTTTCAGAACGCGACTTAGGCGCAAGCGTATGAATACCCAGCAAATATGCGGAGCAAGCACCGCGGGGTCGAAGCATAAAGGGAAAGAGCTCCAACGCGGTGGTGGGCGCTACATTGATCTCGACGGTGCAAAGCGCGCTGCGCTACAAAACAAGAGCATATAGATAGGCAAGAAGAAATCAAACACCGCGTACATGCACAGGGAGCACTGTGGCGGGAAAGCGCAAACTGAAAGGGTATGAACACGGGGATTATCTTCTCAACCTCCAGGCGCCTTCATCCTCCGGCGCTCGCTTCCCTCGCGGCGACAAAAATAATTTCGTAGATTTGACAGGCGGGGCATCTACGCTCAAGCGAAAAAAAATCGGCAGAGGCATTAAATATTTCTTACGGGTGGAGGGAGAGAGAGAGACAAGTGGAAGGCAGGGAGGTTAATCAGAATAACGTCCGGTTGGCTACCCCACACCGGGGGAATGGGAAAGGGGGAAAACAAGGACAACAGGGAGAGAGAGGAGGGAAGGAAAGAAGGAAATTGCGGTGAGTTCGCTGATGCTTATGGTCTTACAGAAATTGCATGAATAATCACAGATGGTCGCACAAGCCCATCGTCCTTAAGAAGCCCAAAAGCGCCTTCAGCGCTTTATGGGTCGACGGGCGATGGCGGAGTTGTTCCAGCAGCACCTGCACAGAAAACGACCGATTGTCCAGTTTTTGGAAAGCTTTGGCAAGTTCTTGTCTCTCTAGGGTGTATCGTGGACAGTGGCCTTACGGGTGGGAATGCAAAAGCACTATAGCCCAATTGGTGAGATGTCTGTGGCCGGGGCGTTTCTTGTCCGCGCACGCTCTCGCCTGCGTTCTGCGTCTCCGTAAGGCCACACCAAACGCGCCGAGTGTCTCAACTCTCTCGCTTGCCAGCGAGGAGTTCATCACTAGAAGGACCGCTCCCCGGCGCTAATTTGGAAACGATGCTTTCTATATTATGCACTCATGACTTGACGCCACCTCCTGCTCATTGGCTGCGCCATCGCGTGCCTAACGACGAGTCCACTAGGCCTCACGTTTAGTCAGCAAGATGGCTGCGTAGTGAGGTGCGTAATGACGGACGCACTAGGAACACCTTTTGCAAACCAGGACCGTGATGCCGCCGTGGGGTCGGAGAAGCATGGTCGTGTCCCATGAAGGAGGCCCTAGTTCGATTCTCACACAGACCAAAATTTACAGAACTTTGTTTTCAAAGGCAGTAATTAATTTTGTTTACAGGAACAGCCCTGAGGAAGGACGTCAACTTATGCATTTCTTGCGTGTTTTACTCTTTGGGCCGTCAGCCATTTTTGGTATGATCATTAGGTCACGCGCCGACTACGACGGATTTTCGCCTTATGAGGCATATAATGCTCTCGCATGAATATTCCGCTTTGTGCCCTAATACTTTTTCCTTATAAAGGCAAAAACTACAAATAAGGCTGCGTTAGATTCTTCGTAAGAACTGTAGCATAGATTGTTCTCGGTCCTGCTAAACTACAGATACATTTGCGGCAGTCACTCCGTAACCGAATGATTTGCTTTTGTAAATAGTGCAAGTCAAATAGCATAAACTGAAGCATCTGGCCTCCCGTACTCGGGACGTATTGTCAGACAATCACTTTCGGCGTTATTATAGTCTTCGCGGGTCGCAGTTCTCAACCATGCAATAGGCACTGGGCGCGGGATTAATTTGAACCGGTGGCGCGTTCATGCGGTGGCGTCACGACTGCAATGGCATGTCACGGCCCGGCCGGGATCCGCAGGCTCTAACACCAGCTATGTTGATTTAATCTGATCCGTCGTTTCTTTTTGTTTGCTTTGCTATTTGCCGCGTGAAACCGAATCTGATCGAACATGTTGCATTTTTTGCTACACGAACAGTTTCTGAAGCACGACGGTAGCTGCTTAGCCGTTCATTTAATCGTCGTTTTTCATTGCAACCTCACCGGATCTAACGGAGAAAAGACTGCTTGCACGACTTCTGTAGGCGACAGTGCGCACAGTTCTCAGCAATTGAAACGCGATACTCGAAGGGCATGCTCGCCGGCGCGTTTCGCACCGACTGTAAGCGCTGTGGACACCGAGCTGGCGCATCGTGATATACAACGTAAGCGAGAACCATTGTGGCGCATTGTGACTGCATTTGGTCCCACGAATCACGTAGAGATCTCCTGTGGCGGAAAAAAAAAGCTAAGGAAGGAATAGACGGTGGCATTCATACGCTCCGAGTTTGCGTTTCAATCTCTCTGATGCTGATTTGCTACGCTACAGAACTTCCGACATTACTAAAGGAGCCGTTCATGCGGAAGAGCTTCGTGTCCTATGGGAATTAGCTGTCTTCGCCTATGCGTCTGTAATGGTTCCGAAGCTCGGTCCACGAAGGCGAACGCTCACATTAGTCCTCGCCATTTCGCCGTCTTGTCAGTGCATCACTATTCTTTTACGCGGCCTCGTCATCCTCGGCATGTTAGCTTTAAAGGGTTAGAGCAGTGACGTCACGTGCGGGTATTGGTTATAAAGGGAAGACTTCAGAGGCAATGAGTCGCCTGACGTCTGTGAGCTTCGTTCCCAATACGAAGGGACAAGAGCGGAAGAGTGGTAAGGCGGGGAGAAAAGAAAAGAAAGAAATAAAGCAAAAACACCGGGCGACACCAAGACGAAAAAAATATATAAAGAAAGAAGGGGGAATGAGAGGGCGTTGGGGAAGCGAGAGGTTAGGGAGGATTCAGGGGTGTCTTTGGCGGCATGTTTTTGTGGCATCAGAAGAGCCGGTCAGCCGGTCAGTGCGCGAGTAACACAAAAGACCCCCCCCCCCCCCCGAAACAAAACAACAACCATGAGTTGAAAGAGTGACTTGAGAAGCATAGCAGCAATACGTCGACTAATGTTGAAGTAGTTAAGATGGCGACAAGGAGTCTGCGGTGCAATCTATGGGGTGACTGAAAGGCAGTGGCATGGTCGTTCAAGGGGCATTAGCCCCAGTCGCTTAACGTAGGTGTCGTTACGACAGCAGCCAGAAATGGTGTTAGCCTGGGCTGAGGCACCGAAAAAGGCATATTGAGGTCTAGGACTGCGAAATGTGTTGGAGAGGGTGTTTCAAAAAATATATAAAATATATAAGAAACAGGGAAAGAGAGAGGGGCGAACCGAAACCGGAATAACAAATAGGAGGGTGACGTGCGCAGAAGCGGGCCGGGGCAAGTGTACATGGGAAAAGGTGGGTCGGACAGTTCATATAAACGCAAAAACCTGAAAGAGTATATTAAATTAAGTAGTAGGCAGGAAAAAAAAATCGAATTGGAAGAGTAGGGGAAGTTAAGAATTACGGTTTGCTGGTGGCATAATGTGTTGTGTGTCTTGATTGATGATATGAGAATTTCAGATTTTTCAGATTTCAGAATTTCAGACTTTTCAGATATGAGAATTTCTGAATTTCAGAAGATAAATCTGAAACCCTTTTTCTCGCAAGGCGCCGACCTGTGTCACAAAACACGATAGCAAATAATTAGATTGTCAGGCAGGAGTCGTTTATGAAATTCCTTGAGATTGTGGTAGAAAGTACGTGGGCCAAACAGAGCAGTGCCTGAATGACAGGCTGAGGCAGCACAATAGCAAAGTCAACAATGGGAGGGGGGGCCACCTGGAAATTCATTGTAGACTTCCACGCCTGCGCTGCGGTTGCCAGAAGCCATGACAAAGGGGTTCGATTAATAATTGATGCCAAAAGGATCATTGAAGCAGGTGATAACTGCGTAAGCGTTGCATCCATATTACTATAACGCAAAGAACTGCTTTACCCGAACGCGAATGCGCACTGTGAAACTGTGATTGCGCTCCTAGTATAAATTAGTGGCGCTTTTTCGTGATTAAACATTGTTGGAAGTGGCACTCTCTGTGTGTGCGTGCGTGCGTGCGCGCGCGCGCGTGTGTGTGTGTGTGTGTGTGTGTGTGTGTGTGTGTGTGTGTGTGTGTGTGTGTGTGTGTGTGTGTGTGTGTGTGTGTGTGTGTGTGCGTGCGTGTGTGTGTGTGTGTGTGTGTGTGTGTGTGTGTGTGTGTGTGTGTGTGAGTGTGTGTGTGTGTGTGTGTGTGTGTGTGTGTGTGTGTGTGTGTGTGTGTGTGTGTGTGTGTTCCTTCTTCATCCACCGTCGTTTTAGCGCCTTCACTTGAGATCCGGCTCTTCTAATGCCATAAAAACATGCCACCAACGAAATCCCTGAATGCGCCCTAACCTCACCCTTCCCCAACGCCCTCCCATGCCCCTTCTTTCTTTATATTTTTTTTCGTCTTGGAGTCGCCCGTTTTTCTTTTCTCTTTTATTCTTTTCTTTTCTCCCCGCCATGCCACTCTCCCGCTCTTGTCCCTTGTCTTGGGAATGAAACTCACAGACCTCAGGAGACTCATTACTTCTGAAGTCTCTCCCTTTATAACCAACACCCGCACGTGACGTCACTGCAATAACCCATTAAACGAACATGCCGAGGATGACGAGGCTGCCTTTGACGAAGATAGGTCCTTCTGTCGAAATGTTGGCCAGCCTTTCTGAGGCACCTTATCCCGGTTTACAAACTTTATACCAAGGTGTGCTATTCCATCTCTCAGCGCCTTTGTTGATTTTATTCTTTTAGGGTATATTCTCTTTCGCCGTGCTTCCCAACTCTAGTTGCGTCCGGCACACAACGGTTTGCTTTGCAATCACGGCGAACGCAAATGCACCTGCCTGTTAACACTTGCCCCCAACGACGGCTATCGTCGCTCTAAGATGTGTGAAATGGATCAGGACTGAAGATTGGGGCTAGTTTCTAAGATATTAACAATTGTAAAACACTACAAAGATAAGCATAATTACAACGAACGGCGAATGGGACTTACCTACATATGTGCGATCGGCGAAGCAGCTCATGAAACAAATGAGGAGGACGCACCTCTCGTTTCTTTGTCCGTAACTGTAGTGCGCAGCTCTTAGGGGCCCGTTCCTGCGTTCAGCGTTGGCGTCGGCGTAACTGAGGGAACGAGCACAGCGAAGGATAAAAGAGTTAGCGCTAAGCGCAGCAAGGCCTGAAAGACGGCGATAGCGAAGACAGGGTGAGGCCAAGAATGCAGTGGCAACCATGAGGCTGAAAGCGACGGAGGAGGGGATGGCGAAAGCGTGAGAAGAAAATCGTAGTGCCGCGCAAGACGGGCTCGGCAGCGACGACTGCTACGACGTCAATGCGATATAGCCCACTGTCGTCTTATCACCCATGACATACGGAGACCGCGTCCACCGATACAGTACTTGAAAACAAAGCGCTGCATGAGTGGAAGTCTATATCTCCGGCTGCTGTGAATAGCGCCTAAGCGTCAACCACGCGCTACCTCTTGCAATCTCCTGATTAGCGAGATAGTCGCCCTACGTTTCTCTCCGTCTGTAATTTGCCGCACGAGACAGATTGTCCGCATCAGCCAATACACTGCAATATGCAAACACGCATAGATTTCGCATTGAGAAGTACCGTAACCATCAGTGATTTTTTTACTGCACAAGGAAACGGTACAACCGGTACCGAACCAGAAGGCGGTGCGATGTCTCGCAGCTGCTTCGTAGCGTTCTGCTACGAGGGAATGACTGGGTAATGAGCGCCGACTCCGAAGGGCGGGATTGCAGTTTAACACCACGTGCCGATGCGTTAGATGCCACGAGGTGTGAATGGGACAAACTTGGACGCTCGGCGCTCGCCACGCAAGGAAGAACGTCATTAATTCTAGCGGCCGAACGGAAGCTAGAGCGCACACAAGTGCTCCAGCTCGTGCTATGTGACACGTGACGTAGACGTGCCAGTCATGTCAAAGAAGTGTAATGCAGTCTAACGCCTTTACAACGGAGTGCTTGGGGCCTCCGGAATAATTAGTTATACCTGCCGCTTCATTGCATAGGTCGAGTAGTGCACAGCTCACACAAGAGCTGGGACGGAGTTATTCCTTCATTATACAAATCATTCAATTCTAGAGACAGTTGTTATAGAGGTGGTAGGCTGCAGATGGCGCCGGCAGGAGAGAAGCATGCGTATGAGGATTGAGCAAAGAGCTGCTATGAATGCGTCATACGCACTTCGATCCAACCATTTATGCGAAGGTACCAGATATGCATTCTACTGCTATTGGAGCAAAATATTAGACGCACAATCCTACGTGTCATCGCTCATACCCATGCAACCACTCTGGTAACCTTTGTAGTCTCGTGACCAATACTTCGTTATGGTATGAAGAATGAAAAAATTAGAAAAGTCTTCTCGAACCGCTTCGGTAGCAGCGAAAGCATCTTAGCTCAATATATCTTACGCAAAGTCCTTAAATATCAGAAACGCGTTGTTAAAGGTTCTATTTGGTAAGATCGCGCTTCTTCAGAGCCGAAATAAAAAAAAATTACTGTTAATGTCGACCCTCACTTGCAAGAAAAATCGCGTTGCGTGAATGCCACCGCGAAGTTGTTATGTTGTGATGCTTTGAGACCCAAGTTGACTTAAAAAAGGTTTGCCGAATAGCGGCAGATGCCCGTTGGTCCGTGGCGCACATACACAGGAGCCTCATGGCTACATAATCAGGGGAATGTATGTTATACATTTTTGATACGTCGTCGGCGAATATTTTGTGCCCTTCCCCCATACACATGATTAAGTACGCGACAACGTTATCATGCGCAGCAAAATACCATGTGGAATATAAATGCTGGGGCTGCATGTCTTACCTTGCCACGATGAGCTCTGTTGGCGGGGTCCATTTGCATCGCAATTTGCACTAATTTTCGACTTTATATTTTACCTGGTGCCGTGAATGCGGCCTACCTCGTACACGTGACGGCCTTCCTCAGAAGTGCAGACACGAAATTGCGTTTTCTGGTACGTGAGCCCTGAAAACCATCAGTGCGAAATCACTGAAAGCAACGTGGGTGTCTTCGTCCCGTCGTCGGCTTCGCATGCCAGTGCCGTGACCTATGCCGTTCGCGGCGCTCTTACCACGTTTTACGACGAGCTCGCTCGGAAAGTTATTCGGCCGAAAGCGATCGTCTGAGACTACACTTCAGGTTCGGCAAGCTTTCATACATGCTGTGAAGTCAGAGAAGCGTGGTTTTCAACAGTATTCCACTAGCATAGGGGGGGCCACAGGCCAATGGAGCCACAGCCTAATGAAAAGCGTGATCATGCTCTACTCACAACTGTTTAATGGAAGGAAGGATAGTGCATATATATATATATATATATATATATATATATATATATATATATATATATATATATATATATATATATATATATATATATATATCCTCTTGTCACGCATGCGCCTACCAAGCAGAAGTGAAGCCGGTACATGCACATCAAAGGCGGTCGCGCAAGAAGTTAAATTCGGCTTCCAATAATGTGATAGAAGGCTCACTCACACATCTATCTCTATTTTTCTTGATAAAGAAGGCCTCAAGAGCGAGCCTGGAAGACGCGTTGCCGCTCCTGCCAAGAATAGTTGTCGCAGAAAATCGAGCGTCGCAGCCACACGCGGTAACATGAGCCACCAAATGTGCGCCCTTATCCTCTTTTTTCTTTAGTTTTTGCGCATGTTCCCTTAAACGGTCATTCACACAACGCTCAGTTCGACCAATGTAGAGCTACCCACAAGGGTGCAAGGGAATTGCATAAACAACCCCTCTGGAGCACTCAACAAAGGGCTTCTCATGCCTCGTGCGGCAGCCCCGCCTGCTCTTAGAGCAAACTCGAGAACACAGCTTCAAAAGCTTGTTGGGCGCAGAGAAAACCAGAGGAATACCATGACGGTTAGCAACCTTTTTAAGGTTGTGTGACACCTTGTGTACATGGGGAATAGCCTCTGGTCTTACCTTCTGTCGTTCGACTTCTGCGCTCGCCCTTCGTGCTCCAAGCTTTACTTTTTGCAGAAGAGACTCTACTATAGCATTGACGACCGTCAAAGGGTAACCAGCTGCCAAAAGGCGTCCAACTTGGTTCGTAAAGCTAGACCGCATTTGGTGTGCGCACGATTTCCGCAAAGCCGATTCCAAGCAAAGACTACCAACTGCTCGCTTCACCACTTTAGAGTGTGCGGAATCGAACGGCAGCAATTGCTTCATGGCTCGCGGTTGATAGGACCAGCAGACGTGGCCAACTTCAAAAGACAATTTTAAATCTAAGAACTGCAGGCCTGTGTCGTCAGGAAGTTCATGGGTAAAAACAAGCCCTTGGCCTTGGTTGTTAAAAGCTTCTAAAATAAAAGCAGGGGATGTAAAGTCACCCTTATTGTTTAAAAGCACTAAAAAATCATCAACATACCTAAAAACTTTTAAAACCTGCCCCCCATTAATAACCTGCTCTAAAGACCTATCAACAAAAGACAAAAAAAATGTCGCACAAAATAGGAGCAACACAAGACCCAATACACACTCCCCGGCGTTGCAGATATGGCTGCTCGTTGTAAGGAATAAAAGTCACACTTAAATAAAACTCGAGCAATGTTAAAAAGCTGTCCACTGAAAGGCCCGCTGAGTTCTGGAAGTCGACCACGTCGTTGTATTCAATACATTCCCTTAAGAAAACGAGAAGCTTGTCCTGAGGAATTGAGTAGAATAGATCTTCTATGTCAGGGGTGGTCTTCTACGTTCGGGGTGGTCGCAGCCTTCCCGTCTTGGCATGGCGAATAACGTCGTTGTTTTGTGTTGTCACGCTTGCTTGGCAGTTGGCGTGTAGGGGTATTGACGCAAATTGGGCAAAGCACAGGAGCTGTACTCGGCGAGGAGCAAAGGTCTAATTTTACAGCATTTGGATCATGGCCTTCGAATCCGATATTCTTGCTTCTAGTAGCATTCGTTGAGCGCTTTAATTAACGCTGTTTCCGAACGTCGTTGGAACCGGTCTGTTTAATCGTATTGATTGTGGGATCAACTGCTCCTTCTAACACGTCGGATTAAATTTGAGATGACTCTTGAACTCGGCTGTTCAAGGATGCGCATTGTCGTACTGGGTTACTACTTCTTGGCCGTCCGCCTGTCACGAATTGATGAAATCCAATATTTGACGGCACCGGCATGGCCGGGGATATACACACTAAAGAAACGCAAAAATATACATCAACCAAGAACACTTAAAATTTAATGACGTTTGTACTCCTCATACGGGAGCGTTGTTCTCAATAAAACTCGTAACAGCTAGAGACACCGCATTCAAGCACGTTTTTTTACGTGACGGAAGCAGCGAGTATACATCATTGGAAGTGTCCCGTCATTCGTGTTCAGCATATTCGCCGCGGTCTGTATGTGTAAGGATCCTTGACTCAGGCACGAGGGAAGCTTCTTTTACTTGGCCAGAAGGCGTGTATTAAAATCAGTCAATATTGTAGCCTGTAGATTCGGCGTGCTCAGCAAGGGCACTCGAGACCACGCGCCACCTGTTTCTTAACGTTATACCCATACTGCCTCATACGTTTCTTGAAGTCACGTGTCTCGCCCATAAACTTTTGCTTGCAGTCATCGGACAGTATGACGTAGACTACACCGGGGACTTTTTCTGTGCAACTCGCATTTTACATTTAGTAAAGCGTTTCTTAGTTTGCCTGTTCGATGATACGCAACTTTCCCCGAGACGCCAAGTCTGATTGGGTGCATGCTTTCGCGCTCCTTCGATATGTATTTCAGCAGTCAGACGGGTCGCCGTGAAACTTTGGATTTTATCTCCCTTTTCCTGAACACCACCTTTTAGATAGAGGCCTTCTCCTCAACCGTTTCGGGACTGATGGCAGCTGCCCTTTGACGAAAATGGGCAGATTCTCATGGAGGGTTCCTTTTGGCACATAGCTGAAATGCGCTTCTTGCTGTGGTTATTCCCTATATTTAATGGCTCAGTTTACTAATCATGATCTAGTATACGAAAGTCAGCGTTTCGAATTTCGATAACAGTTACGTATTTACGAAACAAATCGATTATCGTCTGCTCACGCTCGGCTGCGCCCGACCACCGTAAGAATGGCACTTTAGGCACACTGGCTGTTTGTTTCGTACATGTCGGATCTTGCTGATTTCAGATAATTTTGAACACTCCACTAACTTCGAACGACTGCAAACTGAAGCTCTCACTAATCGTTCACTTGTCAGCATGTGATCACTCCGCGCCGCTCCTGGCTAGACGCCTTGGTAGAAATCACTTCGAATTTCTAGCACCTCAAACTGCTCAATTTAGAAGTGACTACTATCCGTCTGTCAAGCTGGTGCATGGCAAAGCCTCTTCGCACCATGTAGCATGGGCAGACTACAGCCGCCAGATTGCAGCACATATGCGCGAGCTTGCACTTCAGCCCTGTCGCGAACATAGCAGACGTTGCATATGGCGTTAGCCACTTCAGCTGCATGTAAGTGCGTCTGCCTGGATGAACCCTCTCGAAGGATCGCTGAGGACAACCGTGTGCTCTCATTATTGCCCGCGTGGGATGGGACATTACACGCATGGCGAGCTAGTGACCAGATCGAGCGCCAGCATCTGACTAGGAACAGGTTGTGTGCTTCCCGAGTTGGACATCTTCGATGTGCGACATCATGTTCGAATCTCGTTACGTTAGGACCGCTTTCATGGCGAGTCCAGAGTGCAGCATCTATCGCTAAGCCGTTGCGCGCTGCCAACGTGCTCACACGGGTGAGCATAACGACTAACTTACGTTCGACCATAGGGAGTCGCGCGCTTGTCGTAATGATTAATGAGGAAGGAAACGCGTTACTCATGCCAATTCTTGCGAGTCCACAGACGCGTGCAGCTATCTGGGAAACTGAATTACAGCAAAGAGTTGAGAGACCGTGACCACAACCGTATGATGAGGGATAGCCTCGGGAATTTGCACGTCACAGGTGCCAAAATCAAATGTTTGTGCAACTACGTGAACGTCAAAAAGCAAGTTTAAACTGCGTGTCGCGGTGACGTTCAGGAGGCGGAAAGTCCTGGGTAGCACACAGCTGCTCCGTAGTCTTGCAAGGCATTGAAGAAGGAGCGCTAGCACTGACCAGAGAATCACGACTGACCTCATATTGCTGATAACCGTCTTCTGTTGAACTAATTGAAGTGTTTGTTGCTCCTAAATATTTATAAAATAGTCTGTTTTAACATCAAGGGCATTTCCCGACATCGATAAAAAACGTTTTTAGGGATCCTTTAAATTTTTTCGGCACCAGCAAGTGCTTACAGCACTCCCTGGTTGCTTGGCGTGAAAAAATAATCATAATTTCACTATACAATTATAGATCAACAAGAATATGGCTACTGCGCTACGTTTTATGTAGGAGAAGCAGTTGCCCCTTGAGGTCGGCGATGTTTTACATGACAGATAAAGAAAAATAAAAAGCCTGTCACTGCGAATGAGCTTAGCTTTCTAGTCTGCACCCTGACTAACGTCTTGATAGCCAAATAATTACCTTAGTTGATCGTGGTATTTAAGTGCTTGAGGGCATGTCGGTAAAAATGGTACCATTATTACAGCTAACACCGTCTATATCGGTAAATAGAAAAAAAGTACTCCTGCAGCAGCTTGATTTCGGCGAGTTTGTTCAACTTGAAGCTCACTGTCTCAACCTTTCTTCAGGAAAGTTTATATGGCTGGTGCTTTGTTTAAATTACCTTAAGCTACAAGTCACTGCTAGACCTGTTGTGTGTGCTTTCTTTTGAAATGGTCCCATTAGCTCTGGTTTAACGTACCTTCTTGCATAAGTTCTGTTTCCTAAGTGAAATAGCGCGACCCACATTGGGAGATCGGCCATGAATAGGGTGGTGAGAAAACTCTTATCATTAATTTCTTTTTCCAAGGAGCCATCGTCATCTTTCTTGACCGCCTTTCATATACGGCGCACTTCGGCGGTTTGTCTCGTGACTCTTGCTCCTTGATTAGAATAAGGTGGCAGAAAATTAAAAAGAGGGCTTCTTCGCGTCCTGCCATCCGTCCCAACGTTTCTGGCATCCTTCGCTCACTAACTCACACATCGTTTTATTGGAACGAATCTCAGTCCCTCTAATGCGGTTACTCTGACGTGATGGTGAAGTGTGCCTGATGTCGTAGACGACGCCACGAACGAGAGACCAACGACCAGCGCAGAGGGCCTACCGAAAGTGCCTATTCATCTGCCGTATTTTGCCCACGAAATTATGCACCCTGATTTACTCAGGCGGAAGTCACCTGCGTAAATGCACTTTAACTCGCCGCGCGAGAGGTTGCTCCAGGTTGTCTCGGCATTATGTACAGAGGTGCTTCAGGAGTTGCAAGACCTTGTGCACGCACCCCGCCGCACTACTCTTTATGGCCACTTCAAAACGGTGGTATTACAATGAAAGATCATGTCTGTGCTCTGGCGCCTGCAACAGCATCTTAACAAAGAGGGGCTCAGCGACCGCCCACCTTCAGACTGGTACGTCATGTGCGGCGGCTTCTCGGTGACTGTGGGCTGGATGCAAACAGTCCACTGCTCCGTGAACTGTTCCTTCAGCACCTGCCACAGGATCTGGTGGTTGCCTTGGCTACCCCACTTCAAGGCATGTCCTTCGACATTCTTGGAGAGCTAGCCGACCACATCGCTGACTGTTGAGCAAAAGGTGCTGTGGTAATAACGACCTTTCCACTGTCGCACCTCAAAGATAGGCTGTCTCGTCTTGAGCAAACGGTTGACGAACTTGCTGAGACCAATACTGTACTACCTTCATGGCCT
Source organism: Dermacentor variabilis (assembly GCF_050947875.1). Taxonomy (NCBI): domain Eukaryota; kingdom Metazoa; phylum Arthropoda; class Arachnida; order Ixodida; family Ixodidae; genus Dermacentor; species Dermacentor variabilis. Next base: position 193,882,560 of record NC_134571.1, read on the forward strand.
CACTGCCGTCAGCGAGACTGCGACTTCTGTTTAAGCTTTCCTTCTTGGTCCAGCTGCCGTTTTGACCCTCGTTGCGCCACATGCTGAAGTTATAAGAAATTCGGTTTCAGTGCGCGTCACTATTGTTCCCCTGGCAGCTGGCAGGGAATCATGCCGCAGAGTCACTGATGGCGGCCGGTGACTTGCCAAACGACAAGCAGCCAGTTCTACGTCAAGGACTGGATTCCAGAACAACTACTTCTTGTGGACACAGCTGCAGAGGTCCGCGTCGTCCCTGCCGCGCGACAAGACCTGCAGCAAGCAGAAAAACTGCACCCCTTCAAGTAGGCAACAGCTCTTCTATGGAGACATATGGCCACTGCTCTCTTACCATCAACTTGGGCCTCTGACCCACCTTCCTGTGGGTGTTCATTGTGGCAGACGTACGTATGCGCGTATTGCGCGTATATTTTCTTACCTTCACCTTTAGTACTGACTTCCGCACTCGCTGCCTCGAGGACACGACGAACAAGATGTCTATGCAAGACATCATCGCGCCTATGGCACGAAAAAGTGAAAGACAAAACAAATGCCTTTATCTGCGTTCGCCTTAATTCTTTCAGACTTCCCAACCATCGTGAAACCTTCCAAACTCGTGCTGTCCGTACTTTACAACGTCATGCTTGTTGTTACCTCAGGCCCCCCAGTGTTCTGCAACCCAGACGCCTAGTTGCCGATGGCCTGGCCATGGCAAGGAGATAATAGCAAGGAGATAAGCAGCTGGATATTATAAGCACTTCGTCGAGCAGTTCGTTGGTCTTCAAATCTCCACATGGTGGCGTGACCTAGTGGATTTGCTCCCATGCGGCGAGTACCGTGCGCTCCACACGCGCACCAACACTGATCGCCATCCACTCCCCCTAATTCAAAAATCCACAGCTAATCTGGCTGGGACGGTAATACTCAGTAAGACAAATTTAGGGAAGGTCTACCCTCAAATCTTTGTTGAGCTAACGGACATCCCAAAGGCTGCAGTTACGATGCCATTCGGGCTTTTTAAGTACGTCCGCATGCAATTTCGGGTCAGCGAGGCTGCTCGCCTTCCTCTTTGCATACATCTCTGACCTACTGGTGGCTAGTATTTCCCGTGAGCACCATAGCAACCATTTTCGCCTGTAATTCTCTCTGCTCCAGGAACAAGGTCTGACCATCAACTCCACAAAGTGTGTTTTTGGTGGTCACGACATTGAGTTCCTTGGGCACCGAGTGAGTCCCGAGGGAATCACACCGTTGGAAAAGTAAGCTCAAGCCTTTCGCGAGTTCCTTCGTGAAATGGCACTGCTAAAGCTTTGTGAATTCCTTGGGCTAGTCATCTTCCACCACCGTTTTCTTCCAACATCGCCCGAATGCTAATACCATTGACCGCGCTTCTGAAGAATATTAAAGCTTCGTCCGCTCCACTGTCCAGGGCTTCCGACGCCGAAGAATCCTTCCAAGGCGCGAAAAACGAATTGGTGGTTGCCACCCTGTTGGTACATCCCCTACATTTTGCACTAATGCGTCTTATCACCGATGCGTCTAGTGAAGCCGTTCCATTATTTCACATTTGCAGCGCGATACCTCGTGCAGACTCGCGTTTTGTCCCAGAAGTTGAAGCCTGCAAAAACGGGCTACAGCGCATTCGGTCGCGAGCTGCTGGCGATATACTTGGGCGTTCGCCATTTCCGACACCTGCTGAAGGAAACATGTTTTCACGTGCTTATGGATCACAAGCCTTTAATGTTCACTTTTCGTGGTAACACACTTCTACGGCACCTCATTCATCCCGCCACCTCTTTCAGAAATACCGCCCTTCAATTTCATCCCTGAGTACAGCGTGCACATACTATACATTAAAGGCCCAGTGAACGCAGCCGCGGATGCCTTGTCCGGTATTGATGCAGTATTCAAGACCACACTTCTATTGAAAGGAATCGCCATGGAGTATTTTGACGTCGATTTTCGGGACCTCCAGTCCATTGCGAAGTCATTGGAGCTGTCCAATGGCCCCCTTCTATTTTCCTCAGTGAGTATCGCTCGCGAAGTGTAAGGAGATCGAACGACCTCATTCGTTCCATTCCGACTCCGCAATCAAGTATTTGTCAAGGTACATGGCGCCAGTTATTCTGGAGTTCGTGCCACCCAGCGCTTAAATACTTCCCGCTTTGTGTGGCCAAGCGTGATCTCTGACGTGCCCGCCTGGGCTCGCGAATGCCTTCACTGCAAACCTTCCAAGACACGCTCCTACACGTGAAGTCGCCAGTGCACTCTGCCCGTGCACTTGACGCCCGGTTTGATCACATTCACATCGACATTGTTGGCCCACTGCTGCCCATCCCGAGGTACTCCCGACATACTCGATTGTGTGGATCGTTGTACCCGCTGGCCTAAAGCATTTCCTCTCGCTGACATAACGGTACTTAGAGTAGCTTCCGCGTTTGTCAGTGGCTAGATCTCGCGCTTCGGATGTGGAGCGTTGTTTCGACCAATCGCGGCCGACAGTTCGAATGCCATCTTTTCCACTTAACTCACCTGCCTGCTTGGTGTCCGCCATATCTATACTAGCGCGTATCACCCGTCGGTAAAGGGAATTGTTGTATAACTTCAGTGTCAACCAAAAGCCGCCTTGATCGCCTGCCAGGCTCGCTGTTCTTGGCCTGAAAACCTTCTCGTCCTGCTGGGCGTGCGCTCTTCTTTCCAGAAAGACTTCTGCTGCACGGATGTGGGGCTGGTATATGGCACAACGCGGCGATTTCCCGCTGAATTTTTTTCGCACCAGCTACTGTTGACACGCTCGATAGGGACAGATATGTTCAGCAGCTATGCTTCCGATTTGCACGCTCGCGTCCTTGCCTTTGTAGGTTTGCATCCTCAAGTAATGTTTTTGGCAACAAAGGCATGCCTACGGCGAACCATGTTTTCATACGGCTTTACGACAAAGCTTACGCCTCGCTATGATGGCTTTTTCAAGGTTCTCAAGCGAACAGAAAAACACTTTTGCCATCGACCTCAACGGACATGAGGAAGTCGTGGAGAATGACAAGGTGAAACCAGCCTACCTAGCGACCTCGCCATTATTATCCGTTACTTAAATGATATTACGCGACAAAAAAAATTGACAAGGACGTGAGAAAAGACGACACACCAAGCGCTTGGTGTGTCGTCTTCTCTCACGTCCGTGTCGTTTTTTTTTTGTCGTGCAATATCATTTAAGTAATGGGTTACCAACTTGCCCGGAATGCTGCTCTCATCATTATCCGCTTTCGAGAACTTTACAACCGCTGAAAGGACGGATCTTCCCGATCACCAGAATCAAAGACTGTTTCTTGGGCACCGCTGCACATCTGCTCGTCTCCTAAAAGGGGGTGAGCCCCCTAGCAGCCATCGGCACCTTCCTCGACCCCCTTCTATATATGGCGTGCTCCGGCGTGCCTATCTCGTTCGTGTGTGATGCTGCGAGCAGCAAGATTAGAATAAAAAGGAAGATCAATAAAAAAGAGGTTGTTCGGGTTCGTGCCGTCGGTCCGAACGGTTCTCGGGTCTTTCGCTCGCGGACTCACACATTGTTGTAGCAGACTCAACCTCGGTCCCTGTATTTGGATTGTTTGTGAGAATCGATATTGAATGGAAGAAAAATGAATACCAATTTTTGTACAGTAATGTATTATTTCTGTTATTCTTTAAGTTGATGCCCAATTTGCGCGTTCATATAGCAGAACGTTTCTTAGGCTTCTATGAAGTCTGTAAACAATTTTGCCAAAGCAGAACTACGTACTGCGCAGGAATCACTGTGATATATTTCATTCTCTCATTACACAGAAAAAGCACATATAACGTTTTCGAGCGCTTCTATCTGCAATAAAAATTTTGTTGTAAAATCACTTACCAATATTCCAAAGCATTAAAAACAGTGGCTATATTTTCAGCCCGAACTACTGGGGCTCAAGCTAAGGCACAAGATAGAACACGGCGTTACTTGCAACTGAAAGTTCGTTGGAAAGGTTTTAGGCTTTATAAACACGACATCTCCTACGTTAGGAGACCTCGCCCAATATCATAAATAGAGCAGTTAAAAAACCACGACTATTTATTGGTGTTAGTGCTCCAAGAACTTCCCCTTGTTAAGTCCAATCAAGAAAAGTTATAGCGATATCCTGAAGTGCTATAGAAGCATGAATTACGCAACCTGCCCCCTTTTTCTTTATCTCGTGGGCCTCTGCAGTTTTTCTTATTGTTCTGTCTTTGTGCTTATACGGGAGTGACGCATTTACAAACTGCGGTGTGCATTTTACCTTGTGAATTGCAGTCTCTTACGTGCTCTGCAAGATGCGTGTGCGTATCCCTTTCGTGGAATTTGAATGCTCCTCGAATGACGTAGGCAACTCCAATTCACAAGGTAATGCAAACCCCAGTTTGGAAACACATTAGTCCTGCATAAGCGCAAAAAGAGAGCAAGAGAGACTGTAGAGGCCCTCGAGATAAAGAGAAAGGGGGCAGCGTGTGTCAGTCATGATTCTATAGCGCTTCAGTTTTTGGCTAACACTGATTAATACTAATATTTTTACCTGTTCTTTTTATGAAGTTTGATGACGTAGGACATGACGGGTTTGTAAAGTCTATAGCCTTTCCAAAAAATTTCAGTTGCAAGTACCGCCGTGTCTTGTGTTGGTGCCTTAGCTTGTGTCCCAGGAATTCGCGCTCTGTATCTTGTCAGGCTTCCAATCAGCTCACCCATTTTTCACTTTTGATCATTAAAAAGAAATCTTTAAACGAATCAGTCATTCAAACGAACATTTGGCTAGAAGTCGTCCACATTGAGCAATATAACCTAAACGTTAGCACAGCTCCTTAGTGCTCTGTGACGCGCACCTTGCCCAAACATGTTAACAACAGTACATTTAAGGAGTACGTATTCATCGACTTTGAACAGCATTTTCTCAAAGGCGAAATAAATTTAGATTATTTATTTAAGCGGCGGATGCTTTCCGTACATGGAGGAGCAAGGTATCACAGGACTCCGGCTCGTCCGCGAAGTTCCTGCGACGTAGCAAGAGCGCACTTTACGCGGCCGCTGTCGTTCCATTGGCAGTGCAGTGGTGGCTATATATCGTGTTTTGCGTTGCCTCTAGCGCTTGTAAGAGTAGTACCGTTGCAAGCGACGCAGCACATCAAAAAGCCTCGGTAGAGCTTAAGTATAACGTTGCATCAGTTCAATAAACTTGTCTTTCTATACGTCACCTTGTGTAGAAAAAGATGGTCGAAGTTATATCGCTCGGAATGAAAATACAAGGCACAAATGCAGCTGACACCTTACAGAGCAAGAACATGTATCGAGGGAAGAGTTTTCAGTTTGGTAAAAGGGTAGGAGAGCTGTTTGTTGTGATTGACACTGACTGAAATTGGCGCCAGAGGTCACTGAAGAGCGGTACATACTCAATAGACCCTGGGGCATAAGCTCTCACCTGCGGTCTAACTGCGCATCGGTAAGGTCAAAACAAGCCGCGCCAAGGGTCTCAACGCCCTCGCTTGCCCGTGAGGGGTTCGTAACTTGTAGGATCGCTCAGTGCGCTCAATAGGATATTATTGCATTGTATTGTATAGGCTCGTTTCATGCACTTATGACGTGGCGCCCTCTCCTCCGCATTGGCTGCGCTGTGACGTGGCCAACGACGAACGCACTAGTTCGCACGCTTAGTCAGCCAGATGGCTGCGGCATGACTTATGCAGTGACGCACGCAATAGGCATACGTTCAGTCAACCAGAAACGTGGAGCCGCCATGGCGTCGGGAAAGCATGCTCGTCTCGCGTCATGAAGGCCCGGGTGCGATTCCAATCCAGACCAAAGTTTAGCTAATTTCTTTTGAAAGGCATTAATTTAATTAGCTTTCAGTGTTCTCCCACAGAAAGTTGATGTCAATCCAAGCATTTTTCGTGTTGTGTTTTCTTTGCAACGTTGGCCACTTTCTTTACCAAGGTAAGATCACGCCATCAAGCATTAGCGTTCGGCTGTGCGCCCGAACTTATTTTCCTTCTAAAGAAACAAACCACAAATTAGGCCGCATTCGGTGCTTAGAGACCACAGCATAGATAGTTCACGTCCTGTTTATTAATAGATATCTTTGCGGCACCCAACCTGTAATTGAGTCATGTGCTTATGTAAGTGCTGCAAGTCAAAGAGTATAAGCAGAAGCATCTGATTGCCTGTACTGCTGGCGTATTCTTGGACGATCACTTTCGGCGATATTATCGCCTTTGCATCATGCAGTGTTCAACCCTCCAATCAGTTCATAGGTTTTTCTCGGCCAGGCACTGACCTCAGACTGAATGTAATTTTTTTGACAGCTCAAGCTTGGTAAATTTCCCTACGTATTTGTAATTGAGTGTGTGGACTGTTCGCCAATGTAGCCGAGAGAAAACGAATTGCGCATTCTTGCCAGGCTACATAAACTCAAAAGTTGCTCTGGGCTATTTGCGTAACTTTCTCTTACTTTCTGAAAGGGAATTTCGCTTACGCCAATATTAAGCTAACAACATTTACACAAAATATCTGCAGCGTATGTCTTTTAAACCACATTTTCTTTTTTGGTATAGAAAAGTGCTAGTCATTTGTCTTTTTCTTTGCAACCTATACTTCGCTATCCACTACGTAGCCTGATCGTGCACTAAAGTATGTCATCGTGATGATTTCACCGCTAAACGCATTAAAGTAAACCTGGGCGAAAAGAAAGCGCCAACCGCAAACTCGCCGCGAACTTGTTTGTGCGCGTGCGAGTGCATGCAAGCGTGTATGTGTGCTTGCGTGTAGCATTGTCCTGATGCGGTATATAGTGTTGTGCTTCTATGCGCCCTCTCCATCTTTGACATCCTCGCTGATAACAGCGGTAACGAAACCTCTGGGACAAATGTCTATGCCATGTTTTTGAATGAGTATTCTTCGATGTTTCATGCCTTGTGCAACCGTCGCGTTTTTCTTTTTTTTGGTTAGGTTAGCTTGCTCGATATATTTTGCACATTTATGTTGGCACTTGTCAACGTGCGTGGCTAGAGAAATAGAGACGCGCAACTGGCGGCAGCGAAAACTATTTGACCAGATACATAATTTGACACGTTTTCTCGTAGCAACTATTGTCCAGGCAGTTCGATCACTTGTATTGATCCCATCACCTGCCACCCCTTTTCTGTTTCCGCAAGTTCGTCTATGAAGTACGTGACAGAAGTAGCTTTGCCCAACGGGCCCGAATTGTAGGAGGTGGCTCGGTAGAACGTGAAATTAGATGGCAAATGTTGGCAAGTACATTTAAAGAGATTAAAAATGGAACATCAAGGTTAATCACTTTGAAATTTAGAGCATTAGGTCCCACTCGAAGCATTGGTGAAGTTTGTTTGCCATAGTGACTATGTGCGCGGATTTTTCTAGGAGGAGTGCACTGCGGCTTAATTCCATATTCACCAGTAAACACTCTTAATCCTTCAAGTTTGTAGCTAAAGTTAAAATCACATTTTACAATACCAGCAGATCACCATTTCGTGCACACAAAAGCAGAGCAAAAGAAATCACGGTGATGAGAACAAATACGCTATTAAAATTCCTTCCGAAAAAATGGAATATTTCCTATAGTTCCAAAGAACATAGTATGACAAAAAGGAGGATTGTATGTGAGTACTCGTAAAGAAAGAGGAACCTGCTGCAGAGCTTCCTAATCTGGAGCTATTCGTAATCAACAAAGATAACGCAGAATGCTTCCGAGATTGTCTCTTTTTTCCGTGCTGCACAATATGGACGCACGAATCAATAAAGTAATCCCCATTATCACATTATGGCTGCAAAGCTTATGCAGCTGCGTATGCCTGTGCGTAGAAGCCTGGGACTTTGTCAGTGATACAAAAAAAATATTACGATGGATGATTTGGCATCGCGTAGGCTGCAGCATCTGCACAAATTGTTCTAGCCTAAGTCATCAGCCTTTTCTTGTAGGTACGTGCTTTGAAAGTTTCGGTTTCGGCAGTAGAAAAAGCAAGTTAAACATGGTGGCAGGAAAGGGGCTAATCGTGGAACATGCGGGGAGTCCCTAAAGGTAGCCTAGGTGAACGTTGAGAAGGGCGAGGAAGTTGAGCCAGTAGCCAGACACTGCGATGTCCATGCTAGCCTAAAGAAAATAGACGATGTCCAGGATGAGCTTGTGAAGCGGATCGAATAGCTCAATATGTGATGTGACTCACGGACTGCGGTAGAAGAAAGACTGGGAGCAGCCGAGGAAATACTGAACAGGGTCGCCATCACGAATGAAAATGTCAGTCACGACGGAACGCCGGTTCCTGGAGTTTTAGGACCGGAAGTGCCAGCAAGCGCGTGGAATACGTGGAACTTGTGCGGTGGGCAATTGGAAGTAGGGTCACGTACCTTGAAATTATGAAAAAGGGAAAGCAGGAAGACAGGGGTAATGCCCCGTATCAAGTCCGAATTACGCGGAAAAGTTTAACAAAGGGAAGCAAGGAGCGGCCTCGTCAAGTAGGAGAGAGTGAAAAGATGATAATCGTCGGTGGCTCTATTGTCTAGGTGTCAAAGGAAATCGTGGAGTGTTAGGCACGTTTCTAGGTCGGACATTGAGCTATGTCATACATCGAGCTGGCGGAAAGCTCGCGGAGAATGCACAGGGACGAAACATTGTAGCAGTGGCGGGTGGCCCACATGCCGTGCTAAATATGAAAGTGGGCGAGACAAGCCGAGCATTTGGCAAAGGGTGTCGCCGACTTGCGCGAGATGTCCCTTAGATGCAAATTCTGGTACGCACGGTTCCGAAATTACCGGTACGTGACGCTAACGTACAGGGAGTACCCGCGGCAACTGATGAGGAGATTTAGAAAGTGAGCCGAACGAAAGGCTTCGAGCTTGTGGAACTCAACAGGGAAGTTAGTAGATATGTTGGTTTTCAAAGAGACGGAATGCACTTCAATCGCAGGATTGCACGAGAATTGGGCTGGCGAATTGCGGGTCGTACAATTGCTTCTTCTGGGGTCTCACGGGCGCACAGGAGGCCAGTTTGAGTAGTAATGAAAAAAGTACCCTAGGGGAACCTTATACTAACATCACCGGCAACAACCGAAAAACGAGAAAAAGGAAAGAAAGAGAACAACTCGCCGTGCTATAGGTTACACAAACATGCAAGGGGGCAAAACAAACGAGATGGAAGAGATGATGAACGAGTGAAATAGAGAATAAATAGCTGTGCCTGCGATTTTGGAAACGCAGCATGCAGACTAACACGAGCCACCAATCATTGATGATTGTGTTTGGGAAGGGTGTAACGGAACAAAATGGGAAAGAAAGGGACGTGAAGTCGGAATTCTCATACATGCTGGAGTGAAACAGAAGGAATAAATTCAAAGTGTGAAGAGCGTCTTTGGTTATCGAGCACCGTCAGTGGAAAAAAGTTGGCGTGGCATGACGTATTTATAGACGCGTAAAAACTACCAAGTATTACCTTGTCAGTGGAATGCCTCAGCTGGGATACTAAGAGTTTCGGTATCGACACCGAAATTATCCTTTTGGGTGACATTATTTCGAGCATACAGGATCTAGACAGTTACACTGACAACAACGGGAAGGTAATGCTAGGCCTATGTGAGCAACGTAACCGGGTTATCGAGAATACGGGGCCTAAACGTGACGTCCAAGTCACATGATATGAAGGAAATAGGCAAGCACCCATCGATTACTTTCTCATCACGGAAGTAATTCATGATAAGTGTAAAGAAATTGTCGTTGACGAGGAAGGGTATAGCATCCTAAGGAGTTGCTACAAACGCATAATCTTGAATATGGCATGTGTAGCAGGGAAAGACGACGAGGAACGAAGAATGGCCAGTTCAAATTTGAATGGGGAACTAATAAATGTGTTGAGAAGAGTGGAGGGAAAACTTGCCAAATGGCCAAGGAATGAGTCGGTAAAGTGGCCATTGAAGTGGATGAACGAGAAAAATGAGAACTGAGGCGCAACATGCTTGTTGGAAAGGAAAAAGGAAACCGAAAAGCTGTTGGAACAGGGAGATGCGTGCCGCGCCCGACGAACGACAGAAAGCATCACGAGAGCATAGGATGGCAAGAAAGGCACAGTTGGCGCAAGACGAAAAAGGCAGAAAATGAGAAATGTGGCGGGAGAAACAAAAGCTGTGGTTTAAACATTGTTTCAAGCAAACATAAAGCTAAAAGTGAAAGTAGGCTGTGATAAATGCGCGAGAAATAGAATGCCGCACATGGAATAATTGGGAATCACATTGACTTACTAGCAAGAAAGTCTGGTACGGTACAACAACCGATCCTAGACAAAGATGGCAACAAACTGGAAGGGAAAGCAGCGTTAAATTGCGTTCGAAAATAACAGCCGAATAATTTCAAGGCCATGGCGAGGTGGTTTCTGAGAAAAGAAATAGCTTGAACTAGAATCAGATGGAAAAGGAGCTCAAATTCTTAACCGCAATGCCACAGGTTGAGGCGAGCTTCCCATTAGGCTGAATACTGAGCTTCGACCAAGTAGAAAGGAAGTCCTGTTTGTGGAGCGTTTGCGGAAAGCAGACTGAATTTTAATTCTGAACGTAACAGCGAAAATGAACACTCACACAGAACGTTGACCATTACGTCGGTGACATGCAGGAGTGCAACGGTGGCGTAGAGGTAGAACACCCGCCTCGCGTGCAAGATGTCCGTGGTTCGAATCACGGTGCCGCGCAATTTTCCACCGGAATAAAAAAAACATCCGCGTGTTGATAAAATTGCATAAACAGGCCTGGAGTGTGTCCTGATCCCGGTGACCAGAACCGGTAACGCACTCCCTCACCAGAGCAGGATTGGCCACCCTGGTGCAGTACTTGGCCACAACCTCCTATATGAACACAACAATCATACCCCGGCCCTCAGTCCCCAGCAGCTGCGAAGCAACTGACCGCCGCAGAGGGTGCTAAGAATCCCTGGCTCCCGACAGGCCGCCATTGGAACCTGGCAACGTTTAACGCTAGAACGTTATCTAGTGAGGCGAGTCTAGCAGTGCTTTTGGAGGAATTAGAGAACACTAAATGGGATATAATAGGGCTCAGTGAAGTTAGGAGGCCCAAAGAAGCATATACAGTGCTAAAAAGCGGGCAGGTCCTGTGCTACGGGGGCTTAGCGGAGAGGCGAGAACTGGGAGTCGGATTCCTGATTAATAAAAATATAGCTGGTAACATACAGGAATTCTATAGCATTAACGAGAGGGCGGCAGGTCTTGTTGTGAAACTTAATAAGAGGTACAAAATAAAGGTTGTACAGGTCTACGCCCCTACATCCAGTCATGATGACCAGGAAGTCGCAAGCTTCTATGATGACGTGGAATCGGCGATGGGTAAAGTCAAAACAAAATACACTATACTGACGGGCGACTTCAATGCCAACGTAGGCAAGAAGCACGCTGGAGACAACGCAGTGGGGGAATATGGCATAGGCACTAGGAATAGCAGGGGAGAGTTAGTAGAGTTTGCGGAACAGGATAATATACGGATAATGAATACCTTCTTCCGCAAAGCGGCATAGCCGAAAGTGGACGTGGAGGAGCCCGAGCGGCGAGACTAGAAATGAAATAGACTTCACACTCTGCGCTAACCCTGGCATCATAAAAGATGTGGACGTGCTCGGCAAGGTGCGTTGCAGTGACCATAGGATGGTAAGAACTCGAATTAGCCTAGACCTGAGGAGGGAACGGAAGAAACTGGTACATAAGAAGCCGATCAATGAGTTAGCGGTAAGAGGGAAAATAGAGGAATTCCAGATCAAGCTACAGAACAGGTATTCGACTTTAACTCAGGAAGAGGACCTTAGTGTTGAAACAATGAACGACAATCTTGTGTGCATCTCTAAGGAGTGTGCAGTAGAAGTCGGACTTCGAGCGTACCGGAATCTTGGAAAAACGCTAACATAATCCTAATCTATAAGAAAGGACACGTCAAAGACATGAAAAATTATAGACCGATCAGCTTACTGTCCATTGCCTATAAAGTATTTACTAAGGTAATTGCAAATAGAATCAGGAACACCTTAGACTTCCGTCAACCAAAGGACCAGGCATGATTTCGTAAAGGCTACTCAACAATCAACCATATTCACATTATCAATCAGGTGATAGAAAAATGTGCGGAATATAACCATCCTTTATATATTGCTGTCATTGATTACGAGAAAGCATTTGATTCAGTCGAAAACTCAGCAGTCATGGAGGCATTGCGGAATCAGGGTGTAGATGAGCCGTATGTAAAAATACTGAAAGATATCTATAGCGGCTCCACAGCCACCGTAGTCCTCCATAAAGAAAGCAACAAAATCCCAATAAAGAAAGGCGTGAGGCAGGGAGATACGATCTCTCCAATGCTATTCACAGCGCGTTTACAGAAGGTATTCAGAGACCTGGATTGGGAAGAATTGGGGGCAAGAGTTTATGGAGAATACCTTAGTAACTTGCGATTCGCTGATGATATTGCCTTGCTTAGTAACTCAGGGGACCAGCTGCAATGCATGCTCACTGACTTGGAGAGGCAAAGCCGAAGGGCGGGTCTAAAAATTAATTTGCAGAAAACTAAAGTATTGTTTAACAGGCTCGGAAGAGAACAGCAGTTTACGATAGGTAGCGAAGCACTGGAAGGGGTAAGGGAATACATCAACATAGGACAGGTGGTGATCGCAGAATGGGATCATGAGACACAAATAATCTGAAAGATAAGAATGGGCTGGGGTGCGTCAGGCATGCTTTCTCAGATCATGAACAGCAGGTTGCCATTATCCCTCAAGAGAAAAGTGTATAACAGCTGTGCCTTACCACTGCTCACGTACAGGGCAAAAATCTAGAGGACTGCGAAAAGGGTTCTACTTAAATTGAGGACAATGCAACGTGCTATGGAAAGAAGAATGATAGACGTAATGTTATAGGATAAGAAAAGAGCAGATTGGGTGAGCGAACAAACGCGAGTTAATGATATCTTAGTTGAAATCAAGAAAAAGAAATGGGGCATGGGCAGGACACGTAATGAGGAGGGAAGATTACCGATGGTCATTAAGATTTACGGAATGGATTCCTATGGAAGAGAAGCGTAGTAGAGGGCGGCAGAAAGTTAGGTGGGCAGGCGAGATTAAGAAATTTGCAGGGACAACGTGGCCACAATTAGTACATGACCGGGGTAGTTGGAGAAGTGTGGGAGAGGCCTTTGCCCTGCAGTGGGCGTAACCAGGCTGATGATGATGATGATGATGATGATGATGATGATGATGCAAGCCAGCAATGCAGGCAGTTGAATAATAGCCACAAGCATAAAGAGAAAAAAATGGCATATTGGTAGAACTACAGAAAGGCTTCAGAATCGGTACGCGTCTGCATGATAGCTTATTTGTTTTTCCCTCGGTGTATTGAAATATACATAGGAGAAACAAGGCCATTAGACGTCGCTGTTTTCGACGTGACAACGTAGACCGCAAGGCTCGGTGTTATATTCTGAAAGGAGAAGATATAGGCGACGACTGTGCTCAGCATTTCCAGGAGACTACCGGATAAAAAAGCGTGTCCGTTGTATGACAAGCTGTGAGAATCTTAAGGAATCATTATTACGTGAAACATCGTGTATATTTTTGAACAGAAAAAAAATTCTAGTTTCAGCATCTTGATCTGATGCTTCAACTTGAAGCTTACAGCGTGAGCCTTTTTAAAGCAAACTTTACATGACTGGTGGTGCGCTCAAACAAGTTTCAAATTGTAGTCAGGGGCGCTATAACGTGAAACTATTCCAATATATTTTTATTCGAATTTCCTGATGTCAAATTTGGGCAACCGCCGACGCAAGCATCGGGCAGTCACCCGCAGGGTTGTCTGAACAGACCAATCAAACGCTCTCCTCGTTAATGGGAGGTCACTTTTGTTTGTTTGAAAAAGGCCAACATTGCCTACTCTGAGCGGCTTGTCTTATCTAATTGGCTCACAAGTGGCGAGGGGCACGCTCAAGTGGAGAGGAATTCGATGGGGCCGAGCCGCTGCACTGAAAATTGATAACGCGATGAAGAGGGTGGTGCCGCAGTCTGTGATTGGTCCACTTTCCCTTACTTAGATTGCGGTGGCTCGTCTACAATAGCGGCGGCATGCAACGGAAGCTTAAGAATGACGCTAAAACTTATCCTCAGCAATGTAGAGTTGGCAGAACGAGGTCGTAAATGTGCTGAAAGGGCTGGAAAACGTTACGTGGCCACGCTAAGAGCTTAATTACACACAAATACGCCCATGCTCTCCGGCAGGTGCGAGAGCCAGTGCAAGAGCGATCGGCGGCAGCCATCTTTTATTCCTATCGGAATGGGACAGCCTTCGGCCATTCTTAAAAACAATTCAGTTTTGTTCGGCATATTATTGCATCTTTAACGCATATACGCCACTTTGACGCGATGAGTTTTCGCGGTTTCGTGACATCGTGTGACAGTCGGTTGAGGTGGGTGGAGCCCGAGAACTTTTGACCAATAGCCGAGGGCTGATGTCGGAAAGGCGTCGAATTAGAAATAATTTTTTTCTTTTGTTTAGTAGAATCGTGCATAATCAGTGTGTACACGTCATATCAGATGGGGAGCTATCGTGGTTTTTTGACGTCGCGTGACAGACAGGTGAAGTCGGTATGGTTCAAAAAATTTTTGACGAATCGCAGAGGGCAGATGGCAGAATTGGAATAGAAAAAGTTTGGAATAGTTTTACGTTATCGCGCTCCAGCGTTAATTCCGTTGTGTGTGCGTTTTTCGACCTCGTCACGTCGTGCTGCTCTATTGTACCTTCTAGCTTTAGTTCTTGTTCCTAATTCACATAGCGCAACACATTCGGGAGGATCGGCTATGAATCGGGTGGTGAGAAAACTGCCTTTCATATATGGCGCGTTCCAGCGCGTATGTCACGTGCATGGCGCAGCAAGATTAGAATAATATGATAGAAGAATGAAGAAGCTGTCGTTCAGCTCTGGCAACCAGTCCGAACAGGTCTGACGTCTTTCGCTCTCTGACTTGCACGTTGTTGTAGTGGAACAATTGTAGTGGAAGTTTGTCGTTACGTGATCCTCGTGCTCATGGAGATACCTCAAAGCGTGTGGTTCAGCGTTGTTCCTCGACAGCACATGTTCCGACACGCGACATACAAGCAATGCATCCAGGACCGGCAACACACAACGCCGTTCGCACCTGCACGCGCTTCCCACGGGCGCCGCTTCTCAACGCCGCCATTTCACACACGCCTTGCCGTGGTTACCCAGTCTCTCTCTTCATATCGGTCTGGCTACGCCGCGGCACACCTGCTCGCATAGCAAGCCCACGCTTACTACAATTTATATCGTTCTTAAAGCTGCTAGCCTTACTTCGTAGAACATTACGATGTGTTGCTATCACATTCAGTGAGTCTCCCTGGCCGCCACACTGTGACTTTCTTTCTTCAAGAGCAATGTTTACTACTAATTAATTACTATAATTTAAGGAATCAAAAGATTCTTCAAATCCATGGTTGTGCTTGCGATCGTTTTAGATCGTCTGAACATTGTTATTTAGCAGCCGTAATCTGTAATTATATGCTGGCTATGCGCCGCACAGGACACTAACAACGGCACCGTAATCATAGGCAAGGTAATCGAAGAGGCTTTTCAGAAACTTTGTATTTATGACTACTCTGTCGCAGGACGCTTGTAATTTTGCACGAGTTTTCAAACGCCAAACTTGAAACTTTTCTCGCAAAAAAATCATCGACGTATAATTGATAAAATCTATACAAAATAACAAGCCCTTCCGCGCTATTCACTATTCTAATACCCCCCTTTTTTGTCAGTGCATTCAACTGACCATCTGAATAACCCAGGCAGGAGCGTGATGTTGTTGGCAGCTACGCTCCATTAATGCTAAATATTTGGGGCCGAATTCAGAAAGCTTTTCCTTCGTAAGTGCTGATTTTCATTGGCTGCTCGATAATATATGTCCTATACATTGATGGCATACATTGGCTGGCATGAACGCTTTTAGCGTAAGAACGTTTTGTGAATAGGGGCGTTGGTTCTCACCCCGGGATGCAGTGCTTCCCATCCTCTGCGCGCAACCCTTGAATTGAGAGGCACCGGCATGGAGGCTGATGTATGCCGAATGCATCGCTATCGACTACCAGAATGCCAGAATGCTCTCATGAACACTAGGAAACCTTCTCTTGTCACAACCTGATCTGCATTTGGCAGGATGTACCTTCTAAAGTTACCTTCTTCCTGTGAACATTGTTAAAGACAGGCGCTTAGTTAGGTCACGTCAACCAGCTATCAAACACAAGTATGGAGTTCCGTAACCAAGACAAACCTTGATGAAACGTTTTTGCGGCTCTATGCATCTTTTGGATGCGCTATCTCGGACGAAAAAAGAAAGCCCTCTGAAGAAGTGTCCAGTAATAGATTGCCCACGAGAGGGTGGGTGCCAAGCAACGTCCACATGTTCAACAAGCTCCTCACTACATGCACATAAGCACATCATCCACGTCGACGGAAGCGCTTCAAACGCAACTTTCACCTCTTTTAGCGCATGCGTTAAAGCTACCTGTCAGCGCCTCTTGAATAAACGCATGAGCAAGCGACTTAAATCATGTATGAGCAGCCACACTGGTTTTCTCACACGCGGACGTGAAGCAGGAAGGCTGATTTGAAGTCTTATCGTCTTCTGAGCAATCAAAGCAAAATCAATGCAGTCCTTCTCCTCCCGCTGCTGTCTGGTTCGATCTTCCGCTCACGGAGCGACTCATGGCTGTCTTTCTCGGGTTCTCCTGAAAGACAGCGTACAGCAAACCAAACGTCGCAGCAGCGGCGTCACAAAAGGTTGATGCCTCGAGGATAACCTACACACACAGCAATGGAACGGAGCGCTCGTACACAGACGTGAACACAGAGGCAATCAGGTTACTGCTCGAGGTTCGCTTTTGTATTCGTAAGGCATCTGTGCAAAGGGACCCGCTCGATAAACAACTGATGGGAACAAGGTGTAATAGGTTGTTAACATTACTGGCAACCTCTTTTTGTGGTGTTGTGATGATATGGAACAATCCCGGGGTAGTCACCGGTCTTCTCGGCCTTTGCTCAAGCACAGCAATCAGACACAAAAGCGGATCATTTAGGGAAGTCGCAGTTACGCCCGAAAGGCGAAGCATCGATTACGACAGCAAATTAGTAGACAGCTATACGAAGTAGGAATAGTAGCTTTGTGGGCCGTAAGGACTTGCATACATTCACTTACTAACCGAATTAACAAACTTGGCGCCAGCGCACACAAGCACACATGAACACATCATACTCAATAAACGCGGACACTCGCTGTCGAAACGCTGTTGTGAACAAGCGCGGCGGCAGCAGCAAGCGAAATGACCTTCGTACTGTATATCGCTTCAACGCAAGAACGGCGAGCACACAGGGCCTACAAAAGCATGAGCCGCCTGCAGATTCTTTTCCAGATGCGGCACGCGCGACAGCGCGCCGACGTGCAAGTGCGCACTTGTTGGAGGAGTCAAAGCCACGCTCCCGCGTCGCCTCACCGCTTTTGGGTCGCGGAATGCGCTATTGCTACCGAAGCACAACACCGCCCCCCCTCCCTCCCTCTCATACCCCACGGCCTTTCTCCGCGTTCATCCTTCATGATCTCCAGATCGAGCCGCGAGCGTCGACTTCCCTCGCATACAGCGCAAAGGTGTATGTAAGGGAAGTGTCGCATGCATGCGAGGTGCGACACAAAAGAAACGAGACTGGTCCAATAACTTATTGTACTTACTGAATCAGTTCTCTGTGACATTATCACCTTCAAAGTGGTCCCCTTGAGCATTCACACACTTTTGCATTAGGTGCTGCAATTGCTGTTAACAGTTCTGGAACGAGATTTTTGGAAGGCCCTGCAGGAGATTCTCCGTTTTTGCCTGAACCTCTTCAACCGAGATAAAATGGGTTACCTTTAAGCAAGATTTAACTTTAGGAAGCAAAGAAAAAACTCGCATGAAGCCAAATCAGGTGAAAAAGGAGGATGCCCCATCACAGTAATGTTTTTGCTGGTCAGAAACTGCTTGACACATAGGGCCGTGTGAGCGGGTGCATTCTCATGGTGCAACAGCCATCCATTGCTCTACAACTGTTACCTCATTGTCCTCATTTTTTCACGACGTCCTTTTAGTACTTCAATGTAGTAATGTTGATTAACAGTCTGACCACTAGGAACCCACTCAATCATTACAATTGTATTAATGTGGAAGAAGACGATTAACATGCCTTGAATTTTGATTTTCACATGCGTGCTTTTTTGGGTCTTGAGGATCCTGGAGACTTCCACTGCATTGACTGCCACTTACTTTCTGGGTTGTAGGTAAAAATACACGTCTCATCACATGTTACAACAGATTTCAACAAATTTGACTCGTTTACAATGCGTTCTAACATGTCCGCGGACACGTCGTTACGGCACTGTTTTTGGTCAACGGACAGAGCTTTTGGAACAACCTTCACGCAAATCGCCATGTGTAATTCGTGCATTAAAATGCGCCGAACAGCTTCCTTATCCAAGTAAACCAACTTCGCCACTGCAAGAACACTTAATCTTCGGTCACCACTGATCACATCACGAACTTTGGCA
The DNA here is from genome assembly GCF_050947875.1 of Dermacentor variabilis. Taxonomy (NCBI): domain Eukaryota; kingdom Metazoa; phylum Arthropoda; class Arachnida; order Ixodida; family Ixodidae; genus Dermacentor; species Dermacentor variabilis. The sequence continues at coordinate 193,901,242 of NC_134571.1, forward strand.
ATGTTTTCCTCAGGTGGTTTTCTTTTTCTTTTTACCCTCAATCTTCTTTTCGGCAGTCTCTTACACAGGGTGAAAACATTCTCGCCATTGAGGTCTGATAATGACAAATGACAGCAGGTCACGCGCGTCATCGTGGTCGCTCGACATGAAACATCAACTGAGCGTTCGAGTCATTAGGAATTTTGATCGTAGTGTTTTTCGTGTCCAAACGACTCTCTGATTATGAGGCACGCCGTAGTGGCACACTCCGAATTGATTTTGGTCACATGATTTTTTTCCAGCTAACGCATGGCACACATGCATAATTGCATTCAACTCTTACCAATCAAGCCGCGAACCAAATCAATCAAGTCCTCTCAGACTGTCTGATTACGAAGCATTCGTGTCGTCCACATGCGGTGCGCTCCAAAGTAATCAACTGCATCCGCACGGACTTTACATGTGTCGCTAATGCGTTAGAGAATTATGACGGCAACCAATGGAATTTTAAGTCACCGGATTGCTTCTCCTTATCAAATAAAGGTATGATGTGAGAACAACTAAAAACAATATGACGGGAGAGGGCCTGTCGCTAATTATTTCATTGAGTGTTGTGTTTCGCAAGATGTACTTACGGCAATATACTCAATTTTTGTTTTTCTTGGCTCGACCGTATAATCTAGGGAATGAATGATCCATATCAACGTTACTAGATGCGATCAGTTGATAAGCTCGCAGAGATGGCTACAACCGGTCGCCCATCCGAGGGTGTCGCTACCATCGAAAGTCGGCCAGTTGACGTGGCATCGTCCGTGTTGCCGTGTGCCTTCAGACAAGCTCTTTCGGGTGCAAATAAAGGCATCTGATCTTTACAAACGAACAATTCTGCATTGAAGAAGAATTTGAAGAAAACCTGTGGTGCGATGCTTCCAAACGCGTTCAACCCTTTCACAACCGACAGAGGTTGAGAAGATGACTTTTTGGTTCGCTTTTACTCTTTACGTCAGAGACAGACGATGAGCAAATGCGAGTGGATATCGCTGCCAATGACTCACTTTGAGCGAAAAGCTGTAATGTTGAGGTGCATCATGCCAGGCGGGGGGCAGCGTCATAAAAAAAAACTTCTGCGAGAAGGCAAATATATTCGCGTTTCATTCGAACACAATCGTGCGCACCTTCCATATTTTTCTGCCTTAGTATTGCTTGTACGTGCTATACCTCTCAAACTTTCTTAAGGCTTGTTTTTGCAAACAGAATGTTTACAGTTAATGAACACACGACAAAAATACGATAAGGTGCGGGCCAGGCGTTTCAAAACTACAGGTGGCGAAACTTTTATGTTGGTGCCATTATGTCAGCACTAAACCAGTTGGGTCACTTGCAATGCTCTTACATTTACAAATTGGGTTCATGTAAACGCACAATTTGTTGATGGTTTAATCGGAAAAGTGGGGCATGCGACCAAGCAATTTAGTAGTAACATAAGAAGGTCAATAGAAAATTTACAAATTGTGGGTTCATGAGCATTTATTAAACATAAATACCGTACCTAAACAGCACTGGGATCGCTCAGATCTTTGTAAAGCCACAGCCCACACATCGAGAGCTCCTCTTGCCCTAAATAATCTCTGACGTCTTATACTTGAGCTAGAAAGTGTGATGTGTGGTGCGCGACGTGGTGCGGGGCTCGGGACGGTCGAGAGCAGACGACGCGGAGTGTACGCGCGCCGAGCTGGAAGGAAGAAAAACGACGACGCCGAAGAGCGCCCGGCACGTGAACGCGCGGCGCAGGAAAGACAACAAAAGGAAAAAAGCAACCAATTAGAAAAGACCACGGGGCGTCGGGCAGCCAATCAGTAAATGCCAAATCGGCCAGACCACGAGAAAAAGCGTGGTGCGCTGGCAGATGCGGGGCGACACGCAAGAGGACACGCAGGGAGACGCCGGGGAGACGCCAGGAGAGTCCCAGGAAACGACGGCAGGAGGAGGTCAACCACCGGAGCGGGCGTTGAAGACGGGCCGTCGGGTTCCGGACCCGAGCCCACCAGGACTTCACCCGCCCGGGGCCTCCTGCCAACCTGTTCCTGTGCGTCGCCCGTCTACCTGAGCGTGCCGTCGGCTCCTCAAGGCCGGTGAGCTTTTGCGCCAGTGGGCAGGACGGGAACAGTCGGGCTTCGGGCCCGAGTTCTACGCCAGCTGCCCGGCCAGAACGCCACCCCCGTCTGCCGTGCCGCCTGCTGCCCGAGGCCGGCGTTCGAGCTTCCGTGCCCGCGGGCGAGAGGGGAGCAGTCGGGCTACGGGCCCGAGCTCTCTGCCCGGCCAGAACGCCGCCGCCGTCCACTCCTGCTACCCTGCCGCCAGCGTTACCTCGCCTCGCCAGAGCAGGCGCGCTCCCGGCGCCCGGTCAGTCAGCCTACGCCGCAACCTTTGGTGAGACCGGCGCCACCCCTTCTGCCAGCTTGTCGCCGCGTTGCCGTGTCGAGACTGCGACGCGTCCCCGCCCTCGTGGCAAGCCCGGACTAGCACCCTCGTTAAAGCCCTAAGTGTGTTCCTTACCGCAATGTTTTCCTGAATGTTTATTTTATACATGCTTTCTGTTTCTTTCTATTGACTTTTTGCTTTTTTTGTCTGATTAAAAGTCTTTGTGTGTGCGTCCAAACCAACGGCTTTGTCCTCAATTGGGTTCTCGGAGGCTCCGCCTAAGAGAACCAACCGAACCATTGAGAACACGAACCTTTGCCCATAAGTGGGTCATCACAAATTGGCGTCCGCGACAGGACAAAGCCGTTCGTTTGGATCCTTCTTCTAGAGGTTAGGAACTATGGCTAACACAAGAGACTTGTTAGCGTTAGCCGAACGCATGGGCCTAGAAGGTGCAGAGTTGAGGGCATGGTTGAACGAACAGGAGGCGCGTGCGCGAGAAGAGCGGGCAGCGGAGCGCAATGCTAGGAGCGAACAACTTGCATTGGAGGAGAATAATTTACAACTGCGGCTAAAAGTCGCAGAGGCGGAAGGCGCATATCTGGGCAAGAAACAGCCAGAAATTAGTCTGTTTGACTTAGCCACCGTGGCCCAGCGATTGGGTTTGCATGGGGCAGACTTGCACAGGTGGGTGCAAGAGAGATGGTTGCTGATATGCGAGAAAGCTCAGAGGGAGCGCGACAGGCGAATGGCAAAACAGGCAGCTGAGAGGGAATGCCTGGAGGAAGAGCTTCGCAGGGTGCGCGTTCGCATCGAGGCACTCGCGGATGCTTGCCCCGAAGGGATAAGATCCGCGGTTGAGGATGCAGCACAGCAGTGCAGCGGCGACCCAAGGGTTCCCTCCGACATGGCTTCAGGCCTCGGCGACCAAAAAGTGTCTCAAGGAGAGACACCTGGTAATGATGCCATGGTAGGCAAAGATACTGAGGTATGGTCACAAGACAAGGAGCATATTCCTTCCATACCTCAACTAGTGCCGCGTGAGCCCGGCGCAGGCGATGACTGGTTCGTGCAGGGTTCAGAGCTGCCATGCATAGGCCTCGTTGATAAAGTTAGAGCAGAGCACCCCCTACAGGCTAAAGATAGCTCGTTGGAGGGTTCGCATCATGATCAGGATGAACCTGAAAATATCAGGGCTACTGTGGAACCGTGTTTGGTTTTCCCAAAAAATATTCAGGGGTCGTTACTGCGTCCCTCGACACAAACTGTTTGTGACACTATGGGCACTTGGAAGGGCTCAGGCCTGGGTACCACATCAACTCAGGGCTTTGAGGATTCAGAACATCCTATGTGTTCTCATGCACTGGTGTATGGTTCGACCATTGGCACTAATGCGGCGACCACGCATTATAACGTTCACTACCTTAGTACGCAGGCAGTGACTTGGTCGACACCAAGCAGAGACATCAATGTCTGGAGCGTTATGGCCACAGACGGGCCAGTGTACTCAAAACGAGAAGATAGATGTCTGGTCCGCCTCATGTGGGAGAGGGTCACCTGAAGGAGCCGATGCTTCGCTTATGGCTCTTCACGGACTTTTGACCTCGGACTTGGTGACTTCAACTTAATTGTTTATAGAGTGTGTCGTGATAGCCTGTGATGCTACAGTTTCTTTCTTTTCAGTTGTTTTGCTTTATTTGAATGTGTTTTCCTTTAATGTCTTATCTGCGTGCTCAGTGAACTGTGCATTGAAACATTACAGTGCGTTCTTGTGAACGGACAATGACTGTACTGTTGTGAACTATGTCGCGCACTGAGCGGCAGTTTTTCTTCAGAAAAACTTGTTAAAAAAGGGGCTTATATGTGATGTGTGGTGCGCGACGTGGTGCGGGGCTCGGGACGGTCGAGAGCAGACGACGCGGAGTGCACGCGCGCCGAGCTGGAAGGAAGAAAAACGACGACGCCGAAGAGCGCCCGGCACGTGAACGCGCGGCGCAGGAACGACAACAAAAGGAAAAAAAGCAACCAATTAGAAAAGACCACGGGGTGTCGGGCAGCCAATCAGTAAATGCCAAATCGGCCAGACCACGAGAAAAAGCGTGGTGTGCTGGCAGAAGCGGGGCGACACGCAAGAGGACACGCAGGGAGACGCCGGGGAGACGCCAGGAGAGTCCCAGGAAACGACGGCAGGAGGAGGTCAACCACCGGAGCGGGCGTTGAAGACGGGCCGTCGGGTTCCGGACCCGAGCCCACCAGGACTTCACCCGCCCGGGGCCTCCTGCCAACCTGTTCCTATGCGTCGTCCGTCTACCTGAGCGTGCCGTCGGCTCCTCAAGGCCGGTGAGCTTTTGCGCCAGTGGGCAGGACGGGAACAGTCGGGCTTCGGGCCCGAGTTCTACGCCAGCTGCCCGGCCAGAACGCCACCCCCGTCTGCCGTGCCGCCTGCTTCCCGAGGCCGGCGTTCGAGCTTCCGTGCCCGCGGGCGAGAGGGGAGCAGTCGGGCTACGGGCCCGAGCTCTCTGCCCGGCCAGAACGCCTCCGCCGTCCACTCCTGCTACCCAGCCGCCAGCGTTACCTCGCCTCGCCAGAGCAGGCGCGCTCCCGGCGCCCGGTCAGTCAGCCTACGCCGCAACCTTTGGTGAGACCGGCGCCACCCCTTCTGCCAGCTTGTCGCCGCGTTGCCGTGTCGAGACTGCGACGCGTCCCCGCCCTCGTGGCAAGCCCGGACTAGCACCCTCGTTAAAGCCCTAAGTGTGTTCCTTACCGCAATGTTTTCCTGAATGTTTATTTTATACATGCTTTCTGTTTCTTTCTATTGACTTTTTGCTTTTTTTTGTCTGATTAAACGTCTTTGTGTGTGCGTCCAAACCAACGGCTTTGTCCTCAATTGGGTTCTCGGAGGCTCCGCCTAAGAGAACCAACCGAACCATTGAGAACACGAACCTTTGCCCATAAGTGGGTCATCACAGAAAGTTACGGTGCGCGTGACCAAGGGGATACATTCCTCTCCCATTAAGGCCCGCTAATCAAATTCGGAGAGCTGAAAGAGTTCCGTAAAGGCTGCAGCGGTCCACGCGAGTTGAATGCTGGCAACAACAGACAAGCAGACGACACGTTTAGTGCCAGTCATGTCAACAGGGCACATCTCGATCACAGCGCCGCCACTATTTGTGAGAGAGCCAGGGACAACCTCTCTACTGGGGCGAGACCGCGAAGTTTTCTGACTCACGTTATCTAGTAACGTTGATCAATATTGAGAAGGAGGAGGAAAATGCCGAGGTCAAAAATGAAGAAGAATATGCGCAACTTTTATCAAGACACTAGAGGGACCCGTCTCTCCCAACACTTCTTTCAGTACGCCCATTCTTTCTTAAAATTTATTTGACAACGTGTTGTCCGGTTCTTCGCAAATATTCACCAGGCAATGTAGTTGGTGCACCTCAAGCAAGAGGCGCCAGCCTTCAGACGGCACGATCAGTAATGACGATGAAGAAGAAGCAAGTGTTATGGCGACCGTGGTTGAAATGTTCTCGGCTCACGAAACTCGCGGATTCAAGCAGCATCGCTGCTTCCCGCAGTTTGTGGCGGCCTCAATCTGCGCGATGTTGGTCGTTGCAGGAATTGGTGCATGGTTACTTGCTACAGCGCATCCGCGAAAGGAGCAGCCGACACCTGCGCCAGCGCAGAAGTCCGTTGAGTGCCTCACGGCCGCCTTGAGGGAGCTGGCTGACTACATCGACACCGACAGCAACCCGTGCATCGATTTCCACGAGTATGTCTGCAACAACAGCTGCTACCCCGACGTCCGCAGTGCCGTCCGCCAGAAGTTCTCAAATGACATCATCAGTCCCATCTTGCAGGTACTCTCGAAGTGTGTTAGCCTGGGAAGAGATTAGATGGCTTTAGCTAAGCTTAGAGAATTATATAGGATTAGGAACTTGCAGTTTTTTATGCACGCGTTCTAGCGTCATTTATTTGCAAGAATATTCGTTCTGCCAGAAACAATATATTGTTGAAACAGGATAGGCAATGAATGTTCGATTTACCGGACCTTAATATGGATGCGGTTGAGAAACTCCCAAAAGCAGTCGGAGAGAATTTTAACCTGGTAGGTCACAATTTCGATTACCTTCGTACCTGCAGTCACACTTTCTTTCGCCCAGGGAACAGTAAATACAGAATATCATCTCGTTTACAAGCTCAATACGCTGCCATCAACTGGCTAGAACGTTCCAAAATGAGCTCATGAATCTATTTCTTGCACCAACGGCATGTATTTAACTAGGTCCACCTAATTATTTGTGTTCCCACGCTTGATCAGACCACAGCGGGCAAATACCATTTCCCAATTTATTACTTAAATTGATAATTTTTGTACAGCTCATCTTCTAGAAGCCGTGTCTTGGAAATCTATCAGGTAACCCCATTTAACTTTATAGTTTTATTTGTTAAATATTTCCATACAGCAACTAAGCCCTCTCCCCTTTTTCTCCTTGTTTTTCTTTTCTCACCTCTGGCCTTTTTTGAAAAACTCGGCTTCCGCTAACCAGGCGCACCAGCCTAGTTCTGTAAATATATATATTCCTTCTTCACCTATAAGGGTGGGGTAGAGATAGCTACACGTACGTAAAACCCTACTAAGTATTTGCTGCGTTCCCGAAGACAACTCCTCTTGTTCAAACATTAGCTTCAGCGACATTCGTAAACAAATCCCTGCCGAATGGCTATATTGACGAAAGAAAAAAAACGAAGTCGTTTATTGAGTAATAAGCTACTTGCATCACTTAAGTTCACAATTAGAAAAGTTACATCTAACGACTGGCAACACGAATAGTCGCTTAAACAGAAAGGATGGAGCGTGGCCCTTATCGCGCGGCATGACGCACCTTCATTTATGTCACCGTTCTCCATCACACAGGTGTTAAACCACGTGTTACGCTTCGCGTTTCCACGGCCGTTTTCATACTAAAGCACAATTAGTCTGCAAGTGGTATGATAACTCCATGTGAACTTGAGGCCGTGAGGTTTCGTATGCAGTGCAAGGCTACTAAGATCAGAATTCACCCCACGCGTCGTATTCTGTGGGTGTGAGAGAAAGCTTGCGAGAGTGGGCGGAGAAGCACGGTGGCTTGATGCTGGCCCAACGTTTTAGGTCGCGTGACAACGCACGTGCCAGACGACGGGAGTGGGTGGAGGTGACTGTGCATTACTATGAGCAAGCAAGCGCCTTGGGCTGCAGAAGATCGCTCCACACTTCCACTGGTTCAGCCGGGGTTGCACATTCCTATCCGCTCCCTATCTTGAATGTCATCTGAGGCCGCTGCAAATTTTGGGCGAGCTGGGATGGCTGTTGGCGCGAGAGCCTATTTGTCGCGTTTGCCCGACACTTAGGCGCCGCATGAATCTGCATGAGTTGCGAGAGAGAAATGTAGGAACTTTTGCTTCTTGAGTTCTGGAGTAACCTAGGTACTACGGAGGAGGACGCGCTTTTCCGTTTTTTTTCTACATGGCTAAGCAGCGGATATTTTTAGTAACGGCGCCAATCTCACTGGATTGGACATCAGATTTGGCTGTTCGTGTTGCACCTCCGGTTTGTTAACTATTTTGACAGAGCCCTACTGCCAATGTAAGGGTGGTCGTCACCTACGCTTTTGAAAGCGTAATTACGCCGCCATCGACTTAAAAAGGTGCAAGCAGAGGCAAAATTGGGATGTGGGAATATATTTAAGAACAAAATTCGCTGACTGTTACCGCTGTCCCTAGTGGGAAAATTGAGCGCAGCTCTATATGTGCTTTCATTGCGCCATATATTGGCTAGCCCGGACAGCCTGTCGTGTGCGGCACGTTGAAAACTGAGCGAAGCATTGCAAAAGAAGTAAAAATCAAGCTCAATGATAGCAACGAGAAGAGTCAGCGATCATCAAAAATCTGATCTGTAGGTCGAGCGTGCCGGCTTTTATACATGACTCGTTGAAAGTTTCAGTGTAGTCGTTGGTGCCTTTGTGGGGTCGACAAAGTTCTACGCAACTCGCGTCACACATACAATCAGATTACAACAACTATGCCACCATCTCGTATTCTCATGCAGTACTCTGCTTTACAGCTCCATATACCGCCCGAGCTTCCACGACGTGACCGAACCCTTCTTGTCCGTCTATGGCTTGGAGTAGCATTTTCAAATGCCTACTCTTTCCTTATCGGAATGGCCAACAGCCCACTGTGTGATTTCTGCGGGTGCAACGAAACGATCGAGCATCTTCTTTGTCAGTGCTCTCGTTTAACCCACGAAGAAGTGTCCTCTCAGCCACCTTAGACAAACTGGACAAGCGCCCAATGACAGAAAACAAGATCCTTGGTCCTTGGCCTACGCGAACATCAGCACGATCCGCTATGAAGGCGCTGCTGCGATATATGAAAGACACGGCACTTTCTGACAAATTGTGACAGTACACGGTGTGGCATAGGACTGTACGGTGACACTGTGTAAGACTAGGAATGCCTTCGTGGGCTGCGTGACAGTGCCCACAGAAATAGTTCGTGTGTACGTGCGTGTGTGTGCTTAGGTTTTTTTCCTTTCTTTTTTATCCTTCTTTTTTTCTCACCTACTGCATCCACTTTCCCCTCCCCCAGTACAGGGTAGCCAACCGGAGGTAATCTCGGTTTAACCTCCCTGTCTTTCCTCTGCCTTTCTCTCTCTCTCTGCTTTCCTTCTCACTCTTTGGACATACTCTCCTCCTCCGCCTTCCGTCTTATGCCCTCACTGTAGGGTCCTCCTCTAATTTCCTCCTCGTTCCCTCTTCTTTCATCTCCCACTGCACTCCACGTGCGCTTTCATCGCTCGCTGTCTTCTTTTGCTTGGTTATGAGGGACAATGCCGACTGTCGGCGCAGCGACGAGCGCGGAAGAGCGGCGCTCCAAAATAGAAAGCCTGTTCCACACGTTAACTTAACCGAGGGCAATGCTATTGCGATGCGGTGCGAGACACGTACGCCGAAGTGCGTTATCCGATGTCGCCTTGAGCGCAGAACCACTTTCCATTGCAGCGCACCGCGCATTGCAAACATGGTCATCTTAAGATGCTTTCTATAGCGCCATAATGCTTTGATTATCATCATTCTATGGCCGGGCATGCTGTGCTCGGCAGAAGTTCAGATATAGGGACAAACCGGCAAAGTTCATCCTACTGTATATAATACCTAGGCAAAGGTATATTTGGAGAAGCAACAGTCCGCACATTTCTCTCTCACGCATGGGCACAAGTATCACGTAAGTGCGGGATACAGGTTTTCCTCCTGGTGACTACATGTGTTCTATCTTTCCCTGCGCAGCCTGCTTAATGTCACGTTATTTGATGTTTCGGAGATGTGTTGAAGCAAGAGGCAGTAGGAGCGTTCGCTCCCCTTAATTTGCGCTCTTCCTCGAGCCGGAATTTTGGTTGCTAGTGTTACGCTCATCGAGCGAGGTTTTTTTTACGTCTATTTGTGCGCGCGTAACACCACGCTTGTTTGATGAATCATTAAGCGAGTATTTACTGCGATATGCACATCCAATCGAAACCGCCAACATTATTTCATTTAGTTGTTGAAAACTTTCTTATCTCTATCAAAAATTCGTCTTTCGGTTGAAATTGCGACTCTTCTTGCTGTGTCTGGCCATGCTCAAATGAAGCAACACGGAACTTAGATTTTATGACAATTTCTTTGAAATTTGCAACATAAACATTTGCCGTAAATTTCGCAACTACGATAGAATTGATGTATACAATTACTTTTTTGCTATTAAATCACCACTTTGTCAAATGATGCCCGCATGCGCAGTTTATTCATCTACAGCGATGCAACTCGAAGGAAAATATTCAAAAGACGATTCCGCTGTAGGTTTGTGTATTTTTCTTGAACATTGCACACCAGAGGGAGAAATGACCGTTGACGCTTGCGTGATCTTTTTATCTTAGAACAACTGTAGACTCTAATGCTACGCCTACTCGCAGCTGCGCAGTGAAAACATGACTCAGCCATTTCGCGGAGAAAGATCGGAAACAAAATGCAAAATATAGACTCAATAGATGCAAATGCAGATTCGGAGCTCTAACTCGTACATATGTACATAATTTACACATCCACTGCAGTGTCAAATTAACCTCCATGCTAAATCTGAACACTTTACAGAATTAAGAGTGTCCGTTAGTTGAGATCCTTGTTCGAATGAACACTAAGGGCAACTTAAGAACTACTACCAACCCTTTATTTTCAGGGTCGCCTTAAGGATGAAAGGAGTCAACTTCTCAGTGCTTACTACTCGAGCTGCGTAGAGAAAGCTGCTACTGGCAGAATGAACGTCGAAGAAGCCACTCAGAACATGTTTAAAGCGTTTTACTCAGACTACGATCTAAATACAGAGAGTGACGTCATAAAGCTGATCGGTATGGTTTGTATTCAGCTCGGACTCCACATGCCAATTTACGTGCATGCCGGAGTGGATGAGCAAGACGGTTATGCATATGTGGGTCTCGCGCCTGCTGAAACACGATCAACACCTGGGTTGTTCTTTGCAAGGAGCCATAGACGAATTGTAGAAGACATCGTCACGGTTGTGCAGACAAAAATACATGCAAACTTCACTGTCAAAAAATTGCGTAAGTTTCACGACCTCGCGAAGAACATGGTAGATGAAGACAGCGAGGGCTCCCTAAAGGGAAACCTGTCAGTTTTGGATGCACTCAGCACAAATGTCAGTTTTGACCAATGGAAAGCCTACCTGCTCGAAATTTCCGTTTCGTGGGCTGGAAAAATCCAGGGTGCCACAAAGGACTTACGCGTCAAATTAAAGGGCCCCGCGAAGATGGACAAGCTCCTACAGCTCTACGCACGCCCGGAACAACGCGTCGAGGCATTGGCCCACCTGGACCTTTTGACCGTCTATACGTTATTTATTGAGGAGATTAACCTAGCGACAAACAAGAGTGCGGGGGAGTACGCTCCTATGTGCCAGAGGAACATTCTCCACTACGGATTCCTGTGGGCCAGTGTTGCAGTGGACAAGCTTCGACAGCCGCAGCACGACGCCCTCATAGCGGGCCTCACAAGATCGTTGTCAGTTCCGCGTTCACAGAGATGGAGGATATCTTCGAGGAAGTACGTTCACGAAACCTGACTACGCTCGACTTCAAGGGCAACTTCTCCAGTTTCCAGCTGATGCTGCCGGGTGACTTCACAAGCGCGTATCCGAAGCAGCTACCCCGTCTCACCGGCGACTACTGGAGGAACGCGTTCCTGATGAGGCGACTGCAGAGGAAGGCCGAACTGGTGGACGACGTACGCGGGTTCTCCCGACTGAATGATTTCCGCTGGGACGCGTACGCGGACCCGGTTATAATCCATGGAAGCAACGTCGTGTTTTTGCCCACTTTCTACTCGTTGTTCAACAGCCAGTGCCAAGACGAGAAGGAGCGGAGGCTACTTGACGCGTTGACCGCTGGCGTGACCATAGCCGACCACTTGTTCGACTGGCTGTACTACTTGGTCTTTCGCAAGAATGACCGAAGGTAACCGACTGGTAAAGAACTGGGTGGTGTGCCATCGTCGATCTGTCTACCCAGCGCATTCACAAGATCGGACGATCAGTTACCCGTGGCTTTCGGTGCGCGTAGTGCAGCGGGTGGACAGTGCGGCCCGCCCAGATATTCTACACCCTCTTTTACTCGCGCAACATGTGTGACCGCGTGGCTTCCACCGATGCGTTGAACACGACATCCCTGATGATGGACGCGCTTCCCGGTTTCAGCGCCGCATTTCAGTGTCCGGCGTTGCCCGCAGTGCCACTTGATTTATGTCTCGTAACCGCCACTGTGACCAGCAACTAAAGGCAATTTGTAAGCAGAAATTTTTGAATACATTCTATGGGCACGCCAGGTATGCTGGCCACGTTGCGGTGCTCATCTTTTCTTCAGCGCTGACGGCGAGGAAATAGTAGAAGATGGTTCCATGTGGGAAAATAATTCCACGCCGGTTACTAATGTATTCCATTTTATAGCTTATCATTCATTGTGCTAGTAAAACCATTCATTCGCGATGCGTCCTTGCTTAGTATTGTCTATTCATCCAGTTGTCGTTCTCGTTTCAACGAGTCAGCTATACAAAGTTACAAAAGCTACAGTTTACTAAAAATATCCCTGAGATAATATATTTTATTGTACTATCTATAACGGTGCCGCGTTAAAAACTTATATATAGCGTGAATAATATCATCGACATTATTCGACAAGATGAAAGGAGCTGGGGCAGAACTCCCCCAATTCCAACCTATTCATCCTGCTTAACTTCGAATCCAAATAACATGGTGCTTATTGGAGCTATAGGCAGGCAAGAGCTTGATATGCAGGTATCCCTGTAGTATAATGCTTATTTCTGAAACTAAGGGTGCTGGTGTCATCACTTTCGGCGCCTCAGAAACAAAAATAACAAAGGCGCATGAATATACTTGTTTTCAAAAGAAGAGTACTACGGCTTCGAAGCGGGTGCCGTACCATTACACCAGAGGAGGAGGAGGAGGAATAAACTTTATTTGTGCACAGCAGATTTGAGACCTAGGCCTCTACCTAAATGACGACCTCGAGCCCTTGGGCCCTGGCGGCATCTTCGGCCTGCTGGATTGCCTTGAGTTGGTCTTCCGGTGCACAGCTGAGCAACGCGGTCTCCCACTGCTCTCTGGTCTTAATTATTTTTTTCTGCATGGGTGTACGAGGACAAGCCCAAACCATATGTTGTAGGTCCGCCCTTTCTTCACAGAATCTACATCTATCTGTGTAAAGGTCCGGGTAGTAGCGGTGGTAGGCCATCGGCTTCGGATGTGTATCTGTTTGTGAGAGGCGCCATGCCGTCGCTTCCCGTCTATGTAACGAGGGTTGTGCCGGGGGGAAATGGGCCCTTCCCCATTTATAGTGTTTGGTGATCTCGTTAAAGCTGGTCATCTGGTCTCTCTCTGTTCCCAGTATTTGTTGCGTGCCACCTGCTTGGCCTGTCAGTTCTCGAGCCTTGTTGTGCGCTATTTCGTTCCCGGGAAGGGAGGAGTGTGCGGGTGCCCTTATAATGGGAATGTCGCGATCTTCACGAATGTTGTTTAAAATTCTCAGTGCTTCCGGCGAGATTCTTCCTTTTGCATAGTTCTTGACGGCTGTCTTGCAGCCGCTACTACGATGTTAGATTCCGTGAAGGCTATTGCAAGTGCTAAGGCAGCTTCATCCGCCACCTCTCCCTTCCATGTTTTTACCGTCCCACTAACTTTGCAGTCACCCTATAGACTCGTAGCAACTATCGACATACTCTGTCCATTTGCGTACTCCGCCGCGTCCACATAGACCACGTCCCTGGCACTACGGAATCTTTTGTGGAGAGCTCTCGCTCGTGTGTTTCTTCGATCTTGGTGAAACTCCGGGAGCATGTTTCTGGGGATTGGGGGTATTGATAGATGTTCCCTTATTTTCCTTGGGATGTCTCTCCGCACTCCGTGCTGTGCTTCGTAGGTTATTCCGATGTCATCTAAGATGTGTCTCCCCGTCAAACTCTGTGTAAGCCTTACATACTGCGCTACTCTCTGGGCCTCAATAAGTTCGTTTAATGTGTTGTGCACGCCGAGCGCCAAGAATTTCTCGTTTGACGTATTTCCCGGAAGTCCCAAGGCTTGCTTATACGCCCTTCTAATAATGCACTCTATCTTGGCTTTCTCCGCAGCGTAGAGCTTGAGGTAAGGAAGCACATATACAATACGACTGATTACGAATGTTTCTATTAATCGGATAATATTGTGCTCTTTCATGCCATAGTGCCTGTTGAATATCCGCTTTATTAGTCTGATTGTTTGTTGAACACTATTGTCAGGTAGTCTAATGGTTTCTCCGTTATGGCCGTTTTCGGATATGCGGAGTCCCAGTATTCTCAGGCTCTCCACTATCGGTATCGTGGTGCCTTCTACTGTGACCATAATGCTTTTTCGACCCCGGCATGTGGGCCTATAGAACAGAAGTTCTGATTTTTGCGAGGAGCATCTCAGTCCCTTGTCTTTGATGTAGTCTTCCACCGTGTTTACTGCTGTTTGAAGGATGTCTTCCACATGCCCATCGCTTCCACCCGCCACCCAAAGGGTGATGTCGTCCGCGTAGAGGCTGTGTCCGAGTCCTATCTTTTCGAGTCTCGCAGGAAGACCGATCATTGCCACGTTGAATAGAAAGGGAGATAGGACTGAACCTTGCGGGGTACCCCTATTACCTAGCTTGAGGGCGTCCGATTTGGATTCTCCAATTGAAATCTTTGTGGTACGATCTGTCAAGACGTCTTTGGTGTACGCGTATGTTTTGCGTCCTACATCCAGCTTTTGGAGATTTTGTAGTATGGCCTTGTGCGTAACGGTGTCAGAGGCCTTAGTTAGATGTTTTCTCACCCGCATCTACGATCTGATGTTTTAGTATGAGCTTAATATCCTGCGTCAATAACTTTGGTCTAAATCCATCCATGGTATGTGGGTAACGTCCTCCATCATCCATGTATCTCGTGAGACGTGTGAGAACCACATGTTCCATGAGTTTACCAACGCAGGATGTCAGTGATATGGGCCTTAAGTTCGTCAGTTGTGGTTTCTTTCCAGCCTTTGGTATAAAAATCATTTTGGTGATTTCCATTTACTTGGAATGCTGCCTTGCTCCCAGCAGTTATTCATGTTCGTGAGAGCTCGGATGGATACGTCGTCGAGGTTCTTGAGTGTTTTGTTGCTTTTCCCATCAGGTCCTGGTGTAGATTTCGAGTTGAGCCGGGTAAGTTGATATTGGACTTCTGCCTCCGTAATAGGGGTATCAAGATCAGGATTCTCGTTACCTAGGTAATCCGGAAGTAGTTCTCTATCCGCATCTCCAACGTACATCTTTTGGAGCTCTCGAAAGAGCTCTTCTTCTGTACCGTTGTAGCTGTGTATAACCTTCTGTAGATTGTGTCTTTGTATGGTTTTTGTACTTCTGAGGTCCAAGAAGCATCGAAGAACGTTCCAGGTCTTGGACATTCCTATCTGCCTTTCCATCAAGTCGCACCTGGCTTCCCACTTCTGTTGGGTTAACCTATTTGCATATATCTCGATTTCCTTGTTTAATTCCACATTTCTCTTCCTTAATTTCCGATTATGTTTTTGCTTTTTCCATATTTTCAGCATGCTACCTTTCGCTTCCCACATGTGCAATAATCTGCTATCCATCTCCTCTATACCTGCCTCCTCTGGAACAGTTTTGGTTTTGGTTTTGGAACAGCTCGTTTAATGTTTTCTTGCAGTTTCTCTGCCCATTTCTCAATGTCCGTTATCGTGTCTTCCGCATCATCTTGTCGGATTTTGCGGAAAGAGTCCCATTCTACTAGCTTCAGTTCTTTCCCCCTCTTTTTCCTTGGGCCTGCTTGTACCGTTGTGACGACGATGTAGTGGTCACTACCTAAGCTTTCCTGCATGTTTGTCCATTGAGAAACTGCTACATTCTTCGTAAATGTGAGATCTGGTGCCGTGTCGTTAGTTACGCTGTTTCCTATTCTGGTTGGTACCTGAGGGTCAGTTATGAGCGTTAGTCCTTCGTGCAGAGCGTCTGCCCATAGGCTTCGGCCCTTAATGGTCTCTATGCTATATCCCCAAGCCGTGTGTGGCGCGTTAAAGTCGCCGACAACAACTAGTGCCTGCTTGTGCACTACGCTCAACACTTTGCGAAAGAGTGGGCCGAATTTGGGCTTGCTCCGGGGTGGACTATATATGTTCAGAATAAATAGACTTCCCTCTTCTTTACGGGAGGGGATTATATCAATCAGGAGGTGGTCTATGCCGCGCACACCGGTATCGTGCTCGACAGCCGAGAGGTTTCTGTGTATCAGCGTCGTGACGGTTGCCTTCTCGCCGGAAGCACTGCACGATTATTTACCCCAATAATTTTGCGACACCCCCCCCCCCCCCCGGTTTCCTGCAGGGCGATGACATCTGGTGCCTCCTTACTTGTTACGAACTGCTGCAGGTTTCCACGCTTGCGACGATACCCGCGGCAGTTCCATTGCCAAATCGCGTATTTGTTACGCGGCGCCATGTTGATTTATCTGTTCTTCCCCGGTGGTCTTGATATTTTCTACCGCATTCAGCCTGCTATATGGTTTGCTTTTACCCGGTCCTGCGCCTGCCGGCCTAATATCCTTTGATGTGCTTTCTAGTGCCGCTACACTATTCTCTAATCCATCGAATCGTTGCTCAATCTCTACATACATGTTTGTGATTTGTTGCTGTAACCCATCGAACATTCCTTTAAACGTTCCCATAACCTCGCTGATTGCAAATACACTCTTTTCTTCAGCCGTTTCTTGCGCCCACCTTTAGTATGGCGGTGCTTCTCCGTTCGCTTGCTTGGGAACGGGCGTTGGAGCCCGACTACGCGTCGACGTCGCACTGGCGGAGGGTGCGTTGCCATTCTTTTGTTGCAGAAGCTTCGCGTTTTCTGCCCTAAGCTGCTTGATCTCATCTTTAAGCGTTGCATTCTCTCGGGTAATCTGTTCTAACATGTTTCTAATCTGTTAGAACAGAATACCCGGGAGAATGCAACGCTTAAAGATGAAATCACCAGAATCACATTTTTTAGGGGTGATGTATTTCTCAACGAATGACCACTAGTTTTCGGTATAATGTATGTTTCTTGCATTTTATCATGGTATTAACCTGGAGAATGTACGGCCTAAATATCGCAACTCATATGTGCTATTGGGATCACTGTAGCCACCGTGATGTTGTGAATATACAGGGTGTCCCAACCAACATGCACCAAGATTTAAAGATATGCAAATGCCACGTGGCTGCACAAAATCAAGGTAGTATTGTTTACCGTCGCTTGGAGATGATCGGATTATTTTTTGCATTGCGCCTAATCGCATTATTAAACGTAATTATTAAATTTCTCATTTCTATAATTCGATGAAAAGTGTCAATGAGAAATGTGTAGAGCGACATGAAATACTTCCTATGCAGCTTTCGGTTGCTCAACACGCGCTGGACATAAAAGTGTTTTTTCGCGCGTGAGAGGAGCCCGCGAATGCACACACAGTTTCTGTTGGGGCACATGCCCCAACAGATGAAATAGAATATCGTTAAGCATTTCTCACGTGTAAGCGCGTTGAGGTGCTAGGCGCATTATACTGCAATATCAATTATATGATCACTCCATGCTATCTTCGCCGTCCTCCATTATTACACATAAAATTAGTTTTTTTAGCATTAAAATGGGGGGGGGGGGGGTTCGTCAGCCACTTCTTATCGACGTCCAGAGATGCATTTTATGTTAAAATAGACTATTCCATAATAGTCTGCCGCAAAACGTATTTGAACGCGTTCAGCATAGCGGGACTTATTGGCAATCAAAGATCCCTCCACGGCGCATCCGCTCACTCGATTGCGAAGGCTACGCCGTAGCGGGCCATGCCCACACCCACAACTACTGAACGTCACCGTGGCGCACAGTTCAAATCGGATTTTGGATGTCCGCGCTGGCACCAATACTCATTTTGGCGCTTACCATGTGCGAAACTGGTACATAAGAAGCTGATCAATGAGTCAGCGGTAAGATGAGAAATAGAGAATTGCGAATCAAGCTACAGAACTGGCATTCGGCTTTAACTCCGGAAGAGGAACTTAGTCTTGAAGCAATGAACGACAATCTTATGGACATCATTAAATAGTGTGCAATAGAAGTCGGTGGTAACTTCGCTACACAGGATACCAGTAAGCTATGGCAGGAGACGAAAGATCTGATTAAGAAACGCCAATGTATGAAACCCTCTAACCCTACAGCTAGAATAGAGCTGGCAGAACTTTCCAAGTTAACCAACAAGTGTAAGACAGCTGACTTGAGTTAGTATAATATGGTTAGAAATTAACATGCTTTGAGGAACGGAGGAAGCCTAAAAGCAGTGAAGAAGAAACTAGGAATAGGCAAGAATCAGATGCGTTAAGAGACAAAGCCGGTAATGCCATTAATAATATGGATGAGATAGTTCAAGTGGCTGAGGACTTCAAAAGAGATTTATACAGTACCAGTGGCATCCACCAAGATAATGTAAGAGAGAATAGTTTAGAGCAATTTGACATCTCACAAGTAACACCGGAAAAAGTAAAGAAAGCCTTCCGACCTATGAAAATGGGGAAGGTAGCTGCGGAGGATCAGGTAACACCAGATTTGTTGAAGTATAGTGGGCAGATTGTTCTAGGAAAAAAGGCCACCCTGTATACGCAATGCCTCATGACTTCGAATGTACCGAAATC
Organism: Dermacentor variabilis; assembly: GCF_050947875.1. Taxonomy (NCBI): domain Eukaryota; kingdom Metazoa; phylum Arthropoda; class Arachnida; order Ixodida; family Ixodidae; genus Dermacentor; species Dermacentor variabilis. Next base: position 193,919,956 of record NC_134571.1, read on the forward strand.
TTGGAAGAACGCCAACATAATCTTAATCCATAAGAAAAGGGACGCGAAAGACTTCAAAAATTATAGACCGATCAGCTTATTGTCCGTTGCATACAAAGTATTTTCTAAGGTAATTGCAAATAGAAACAGGATCACCTTAGATTCTGTCAAGCAAAAGATCAGGCAGAATATCGTAAACGCTACTTAACAATAGACCGTATTCACATCAATCAGATGATAGAGAAATGGGCTGAATTAACCAACCCTTATATATAGCTTTCATTGCTTACGAGAAAGCGTTTGATTCATTCGAAACCTCAACAGTCATGCAGGCATTACGAAATCAGGGTGTAGACGAGCCGTATGTAAAAATACTGGAAGATATTTATAGAAACTCAACAGCTACCATAGTCCTCCATAAAGAAAGCAACACAATCCCAATAAAGATGGGCGTCAGGCAGGGAGATACGATCTCCCCAATGCGATTCAATGCGTGTTTTCATGAGGTATTCAAAGACCTGGATTAGGAGGAATTGGGGATGAGAGTTAATTTGGGGTATCTTAGTAACTTGCAATTCTCTGATGATATTGCCTTGCTTAGTAACTAAGGGGACCGATTGGAATGCATGCTCACGGACCTGGAGAAGCAAAGCAGAAGGGTGGGTCTAAACATTAGTCTGCAGAAAACTAAAGTAGAGCTTAGCAGTCTCGGAAGAAAACAAAAGTTAATGATAGGAAGCAAGGCACTGGAAGTAGTAAGGGAATACATCTACTTAGGGCAGGTATTGACCGTGGATCTGGATTATGACACTGAAATAATGAGTAAAATGGGCTGGGGTGCGTTTGGCAGGCATTCTCAAATCATGGACAGCAGGTTGCCATTATCCCTCAAGAGAAAAGTGTATAACAGCTGTGCCTTACCACTACTCACGTACGGGACAAAAACCTAGAGGCTTACGAAAAGGCTTTTACTTAAATTGAGGACGATGCAACGAGCTATGGAAAGAAGAATGATAGGCGTAACGTTATAGGATAAAAAAGAGCAGATTGGGTGAGGGCATAAACGCGAGTTAATGACATCTTAGTGTAAATAAAGAAAAAGAAATGTACATGGGCAGGATATGTAATGAGGAGGGAAGATAACCGATCGTGAATAAGGGTTACGAACGGGATTGCAAGAGAAGGGAAGCGTAGCAGGGGCCGGCAGAAAGTTAGGTGGGTGGATGAGAATAAGAAGTTTGCAGGGACAACATGGCCAGAATTAGCACATGATTGGCGTAGTTCGAGAACTAGGAGAGAGGCCTTTGCCCTGCAGTGAGCGTAACCAGGCCTATGATGAAGACGATTATGGTGATGATGATGAAGTGTGCGAAACGCAGTTGTCCTCCGCGAGAGCCTCAGTGCGCTTAGCCAGCGGACCTGTCGCGGCACTTCGCGGCGGTCGCGGTATCTAGTCTACGCAGGAAGCCACAGCTATACGAAATTGTATTGCGTAAGCGCAGCATTTGCTTTGTGTACGCGAAGATCTGAGTGTGCGCTCGCGTGCATATTGGTGGCGAGGAGTTATGGAGTCAGCAGCTGTCGGACGCGCCTCCCTCGCGTAGTATGAGCGATCCCGCCGCGCGCTCCTCGTACGTTTCACTTATGGCGCTCTATAAAAACGCCACGCGGCACCGTTCCTGAACGTTTATGTAGGTACTCTCAAAACGAGGGAAGTTGTTGACTGTCGATATAGTAACCTTGGCCAAACCGAAAGCACAGGCTCATTTACAGAATACGTACAGTGAACGGCACTGCGCGCGGTCGCCGCGATGGAGTCTCCCGAACCGGCTTCTTGTCTGAAAGGCAGGCAAACGCTGAGAGTAAACTAAGTAAAATGTGTTCTTATAGTGGCTGCCTGTATAACCAAATGGGGCATAACAGATTGGAGCCTCAATGCAGCGATCACACAGGCTCTCAGCGACCGACTGCGCGTCTGCATGCATGTCCGCGCACAATGTTTTGCATTCGCTAGGAGCGCTTTTTGGCACCGTGCCGTGAGCTTTAGGCCGCAGCGTATAAGCAATTGACAGCACACCAGCAACCATGGTTGCCGGCGCGCTATCAGAACTGTTCAAAAGTAATTTCGTTATAGAGACTTCACGCCTACGGCGAATGTGATGTGCCATCATGACGATTCAATCTTATTTTGTTTTCTAACTTCTTGGACATTTCAATATTATTTATCAAGTTGCGTCGCACTGTGTGTTTATCGGTCATCTCAGCGTGCGATTAACCTCTGATTTTTTTTCGTAATCCAGTGCATCAATTTATAACAAGGACATGACCATATGATACAGCCTTTTTTAATGTGCGCCTTACCACTCCCTTTCTGTTCCAGTCAACTTGCCAGTATCTAGCATCAACAAGTTCGTAGACCAAACCCTCATGAAATTAGCCGGGCAACCGGGCACTGGCGAACGTCTCAGTGCGCGTTTTCTGGTACTCACCGAACATCGCTCAGTCTCGTCGCCGTAATAGAAATCTTCCTCGCGTATGTGCTTGCTGCACACCCGAGTTGTCGCCAACATCGTGCGAGATATACTATTAGAAAAGACGTACAGGTCAGATCTCTGACGGCAGGACACCATAAGTCTCAAATTCGGATCTTACTGCACCATCTTCTTTGACATTATTTTTCGTTGAACAGCGTCACGAATTTATGTTAGCTTGCACAGCCTGTATTGACAGTAATCCACAAATATTGTAAGGCTAAAGTCGATGGATCAGCTATGGACGGATCTGCAGGAATTGTCTACAAACAGTCTATGGACTTATGACCTTACACTTCTTGTAGAATAGTCTAAAAAATGTGTTAGTTTATAGACACTCTATAAACTGTCTATAGATTAATGAAAATTCATGTTTGTAGACAGATTTCTGCAGAATGTCTGGAGAAAAGTTTAAAGGAATATAGAGCTCAACTTTTGCAGACGGAAGTCTATAGAATTTCAATAGAGAAATGTCTCTTGATAGTGTATAGACATTTGCTTATAGACATTTTTGTAGACTGAAGTTCACAAAATTTTTATATGCAAATATCTTTAGACTATCTATAGGACATTTGTCTATATTCATTCCATAGACTTCAGTCTACAAAAGCAGAACTGTACACCCCACACACTTTTGTCTATTCACATTCTGCCGGCATTCGCCTATAAACGTGAATTTTAATTAGTCTATGGAGAGTCTATGGAGTGTCTGTCGACCAAGATATCTTATAGACAATTATATAAAAATGTATGGCCATAATTCTATAGACTGTCTATCATCATCATCGTCATCATCAGCCTGGTTACGCCCACTGCATGGCAAAGACCTCTCCCATACTTCTCCAACTACCCCGGTCATGTACTAATTGTGGCCATATTGTCCATGCAAACTTCCTAATCTCATCCGCCCACCTAACTTTCTGCCATTCCCTGCTACGCTTGCCTTCCGTTGGAATCCAGTCCGTAACTCCTAAGGACCATCGGTTATTTTCCCTCCTCATTACATGTCCTGCCCATGCCCATTTCTTTTTCTTGATTTCAACTAAGATGTCATTAACTCGCGTTTGTTCCCTCACCAAATCTGCTCTTTTTTTATCCTATAACGTTACCCCTATCATTCTTCTTTCCATAGCTCGTTGCATCGTCCTCAATTTAAGTAAAAGCCTTTTCGTACGCCTCTAGGTTTTTGTCCCGTAGGTGAGTAGCGGTAAGACACAGCTGTTATACACTTTTCTCTTGAGGGATAATGGCAACCTGCTGTTCATGATCTGAGAATGCTTACCAAACGCACCCCAGACCATTCTTATTCTTCAGGTTATTTGTGTCTCATGATCCGGTTCTGCGATCACCACCTGTCCTAAGTTGATGTGTTCCTTTACCACTGCCAGTGCCTCGCTACCTATTGTAAATTGCTGTTCTCTTCCGAGATTGTTAAACACTAGTTTAGTTTTCTGCAGAATTATATTTAGACCCACCCTTCTGCTTTGCCACTCCAGGTCAATGAGCGTGCATTGCAATTGGTCCCCTGAGTTACTAAGCAAGGCAATATCATCAGCGAATCGCAAGGTACTAAGGTATTATCCATCAACATTTATCCCCAATTCTTTCCAAACCAATTCTCTGAATACCTCTGTGTAAACACGCTGTGAATAGCATTGGAGAGATCGTATCTGCCTGCCTGACGCCTTTATTTATTGGGGATTTTGTTGCTTCTTTATGTACGCCAACGGTGGCTGTGGAGTCGCTCTAGATATCTTTGTGTATTTTTACATACGGCTCCTCTACACCCTGATTCCGTAATGCCTCCATGACTGCTGAGCTTTCGTCTGAATCAAACGTTTTCTCGTAATCAATGAAAGCTATATATAAGGGTTGGTTATGTTCAGCACATTTATCTATCACCTGATTGATGATGTGAATATGGTATATTGTTGAGTAATCTGTAGGATCTCCTGTCTGGTTTTTTGCTTTACAGAATCTAAGGTGATCCTGATTCAATTTGCGATTACCTTGGAGAATACTTTGTAGGCAACGGACAGTAAGCTCATCGGTCTATAATTTTTCAAGTCTTTGGCGCCCGCTTTCTTATGGATTAAGATTATGCTGGCGTTCTTCCAAGGTTTCGGCATGCTCGAAGCCATGAGGCATTGCGTATAGAGGGTGGCCAGTTTTTTAGAACAATCTGCCCACCATCCTTCAACAAATTTGCTGTTGCCTGAACCTCTCCAGCTGCCTTTCCCCTTTGCATTGCTTCCAAGGCTTTTTTTACTTCTTCCTACGTTATTTGTGTGATTTCAAATTCCTCTAGACTATTCTCTCTTCCAGTATTGTCGTGGGTGCCACTGACACTGTGCAAATCTCTATAGAACTCCTCAGCCACTTGAATTATCTCATCCATATTAGTAATGATATTGCCGGCTTTGTATTTTAACGCATACATAGGATTCTTGCCTATTCCTAGTTTCTTCTTCACTGCTTTTAGGCTTCCCCCGGTCCTGAGAGCATGTTCAATTCTATCCACATTATACTTCCTTATGCCAGCTGGCTTACGCTTGTTCATTAACTTCGGAAGATCTGCCAGTTTTGTTCTAGCTGTAGGGTTAGAGGCTTTCATAGATTGGCGTTTCTTGATCAGACCTTTCGTCTCCTGCGATAACTTACTGGCATCCTGTCTAATGATGTTCCCGCCGACGTCTATTGCACACTCTTTAATGATGTGCATAAGATTGTCGTTCACATCTTCAACACTAAGATCCTCTTCCAGAGTTGAAGCCGGATACCTGTTCTGTAGCTCGATCCGGAATTGCTCTTTTTCGCCTCTTATCGCCAACTCATTGATCGGCTTCTTATGTACCAGTTTCTTCCGTTCAGTCCTCAAGTCCAGTCTAATTCGAGTTCTTATCATCCTATGGTCATTGCAGCGCACTTTGTCGAGCACATCCCTATCTTGTATGATGCCAGGGTTAGCGCAGAGTGTAAAGTCTATTTCATTTCTACTCTCGCCATTTGGGCTTCTCCAAGTCCACTATGGGCTATCCCGCTTGCGTAAGAAGGCATTCATTATTCTCATAATATTCTGTTCTGCAAATTCTACCAATAGGTCTCCTCTGCTATTCGTAGAGCCTAGGCCATCTTTCCCCATTGACTTGTCTCAAGCCTGCTTCTTGCCCACCCTGGCAGTGAAGTCGACCATCAGTATAGTGCATTTTGTTTATACTTTGCCCGTCGCCGATTCCACGTCTTCATAGAAGCTTTCGACTTCCTGGTCATCATGGCTGGCTGTAGGGGCGTAGACCTGTACGACCTTCAATTTGTACCTCTTATTACGTTTCACAACAAAATTTGCCACCCTGTCCTTAATGCTATAGAATTGCTGTATGTTACGAGCTATATCCTTATTAATCAGGAATCCGTCTCCTAGTACTTGTTTCTCCGCTAACCCACGGTAGCACAGGACGTGCCCGCTTTTTAGCACTGTACATGCTTCTTTTGTCCTCTTAACTTCCCTGAGCCCTATTCCATTTGCTGCCCTCTATTTCCTCCAGTAGCAATGCTAGACTCGCCTCACTAGATAACGTTCTATCGTTAAACGTTACCAGGTTCAGATTTCAATGGAAGCCTGTCCGGAACGAGGGATTCTTAGCACCATCTGCTGCGACGCCGGTCTGACCACCGCCGTGGTCTGTTGCTAAACAGCCGCTGGGTACTGAGGGCCGGAATTTGATTGTTGTAGTCATGGAAGAGGTTGTGGCCATGTACTGCACCAGGGTGTCCAATCCTGCTCTGGTGAGGGAGTGCGTTACCGGTTCTGGTCACCAGGATTAGGCCGAACTCCAGGCCTGTTTATGCAATTTTATCAACACGCGGATCTTTCTTAATCCGGTGGAAAATTGTGCGGCACCGGGATTCGAACCACGGTCCTCTTGCACGCGAGGCGGATGCTCAACGTGTACGCCACCGCTGCACCAGACTATCTATAGACTATATTAAAGAAAGTTTATGGATAAATATCTATTGAACGTCTATGTAGAAATGTCTATAGGTAGTCTACAGGTCTATACCTATAGACAGTCTATAGATATTTTTCTATAGACTTTCTATAGACTTCCGTCTTTAAAGTAGAACTGTACAAGCCTATACACTTTTGTCTATAGACATTCTGCGGCCATTTGCCCGCAAACGTGTTTTCATTAATCAATAGAAAGTCTATAGACAGTCTATAGACTCAGACTTTCTGTAGTCAGTCTATAGACCCACACCATTTATAGTGTAGTCTATAAAATGTGTATCACCATAGGTCTATAGACTGTCTATAGACCAGTCTAAAGAAATGTGTATAGACAGTCTGTAGATTTCATAGACAAATGTCTGTAGACTGTCTATGGACTTTCTGTAAAATTTTTGTAAGGGCGTGGCTGAGTTGTGTCACTAAGTGTAGTATTGCGGCGAAATATTGCTCAGTTTAGTGCGGTTTTGTTATGCATTCGAGAGTAATGTTGCTGCTTAATTATGAGGTCGCAACAACGCACGATTACAAACCGACCGTATTGCGATCTCTCAGCTGAGTGTTGTTTGCGGTGTTTTGATTAAAGCAGTGTTGAATGCACATTGCCTTTAGTGTTCTTTATCGATGACACCACTTTTCAGCACGATGACACCACTGTGCCAAGCGATGACAGTATTTTTCCGAAAGGCACCATTGTGCTGACACTACATTTCTTCATCGGATTCGTAGGCGAACTCCACCTCATACTCGGAGAAGTGGTGGTCGTAGTCGTCATCCGACGGGTATCTGAAGCGCATTGATTTGGATTCGTCGTCGTCCTCCGTGCTCTGAGGCGACGGCATCTGCGGGTAGATATTCATAAACTGTAGCGTGGGCTTGCGATCGTAGTAATATCGCTGCGTTTCCATGGTCTTGCACTTCGTCGGCAGTGAACTTGCGCCTCCGGTCACGCTGTTCTCTATCGCTTTACGACGTAGAAGCGAGCGATTATAATTTGCTCGGTGATCACTCCATAGACCCGTACGACAGAAGCCTTGAACGCGTCATGGTTTCAGAGGCACAATGTGCATACGTACGTAGTGAAATGAGCAAGAAGCCGTTTGCTTCCTTATTTCCCTGCAACCATGTATGCGCGAAGGCGAGCATTCTGGTTGTTTTTGTTTCGGTCCTCCCGTATGGCCGGCGCCGTCGCTGCCACTCATGGGACGTGGTTGCGGAGGCGAGTGCCATGTAGTGGTTTTATATTTCGTTACATGAAAATATAGTAATTTGTGTCTTATTTTTTGGCAGCGGGTTTTTGAGAATATCGAGGTCACGTGGTGAGCCAAGTAATGGTCTCGCATTGAAAATTCGTGGGCGGGCTCGCACTGTGTTCTTAGCTGCAGCCCCGCTCTCTTGCGCTCGTGCTGCAGGGATTAGAAAACAAACAAAACGCTAAAACAACTTGAAAGCCTCAATGAAACCATCGTCCGTTGAGCCCATCACTACACAAAAATAAAGCTTCCGAATTAACCTTCATTATCTTAGTTAAAGTCCATCTAAGCCGCAAGTACAAGATTGAAGCCTGTCATTCCTCGAGGGATAAACGTGCGCTATAGGAGGAATGGCTTCCGCAAGTTGGGGAAATTTCGTGCGTGAAAATACATCGACATTTCCTGCAGCTATATCATGAGCAGGAGCGTAAGTAGACTTCCTTCGAAAATTGGAAGTGGCACTGTCACAGTATATGGGGTGTTTTCCTTTCTTTAAACCATACAAAACACATTTAATAGCCTGTGGAAGATATGTGAGGGGAGTCTCCTGGAGCTATATTGCTGCAAGCGGTGGACAATACTCTCAAGATAAATGGAAATGTATAATCGACTAGTTAACAAGAATGCTCAAACTCCTTGCTTAAGCACTTGACTTGCAGCATATATTGCAATTTACAAATTTTATTCGGGGAGTTTGCCAAACATAGGAACTTGTAACGAATTCTTATGATTGCACGGGACTCGAGATATACGCCGTGAAACTAGCGGTAAAAATGTATTACTGTTCAACTTACTTTTTAACAAATCGTATTTTTTTTCTTTCAACCATTAAGGTAACTAGAACGCCCATGCATGCCGTCGCAGACCTTGGAAAATATTTCGAAGGTTGCGCCATCCTGAAAATTCATTGCAAGCGCGTAAATCTTGCTTGCGAACCCCCCGGCTACAATGAAGAAACACCAATATGTGCCATGAATAACTTAAAAAGTTATTTCTTCAATTTTTCTTGCCTATTAGTCGTTCGTGCATTTCAATTTCTCATAGAAATAATGTACTTAGCCCACTCTATTGTGAGGGGTACGGTGTGCTATCGATACAGCAAAGTTATCTGTATAACGAAGGATTTCGGAGGTCCTAAGTATTTCCTTATGAAGGCGTTTGACTTATATTGCAGTGAAGCACCGATCCCGTTTCGTATTATTTATCCGCATCTGTTTTTTGTATCACGGTGATTCTTTGGTGCCACATATGCGCTCTGCGCATATCTGAGAATTATTTAAATCAATGGCCTCTGAGTTCTGCTAGAAATAAAGCAGTCGAAAATTTTCTCGCCAGTGCGTTTATGTCCATTGGTTCATTCTCGCGATGCATTTTTCCTGCAACATAATAAAAAAGCTAGCCCAGCAACGAGCTTGCGTAATTTTTATGTGTTACTTAAATACTCGTCATACCATCTGCAGTACTCAAAAAAGCTTGTGGTCTTTTGTTATAGGTATTGTTGCGTGCAATGGCATAGTTGCAAACTTAATGGAGAAAAGCATGAGAAGGTCAGACTCGTTTACGATAAGATCAAAGTATATGATGAACTCTTTGCATGGGATGAAGAATTAGGCGAGAAAATACCAGTAAAAAAGTCTCTTCGAATAGCCGGACGGCAACCTGCTAAGTTTAGAAAAAAACAAATATTCTGAATATCAACGCCAGGAGTATCATTAATAAGGTGGTAGAACTTGAGGCCTTCTTTCGTGAACATGAACCTGATGTCATAACCAAAAGTAAAACTTGGCTGTCGTCGCCCAACTCGACCAACAATATATTTCCTCCAGGTTATTCATTTCTTCGTGAGGATAGATGTACCTGCGGCGGTGCCATCGCGATTTTAGCAAAAGACGACATTCAGACCACACCCCTGCCTAACATTCCGGCGCAGAAGCACTGTTTTGTAGGATCACGATCAGCGTATATTCCCTTTATGTTGGTACAATGTACAGAGCACCGAATTCTGGCCAGGAGCTATTACATATATTGGCTGATTTCATGCTGCGTCACCTCCAAGCTGACAAAAAGGTGTCCTTACGGGGGATTACAATCTACCAGGTATACACGGGATTCGTACGATGTTTTTGTTGTCGGCAAGGGGAGCGCTGAGGCGATACCGGATATTGCCTTCAATAGTGGTTTAAAGCAACTCATTCAACAATCTACACGTGTCACTTCGTCGAGCAGCATAGTTCTTGAACTAACGGTTGTGAGTGAAAACATTCCTGTAGAGAACATATCATGGGGAATTGTTGACGGAATTGCGGACCACAAAGCAACCAAATGCTCTCTATCACTGCCGTCGTCAAGAAGCTCAGAAAAAATCATCAATCGAATATATGATTGGAAAAACGCAGATGATGTCAACATTCTTGACTTTTTTTATTTTCACTACCCCAATTTTTCTTGTCTTTCCCATGGTAATTCTGTGACAGTAGATGAATTACGGGCGGAATTTAAGGACTATGTACAGCACTGTTTATCAAACTTTGTGCTCATGAAAAAAATAGAAAGTGCGCAAAGAAACCGTTGTATTACAAGGAATATAATACATATCCAACTTGAGATGTCAAGGCGGAGGAAACTTAAGAATAAGATATCATATGCCTGCTACTCCGAGAAAATTAGCCAATTGGCACACGTGTTGAGAGCAGCAATAAAACAAGGAAAACATACGTACAATAACGTCACACTTAGCAGCTTCATCAACAGGGCTCCTCAAATATCTTGAAGGCATTTTAACGCGAACATGCATAAATGAATCAATTTGTCGCCCAAGGACGCTTTCAATGACAAATTCAGTTCAATAACAATTTTGAATCCGTTTTTGAATACAGTTTACAATGAGGAATTTTGATCCTGGTGTTTTCCGTGCACAAACTACTCTCTGATTATGAGGCACGCTGTAGTGGGCAACTCCGGATTAAATTTGGTCACATGATTTCTTGGCACCTAACGCATTGCACACGTGAATAATTTCATTTAACCCTTACCGATCCGGCCGCAAACGAAATACATCAAGTCCACTCAGACTGTCTGATTGCAAATCATTCGTCTCGCCCACACGCAGTGCACTCTAGCGTAATCATCTGCATCCGCACGGACTTAAAATATGTCGCTAATGTGGTAGAGCCTCATGCCGACAACCAATTGAATTTTAAGTCACCGGCTTGCTTGTTCTTATCAAAGAAAGGTATGATGTGAGTGCGACCAAAAACGATGTGACGGGAGAGTGCCTGTCGGTAATTGTTTCATTTCGTGTTGTGTTTCGCAATATGTACTTACGGCAATATACGCGTTTTCTTTTTCTTGACTCGACCGTATAATTTAGGGCAATGAATGATCCTTATCAACCTTACTAGATGCGATCAATTGACTCGCTCGGAGAGATGGCTACAACCTGTCGGCCATACGAGGGTGTTGCTACCATCGACAGTCGACCAGGTGACGTAGCATCATCCGTGCAGCAGACGACGGAGCATGGTTACCGTGTGCGTTCAGACAAGCTCTTTCGGGTGCAAATAAAGTTCTGTGCTCTTTATAACCGAACAATTCTGCATTGAAGAAGAATTTGAAGATAATCTGTGGTGCGATGCTTCCAAACGGGTTCAACCCTTTCACACCCGAGAGAGGTTGAGAAAATGACTTTTTGGTTCAGTTTTACTCTTTTGGTGAAACACAGACGATGAGCGAATGCGATTGGATATCGCTGCTCGTGGATTAATTTGAGCGAAAAGCTGTAATGCTGAGGTGCACCATCCGAGGCAGGGGGTAGCGTAACAAAAAAAAAAACTTTTGCGAGAAGGCAAATATACTCGCGTTTGATTCGAACACAATCGTACGCACCTTCCATGGTTTTCTGCCTTTTTCTGCCTTTTTCTGCTCGCTCATGCTATACCTCTCAAAGTTCCTTAAGGCTTGTTTTCGCAAATATGGTTTACAGTTAATGAATACACGACAAAAATATGATACGGTGGGTGCCGGACGTTTCAAAACTACATGTGGTGAAACTTTTATTTGGTGCAATTATGTCAGCACTAAACTAGTTGCGTCACTAGTAATGCTCTTACATTTGCACATTGCGTTCATGTAAAAGCGCAATTTATTCATTGTTTAATCGGAAAAGTGGGGCACGCGAGCAAGCAATTTTAGTGGTAACATAAGAAGTTCAATAGAAAATTTACAAATTGCGCGTTCTCGAGCACTTATTAAACATAAATACCGTACCTAAACAGCTCTGGGATCGCTCAGATCTTTGAAAAGCCACAGCGACACGTCGAGAGCTCCTGTTGCCCTCAATCGTCTCAGACGTCTTATACTTGTGCTAGAAAGTTACTGTGCGCGTGACCAAAAGGATACATGCCTCTCCCAATAAGGCCCGCTAATCAAATTCGGAGAGCTGAAAGAGTTCCGTAAAGGCTGCAGCGGTCCACGCGAGTTGAATGCTGGCAAAAACTGACAAGCAGACGACACGTTTAGTGCCAGTCATGTCAACAGGGCACATCTCGATCACAGCGCCGCCACTATTTGTGAGAGAGCCAGGGGCAACCACTCTACCGTGGCGAGACCGAGAAGTTTTCTAATTGACCTTATCTAGTAACGTTGATCAATATTGAAATGGAGGAGGAAAATGCCGCGATCAACAATCAAGAAGAATATGCACAACTTTTATTAAGACACTAGGGGGACCCCCCTTCCCCCAACACTTCTTTGAGTACGCCGATTCTTTTTTAAAGTTATTTGATAACGTGTTGTCTCCTTCTTCGCGAATATTCACCAGTAAATGCAGTGGGTGCACCTCAAGCAAGAGGCGCCAGCCTCCAGACGGCACGATCAGTAATGACGATGAAGAAGAAGCAAGTGTTATGGCGACCGTAGCAGAAATGTTGGTTTCTGCTCACAAAACTCACGGAGTGAAGCAGCATCGCTGCTTCCCGCAGTTTGTGGCGGCCTCAATCTGCTCGCTGTTGGTCGTTGCAGGAATTGGTGCATGGTTACTTGCTACAGCGCATCCGCGAAAGGAGCAGCCAACACCTGCGCCAGCGCAGAAGTCCGTTGAGTGCCTCACGGCCGCCTTGAGGGAGCTGGCCAACTACATCGACACCGACAGCAACCCGTGCACCGATTTCCACGAGTATGTCTGCAACAAGAGCTGCTACCCCGACGTCCGCAGTGCCGTCCGCCAGAAGATCTCAAATGACATCATCAGTCCCATCTTGCAGGTACCCTCGAAGTGTGTTAGCCTGGGAACAGATTAGATGGCTTTAGCTAAGCTTAGAGAGTTATGTAGGATTAGGAACTTTCAGTTTTTTATGCACGCGTTCGAGCGTCATTTATTTGCAAGAATATTTATTTTGCCACAAACAATATATTGTTGAAACAGGATAGCCAATGAATGTTAGATTTACCGGACCTAGGATGGACGCGGCTGAGAATCTCCCAAAAGCAATCGCATAGCATTTTAACCTGGCAGGTCACAATCTCGATTACCTTCATACCTGCAGTCACACTTCCGTTCGCTCAGGGGACAGTAAGTACAGTATATGATATCTCGTTCACAAGTTCAATACGCTCGCATTAACTGGCTAAAATGTTCCAAAATGAGCTCTTGAATGTATTTTTTGTCCCAACGGAATGTATATAACTCGGTACACCTAGTTGCGCTCTTACGCTTGATCAGACCACAGCTGGGGAATTCCCATACCCAATTTATTACTTAAATTGATAGTTTTCGTACAACTCATCTTCTAGAAGCCGTGTCTTGGAAATCTGTTAGGTAACCCCGTTTAAGTTTAGAGTTTTATTTGTTAAATATTTCCGTACAGCAACTAAGCCCTCCCCCCTCTTTCTCCTAGTTTTTCTTTTCTCATCTCTGTCCTTTTTTGAAAAAACTCGACTTCCGCTAACAGGGCGCACCGGCCTATTTGTGTAACTATATATCTTCGTTCTTCCCAATTGAGGGTGGGGGAGAGACAGGTAGATGTACATAAAACCCTACTAAGTATTTGCTGCGTTCACGAAGACAACTGCTCTTGTTAAAACGTTTGCTTCAGCGACATTCATACACAATGCCTGCCGAATCGCTATATTGACGAAAGAAAAAAGAACGAAGCCGTTTATTGAGTAATAAGCTACTTGACACTTAAGTTCAAAATTAGAAAAGTTCCGTCTAACGACTGGCGACACGAATAGCCGCTTAAACAGAAAGGATGAAGCGTTGCCCTAATCGCGCGGCATGACGCAGCTTCATTTATGTCACCGTTCTCTATCACACAGCTGCTAAACCACGCGTTGCGCTTCGCGTTTCCACGGCTGTATTCATACTAATGCACAATTAGTCTGCAAGTAGTATGATAACCCCAGGTGAACTTGAGGACGTGAGGTGTCGTATGTAGTGCAAGGCTACTCAGATCAGAATTCACCCCACGCGTCGTATTCTGTGGGTGTGGGAGAAAGCTTGCGAGAGTGGGCGGAGAAGCACGGTGGCTTGATGCCGGCCCAACGTTTTAGGTCGCGTGACAAAGCACGTGCTAAATGACGGGAGGGGGTGGAGGTGATTGTGCATTACTATGAGCGAGCAAGCGCCTTGGGCTGCAGAAGATCCCTCCACACTTCCGCTGGTTGAGCCGGTGTTGCACATTCCTATCCGCTCCCTATCTTGAATGTCATCTGAGGCCGCTGCAAATTTTGGGCGAGCTGGGATTGCTGCTGGCGCGAGAGCCTATTTGTCGCGTTTGCCCGACACTTAGGCGCCGCATGAGTCTGCATGAGTTGCGAGAGAGAAATGTAGGAACTTTCGCTTCTTGAGTTCTGCAGTTACCTAGGTACTACGGAGGAGGACGCGCTTCTATCCGTTTTCTTTTTCTACATGGCGAAGCAGCGGATATTTTTCGTAACGCCGCCAATCTCACTGGAGTGGACATCAGATTGGGCTCTTCGGGTTGCATCTCCGGTTCGTTAACTATTTTGACAGAGCCCTACTGCCAATGTAAGGGTGGTCGTAACCTGCGCTTTTGAAAGCGTAATTACGCCGCCATCGACTTAAAAAGGTGCAAGCAGAGGCAAAATTAGGATGTGGGAATATATATAAGAACAAAATTCGCTGACGGTTACCGCAGTCCCTAGTGGGAAAATTGAGCGCAGCTCTATACGTGTTTTCAATTCGCCATATATTGGCTAGCCCCGACAGCCTGTCGTGTGCGGCACGTTGCAAACTGAGCGAAGCATTGCAAAACAAGTAAAAATCAAGCACAATGATAGTGACGAGAAGAGTCAGCAATCATCAAAGATCTGATCTGTAGGTCGAGCGTGCCGGCTTTTATACATGACTCGTTGAAAGTTTCAGTGTAGTCGTTGGTGCCTTCGTGGGGCCCAGAAAGTTCTACGCAACTCGCGTCACACATACAATCAGATTACAACAACTATGCCACCATGTCGGGGTGGCATAGTTTATGCATGATGCATGCTCATGCAGTACTCTGCTTTCATTCTCACTCTTTGGACATACTCTCCTCCTCCGCCTTCCTTCTCATGCCCTCACTGTAGTCTCCTACTCCAATTTCCTCCTCTTCTTTCATCTCCCACTGCGCTCCACGTTCGCTTTCATCGTTCGCTGTCTTCTTTCGCTTGGTTATGAGGCACAATGCCGGCTGTCCGCGCAGTAACGAGCGCGGAAGAGCGGCGCTCGAAAATAGAAAGCCTGTTCAACACGTTAACTTCAGCGAGGGCAATACTGTGAGCGCAGAACTACTTTCCATAGCAGCGCACCGCGCATTGCAAACATCGTCATTTTAAAATGCTTTCTATAATGCCATAATGCTGTGATGATCATCATTCTATGGCGGCGAACGCTGTGCTCGGCACCAGTTCGAATATAGGGACAAACCGGCGAAGCGTCTCCTACTGCGTATAATGCCTAGGCAAAGGTATGTTTGGAGAAGCAAAAGTCCGCACATTTTTCTCTCACACCTCACGCATGGGCACAAGAATCACGTAAGTGCGGGAGACAGGTTATCGTGCTGGTGACTGCACGTCTTCTATCTTCCCGTGCGCAGCCTGCTGAATGTCACGTTATTTGAAGTTTCGGATATGTCTTCAAGCAACAGGAAGCAGGAGCGTTCGCTCCCCTTAATTTGCACTATTCCTCGAGCCAGAATTGTGGCAGCTAGTGTTACGCTCATCGTGCCAGGTTTCTTCACGTCTATTTGTGCGCGCGTAACACCACGCTTGTTTGATGAACCATTAAGCGAGTAGCTACTGCGATATACACAGCCGATAGAAGCCACCAACATTATTTCGTATACTTGTCGAAAACTTTCCTATCGCTATCAACGATTCGTCTTTCGGTTGAAATTGCGACTTTCCTTGCTGTGTCTGGCCATGTTCAAATAAAGCAACACGGGACTTAGATTTTATGGCAATTTCTTTGAACTTTGCAATATAAACATCTGCCGTAAATTTCGCAACCACGATAGAACTGATGTATACAATTAGTTTTTTACTATTGAATCACCACTTTGCCAAATGATGCCCGCATGCGCAGTTTATTCGTCTGCAGTGATGCAACTCGAGTAAAATTGGTAGACTCAGAGAAATATTGAAAAGACGATATTAAAAAGGCGTCAGAAGGAACCGTTGACGCTTGGTGATCTTTTTATCTTAGAGCAACTGTGGAATCTAATGCTACGCCTTCTTGCAGCTGCGCAGTGAAGACATGACTAAGTCGGTTCGTGGAAAAAGATCGGAAACAAAATGCAAAATATAGATTCAATAGATGGAAATACAGATTCGGAGCTCTAACTCGTACATATGTACATAATTTACACATCCACTGCATTGCCAAATTGACCTCCTTGATAAATCAAAACACTTTACAGAATTATGAGCATCCATTAGTTGAGATCCTTGTTCTAATCAACACTAAGTGCTACGTAAGAACTACTACCAACCCTTTATTTGCAGGGTCGCCTTAAGGACGAAAGGAGTCAACTTCTCAGTGCTTACTACTCGAGCTGCGTAGAGAAGGCTGCTACTGGCAAAGTGAACGTCGAAGAAGCCACTCAGAATATGTTTAAAGTGTTTCACTGAGAATACGATCTAAATGCAGAGAGTGACGTCATAAAACTGATCGGTATGGTTTGTATTCAGCTAGGACTCTACACGCCTATTTACGTGTATGCAGGAGTGGATGAAGAAGATGGTTATGCATATGTGGGCCTCGCGCCTGCTGAACCACTATCAACACCTTCGTTCTTCGGTACAAAAATCGTAGACGAATTGTAGAAGACATCGTGAGGGTTGTGCAGACAAATATACAAGCGAACTTCACTTTCAAAAGATTGCATAAGTTTCACCACCTCGCGAAGAACATGGCAGATGAAGAGAGCGAGGGCTCCCTAACGGGAAACTTGTCAGTTTTGGATACACTCAGGGTCAGTGTCAGTTTTGACCAATGGAAGGCCTACCTGCTCGAAATTTCCGTTTCCTGGGCTGGAAATATCCAGGGTGCCACAAAGGACATACGCATCAAATTAGAGGGCCCAGCGAAGATGGACAAGCTCCTCCAGCTCTACGCATGCCCGGAACAACGCGTCGAGGCATTGGCCCACCTGGCCCTTTTGAGCGTCTATACGTTCTTTATGGAGGAGATTAACCTTGAGACAAACAAGAGTGCGGCGGAGTACGCTACCATGTGCCAGAGGAAAATTCTCCGCTACCGATTGCTCTGGGCCAGTGTTGCAGTGGACAAGCTTCGACAGCCGCAGCACGACACCCTCATAGCGGGCCTCTACAAGATCGTTGTCAGTTCTGCGTTCACAGAGATGGAAGATATCTTCGAGGAAGTACGTTCACGAAACCTGACTACGCTCGACTTCAAGGGCAACATCTCCAGTTTCCAGCTGATGCTGCCGGGTGACTTCACAAGCGCGTATCCGGAGCAGCTACCCCGTCTCAGCAGGGATTACTGGAGCAACGCATTCCTGATGAGGCGACTGCAGTGGAAGGCCGAACTGGTGGACGACGTACGCGGGTTCTCTGGACTGAGCGATATCCGCTGGGATGCGTACGCCGACCCGCTTATAATCCACGGAAGCAATGTCGTGTTTTTGCCCACCTTCTACTTGTTGCTCAACAGCCAGTGCCAAGACGAGAAGGAGCGGAGGCTACTTGACGCGTTTACCATGGGCGTGACCATAGCCGACCACTTGTTCGAATGGCTGTACTACTTGGTCTTTAGCAAGAATGACCGAGGTAATCGACTGGTAAAGAACTGGTTGCTGTGCCATCGTCGATCTGTCTTCCCAGCGCATTCAGAAGGTCGAATGATCAGTTACCCGTGGCTTTCGCTGCGCGTAGTGCAGCGGGTGGCCGAACTCGATTGGTGGGACGGCGTCTTCATGCACTGGAGTACGTGGACATGGCGGCCCGCGCAGATATTCTACGCCCTTTTACTCGCGCAACCTGTGTAGCCGTGTGGATTCCACCGTTGCGTTGAACACGACATCCGTAATAATGGACGCGCTTCCCGGTTTCAGCGCCACATTTCAGTGTCCGGCATTGCCCAAAGTGCCACGTGATTTATGTCTCGTAACCGCCACTGTGACCAGCAACTAGAGGCAATTTGTAGGCAGGAATTTTCGAGCTCAATCTATGGGCCCGCTATGTATGCTGGCCACGTTGCTGTGCTCATCTTTTTGTTGAATGCTGACGGCCACGAGATAGCAGAAGATGGTTCCCTGTTACCGAATAATTCCACGCCGGTTACTAATATATTCCATTCTATAGCTTATCTTTCACTGTGCTAGTAAAGCCAATCATTCACGATGCGTACCTGCGTAGTATTGTCTATTCATCCATTTGTCATTCTCTTTAAGACGAATCAGCTATACAAAGTTACAAAACCTACAGTTTACTAAAAATATCCCTGAGATAACATATTTTATTGTACTATCTACGACTGCGCAACGTTTAAAACTCATATATAGCGTTAATAATATCATCGACACCATTCGACAAGATGACAGGGATTGTGGCAGAACACCCCCAATTCCATCTTAATCATCCTGCTTAACTTCGAATCGAAATAACGTGCTGCTTATCGGAGCTATAGGCAGGCAAGAGCTTGATATGCAGGTATCCGTATAGTATAATGCATATTTCTAAAACTGAGGGTGCTGGTGTCATCACTTTCGGCGCCTCAGAAACAAAAATAACAAAGGCTCATGAATATAATTGTTTGCAAAAGAAGAGTACCACGGCTTCGAAGCGGGTTCCATACCATTACACCAGAATCACATTTCTTGAAAGATGATGTATTTCTCAACGAATTACCACTACTTTTCGGTATAATGTATGTTTCTTGCATTTTATCATGATATCCTGGAGAATGTACAGCCTAAATATCGCAACTCATATGTGCTATTGGGACCCCACTGTAGCCACCGTGATGTTGTAAATATACAGGGTGTCCCAACCAACATGCATCAAGATTTAAAGATACGCAAATGCCACGCGGCTGCACAAAAGCAAGGTATTATTGTTTACCGTCGCTTGAAAATGATCGGATCATTTTTTTGCATTGCGCCTAATCGCATTAATAATCTTGATTATTAAATTTCTCATTTCTATAATTCGATGAAAAGTGTCAATGAGAAATGTGTAGAGCGACATGAAACACCTCCTATGCAGCTTTCAATTGCTCAACACCCGCTACACAAAAGTGTTTTTTGTGCGCATGAGAGGAGCCCGCGATGCACACACAGTGTCTCAAGCGTCGAGTCGTGTGGCAAATTTTGCGTGTGTTCGTGGTCTACTTTCACGCTCAGAAAAAAAATATTTTATGTAACAAGTATTGAGCAAGACAATGCTGTATCCGGAGTTTTTCATGTTGCTCTACAATTTTCTCATTGAAACTTTTCATCTGGTTATAATATTTGAAAAGTTGATTAATTAATTGGGATTATTTATGTAGGTAGGCGGAATATCAAAATGTAATCTGAGTATCAGAAAGCGACGGCATAAAAATATTACCGTAGTCTGTCCATCTACGTAGCATTTGCATAATTTCAAGTGTTTTTGCATGCTAGGCGGGAAGCCCTATATATATATATATATATATATATATATATATATATATATATATATATATATATATATATATAGCAGGCTTGTGTGCCCGTAGGCACACAAGCCTGCTGCTCCAGATATTTCACGACGGGCACATGCCCCAACATGTGTAACAGAATATCGTGAAGCAATTCTAACGCTTGAGCCAGCGCATTGGGGTGCTAGGCGCAATTTACTGCAATATCATTTATATGAACACTCCATGCTATCTTTCGCCGTCCTCGATGATTACACATAAAAGTACAGATTTTTTTACCATTAAAAGGGCCGGGAACCATTTCTTATCGAACTCGAGAGATGCATTTTAAGTTAAAATAGACTATTTCATATATACTCTGCTGCAAAACGTACTTCAATGCGTTCAGCATAACGTGATTTATTGGCAATCAAACATCCCTCCACGGCGCTTCCGCTCACTCGATTGCGAAGGCTACGCCGTAGCGGGCCGTGCGCACAACGCTCCGCCTATTGAACGTCACCGTGGCGCACAGTTCAAATTTGATTTTGGATGTCCGTGTTGACACCACTACTCAATTTGGCGCATACCATGTGCGAAACTGGTACATAAGAAGCCGATCAATGAGTTAGTGGTAATATGGGAAATTGAGAATTGCGGTTCAAGCTACAGAACTCGTATTCGGCTTTAACTCCGGAAGAGGAACTTAGTCTTGAAGCAATGAACGACAATCTTATGAACATCATTAAATAGTGTGCAATAGAAGTCGGTGGTAACTTCGCTACAGAGGATACCAGTAAGCTATGGCAGGAGACGAAAGATCTTATTAAGAAGCGCCAATGTATGAAACCCTCTAACTCTACAGCTAGAATAGAGCTGGCAGAACTTTCGAAGTTAATCAACAAGTGTAAGACAGCTGACTTAAGGGAGTATAATATGGTAAGAAGTGAACATGCTCTGAGGAACGGAGGAAGCCTAAAAGCAGTGAAGAAGAAACTAGGAATAGGCAAGAATCAGATGCGTTAAGAGACAAATCCGGTAATATCATTACTAATATGGATGAGATAGTTCAAGTGGCTGAGGACTTCAAAAGAGATTTATACAGTACCAGTGGCATCAACGAAGATAATGTAAGAGAGAATAGTCTAGAGCAATTTGACATCTCACCAGCAACACCGGAAGAAATAAAGAAAGCCTTCGGAGCTATACAAATGGGGAAGGTAGCTGCGGAGGATCAGGTAACACCAGATTTGTTGAAGGATAGTGGGCAGGTTGTTCTTGGAAAACAGGCCACCCTGTATACGCAATGCCTCATGACCTCGAGCGTACCGAAATCATGGAAGAACGCCAACATAATCTTAATCCATAAGAAATGGGACGCGAAAGACTTACTGTACGTTGCCTACAAAGTATTTTCTAAGGTAATTACACATAGAAACAGGATCACCTTAGATTCTGTCAAGCAAAAGATCAGGCAGAATATCGTAAAGGCTACTCAACAATAGACCATATTCACATCAATCAGGTGATAGAGAAATGTGCTGAATATAACCATCCCTTATATATAGCTTTCATTGCTTACGAGAAAGCGTTTGATTCATTCGAAGCCTCAGCAGTCATGCAGGCATTACGGAATCAGGTTGTAGACGAGCCGTATGTAAAAATACTGAAAAATATTTATAGAAGCTCAACAGCTACTATAGTCCTCCATAAAGAAAGCAACACAATCCCAATAAAGATGGGCGTCAGGCAGGGAGATGCGATCTCTCCAATGTTATTCACAGCGTGTTTACAGAGAGGTATTCAGAGAATTGGTTTGGGAAGAATTGGGGATAAAAGTTGACGGAGAATACCTTAGTAACTTGCGATTCGCTGATGATATTGCCTTGCTTAGTAACTAAGGGGACCGATTGGAATGCATGCTCACGGACCTGGAGAAGCAAAGCAGAAGGGTGGGTCTAAACATTAATCTGCAGAAAACTAAAGTAGAGCTTAGCAGTCTCGGAAGAAGACAACAGTTAACGATAGGTAGCAAAGCACTGGAAGTAGTAAGGGAATACATCTACTTAGGGCAGGTATTGACCGTGGGTCGGGATTATGACACTGAAATAATGAGTAAAATGGGCTGGGGTGCGTTTGGCAGGCATTCTCAAATCATGGACAGCAGGTTGCCATTATCCCTCAAGAGAAAAGCGTATAAAAGTTGTTTCTACCAGTACTCATCTACGGGGCAGAAACCTGGAGGCTTACGAAAAGGGTTCTGCTCAAATTGAGGACGACGCAATGAGCTATTGAAAGAAGATTGATTGGTGTAACGTTAAGGGATAAGAAAATAGCAGATGCAGTGAAGGAACAAACGCGAGTTAATGACATCTTAGTGTAAATAAAGAAAAAGAAATGTACATGGGCAGGATATGTAATGAGGAGGGAAGATAACCGATCGTGATTAAGGGTTGCGGACGGGATTCCAAGAGAAGGGAAGCGTAGCAGGTGGCGGCAGAAAGTTAGGTGGGTGGATGAGAATAAGAAGTTTGCAGGGACAACATGGCCACAATTAGCACATGATTGGCGTAGTTCGACAGCTAGGAGAGAGGCCTTTGCCCTGCAGTGACCGTAACCAGGCTGATGATGAAGACGATTGTGGTGAGGATGATGAAGTGTGCGAAACGCAGTTGTGCTCCACCGAGCCTCAGTGCGCTTAGCCAGCGGACCTATCGCGGCACTTCGCGGCGGTCGCGGTATCTAGTCTACGCAGGAGGCCACAGCTACATGAAATTGTATTGCGTAAGCGCAACATATGCTTTGTGTACGCGAAGGTCTGAGTGTGCGCTCGCGTCCATATTGGTGGCGAGGAGTTACGGAGTCAGCAGCTGTCGGACGCGCCTCCCTCGCGTAGTATGAGCGATCGCGCCGCGCGCTCCTCGTACGTTTCACTTATGGCGCTCAATAAGAACACCAAGCGGCAGCGCTCCTGAGCGTTTATGTAGGTACTCTCAAAACGAGGGAAGTTTTTGACTGTCGATATAGTAACCTTGGGCAAACTGAAAGCACAGGCTTATTTACAGACGCTATCTCTTTACCGAATACTTATAGTGAACGCCACTGCACGCGGTCGCCGCGATGGAGTCTCCCGAACCGGCTTCTTGCGTGAAAGGTAGGCAAACGCTGAGAGTAAACTAAGTAAAATGTGTTCTTATAATGGCTGTTTGTATAACCAAATTGGGCATAACAGAACGAAGCCTCAATTCAGCGTCGCACGGGTTCTCAGCGACCGACGTAGCGTCTGCATGCGCACAATGCTTTCCATTCGCTATGAGCGCGTTTTCGCACCGTGGCGTGAGCTTTAGGCCGCAGCGTATAAACATTTGACAGAAAACTAGCAACCATGGTTGCGGGCACGCTATCAGAAGTGTTCAAAAGTAATTTCGTTATAGAGGCTCCGACGCCTGCGGCGAATGTGATGTGCCATCATGACGAATCAATCTTTTTTTGTCTTCTAATTTCTTGGAGATTTCAATATTATTTATCAAGTTGCGTCGCACTATGTGTTTATCGGTCTTCTCAGCGTGCTATTTCCCTATGATTTTTTTTCGTAATCCAATGCACCAATTTATAACACAAACATGACCATATGCCACGGCCTTTTTTTAATGTGCGCCTTACCAATCCCTTTCTGTTCCAGTGAACTTGCCAGTATCTAGCATCAACGAGTTCGTAGACCAAACCGTCAAGAAATTAGCCGGGCAACCGGGCGCTGGCGAACGCCTGAGTGAACGTTTTTTGGTACTAACCGAATATCGCGCAGTCTCGGCGCCGTAGCAGAAATCTTCCTCGCGTCTGTGCTTGCTGCACACCCGAGTTATCGCCGATGGCTGTGTGCTGGTTCTAAGTTTCGTCAGCCAGGCTTCACGCAGCTCCTTTCCCAGCGGCTACGTGTGGATAAGGCTGACACCGGGCTCCGTTCCGTATGTCCGCAATGCGGCACCGAGCAGTAGCCTACCATGCTGCACGCCTCCATAGGCAGCCACTGCCTATTACAGCACTTTCAAATGTTGTCCAGCACATACCCAAGGCGGTAAAGCCTCACCACTTAATCAGAATCGGGGCGCCGGTGGCACTTTAAACTTTCGTTTAAAGTTCGCTTCGGCGCTTCCGAAGCAGCCGACGCGGCCGCTGTGTACACGTGATCCCTCAAGCTACTTACGCCGACGGTGGCGCCATGTTTTTCAGTGGTGCAGCTCGCCCCCAATACTCCAGACTGGCCATGGTACGTAGGGCGGAGTGACTTTATCCTGCAGCAGCTTCACCCGTGGATAGTAGGCACATCTAGTAGAGGCAAGGAGCGAGCGAGCGCAGGCAAGCGTCCGCGTGGTCGCGCCTTAAGTTTCGCGTGGTTCGAGGCTAGTGGAGTGTTCAAACCGAATCAAAATTAGCAAGGTTTGATGGCTACGACACCGGTAAGCAGGGGGGGGGGGGGCAACGCTTAATTCCTACGCCAGCGGCCGCGGCCGTGCGTGAGAAGGCGATAATCAACTTCTTCTGTAGGTACGTAACTATTATGCAAATTCGAAAGCAGATTTTTGCTTACTAAAGCTTGTTTATTAAACTACGTATATAAATACGCAGTTTAATAAACAACACTGTCAATATACACTGCAGCAGCAGGCAGAAGCGCACTGATCCAAACCCCCTTCTTGATTGATGTCAGCTATTGGCCAATAGCAACAGAATATGGGAATCTGGTATATGAAGAAATACAGCGTACACAAAACAATCAGGAGCAGGCTTCTGTTCAAAAGAGAGCGTTTGAGAAATATGTAACTTCGCACATCGCTTGCGAGCTCCACGCCTTTCGCACGACTGCAAAATTTGGCCGAAATGTTCAAAGTGGCGTACACTATCCGCGGACTGTGCTTTTTGAGGCGTGGTTTAGCACTAATGCTGAATACCTGAATTTAGCGACGACCATTACTCACATTAACTGTACGCTTTCCCTTTGAGTCAGAGTTTAAACGCCAGGTGGTACACGATCCATTCGCACAGGCTGGTGCACAGAAGTAGCTGTGCTTTAAGATCTCAGGCAGGACGGCGTTGCTTGCTGCAACTAACTGTAGTAGAGCCATGCAGACGCCCATAGCTTGTGCCATCGTTTTCCCACTCGTAGTAGCAATTAACTTTAAAAACAGTTGCACACTTCGAGGCGTATATTTGCACTCAACAATAGTCGTCATCTGCCTCGCCCGCATTTCCTTTCTTTAACGCTGTGAGCCCGGTACTTTCCAGTAGCAAACTGTATGCGTGTTATCAGCATGACAGAACATTCTCGACAGGAAAGTAACGAAGGCAGCGTTTTCAAGAAAGGAAATGCGGGCAAGACAGATGACGATTATTGTTGTGCGGCAAATATACACCCCAAAGGTTGTAAAATTTTCTTAGTGTGTGGTAGCACCAGTCGGTGGGTGTTTCTGCAGGGAAGCACCTCTCACATCGTACAAACATGCCCCACGTGTTAATAGTCAAAACGCCAGCCGAGAAGCTCCTGTGAAACGCTAATCGGTCTGTAGCACGGAGTGCCCGCACATGTGCCAATAACGCCCTGCATCTGATTAGCACGCAGGAACAACATGCTGCTGCATGTGCGGTGCTTATTGGAGCTCAACGCCGGAAACCCCAGGACGTGACGTTGCGGAAACATGGGGCCAACTCTGGCGAAAAGACACTGTCGTTCGAAAGCAGAGAAAGGGCTTCATGTCTGCCGCGAGCATGCCGCTGTACAGCAACACGAGGCTGACGTAAGGCTACACCAGCAGTGGGTGCTTATATATATACGAAACGTATTTGGCTACATGCATGGTTTATATAGCTAGTATATAGGGTGTCCATCCCGGCTATTCTAACGAATACGGGCAATAAAAATACAAGATTTAAAAAGAACGTGGTGCCAGATATACTATTGTAAAAAGACTTACAGGTCAGATCTCTGACGGTAGGACACCATAGGTCTTAAATTCGGATCTTACTGCACCATCTTTGACATTATTTTTCGTTGAACAGCTTCACGAATTTATGTTAGCTCGGACAGCCTGTATTGACAGCAATCCACAAATATTGTAAGGCTAAAATCTATGGATCAGTATACAAGGATCTGCAGGAATTGTCTACAAACAGTCTATGGACTTATGACCTTACACTTTTTGTAGAATAGTCTAAAAAATGTGTGAGTTTATAGACACTCTATAAAATGTCTATAGATTAATGAAAATTCATGTTTGTAGACCCATTTCTGCAGAATACCTAGAGAAAAGTGTAAAGGAATATACCGTTCTACATTTGTCTATTGATGGTCTATAGGCATTTGCTTATAGATATTTTTGAAGACTGAAGTCCATAAAATTTTTATAAGCAAATGTCTTTAGACTATCTATAGGACAATTGTCTATATTCATTCCATAGACTTCAGTCTACAAAAGCAGAACTGTACACCCCACACACCTTTGTCTATACACATTCTGCCGGCATTTTTCTACAAACTTGAATTTTCATTAGTCTATGGAGAGTCTATAGAGCGTCTGTCGACGAAGACATTTTATACACAAGTATATAAAATATGTATAGGCATAATTCTATAGACTGTCTATCATCATCATCGTCATCATCAGCCTGGTTATTCCCACTGCATGTCAAAGGCCTCTCCGATAGTTCTCCAAATACCCCGGTCATGTACTAAATGTGGCCACATTGTCCCTGCAAACTTCCTAATCTCATCCGGCCACCTAATTTTCTGCCATTGCCTGCTACGCTTGCCTTCCCTTGGAATCCACTCCGCAACCTTTAATAACCATCGGTTGTCTTCCCTCTTCATTACATGCCCATGCCTGTGGAAGATACTCTGAGGGGAGTCTCCTGGAGCTGGAATTCTCGAAGCGGCGGACAATACTCTCAAGATAAATGCAAATGTACAATCGACTAATTAAGAAGAATGCTCTAACTCCTTGCTTAAGCACTTGCTTAGCAGCATATATTGCAATTTACAAGTTATATCCGGGGATTTTGCCAAACATATGAACTTGTAACAAATTCTAAGGATTGTACGGGATTCGAGATATACGCCGTGAAACTAGCGGTAAAGATGCACTAGTGTTCAACTTACTTTTTAAGAAATCGTAATTTTTTTTCATTCAACCATTAAGGTAACTAGAACGCCCATGCATGCCGTCGCAGACCTTGGAAAATAATATTTCGAAGCTTGTGCCATCCTTAAAATTCATTGCAAGTGCATAAGTCTTGCTTGTGAACCCACCGGCTACATTGAAGAAACTTCAGTATGTGCCGGCAATTCCTTAAAAACTTATTTGGTGAATTTTTCTTGCTTGTTAGTCGATCGTGCATTTCAATTTGTGATAGAAATAATGTACTTAGCTCGCTCTGCTGTGAGGGGTACGGTGTGCTATCTATACAGCAAAGTTATCCGAATAATGAAGGATTTCGGAGGTCCTAAGTATTTGCTTATAAAGGCGTTTGACTTATATTGCACTGACGCGCCGATCCCGTTTTGTGTTATTTCTTCCGCATCTGTTGTTTGTATCACGGCTATTCTTTCGTGCCACATATGCTCTCTGCGCATATCTGAGAATCGTTTAAATCAAAGGCCTCTGAGTTCTGGTAGAAATAAAGCAGTCGAAAGTTTTCTCGCCAGTACGTTTATGTCCATTGGTTCATTCTCGCGATGCATTTTTCCTGCAACATAATGAAAAAGCTAGCCCAGCAACGAGCTTGCGCAGTTTTTATGTGTTACTCAAATACTCGTCGTATCATCGTACCACCTGCAGTACTCAAAAAAGCTTGCGGTCCTTTGTTATAGATATTGTTGCTTGCAGACGGATAGTTGCAAACTTAATGGAGAAAAGCATGAAAAGGTCAGACTCGTTTACGATAAGATCAAAGTATAGGATGAACTCTTTGCATGGGATGAAGAATTAGGCGAGAAAGTACCAGTAAATAAAGGGTGTCGTCGAATAGCCGGACGGCAACCTGCTAAGTTAATAAAAAAACAAAATGTTCTGAATATGAACGCCAGGAGTATCGTTAATAAGACGGTAGAACTTGAGGCCTTTTTTCTTCAACATGAACCTGATAACAAAAGTGAAACTTGGCTGTCATCACCTAACTCGACCAGCAATATATTTCCTCCCAGTTATACAGTTCTTCTTGAGGATAGATGTACCCGCGGCGGTGCCGTCGCGATTTTAGCAAAAGACGACATCCAGACCACACCCCTACCTAACATTCCGGCGCAGAAGCACTGTTTTGTAGGATCACGATCGGCGTATATTCCCTTTATGTTGGTACAATGTACAGAGCACCGAATTCTGGCCCGGAGCTATTACCTATATTGTCTGATTACTTGCAGCGGCACCTCCAAGGGGGCAAAAAGGTTGTCCTTACGGGAGATTAGAATCTACCAGGTATAAAATGGTATTCGTACGGTGTTGGTGTTGTCGATAAGGAGAGCGCTGAGGCAATACTTGATATTGCCTTCAATAGTGGTTTAAAGCAACTCATTCCACAGCCTACACGTGTCACTGTCACTGTCGAGCAGCACAATTCTTGATCTAACGGATGTGAGTGAAAACATTCCTGTAGGGAACATATCATGGGGAATTGTTGACGGAATTGCGGACCACAAGGCAACCAAATGCTGTCTGTCACTGCCGTCGCCATCACGCTCAGAAAAATTTATCGAACGAATATATGATTGGAAAAACGCAGATGATGTCAACATTCTTGACATTTTGATTTTCACTACGCCTATTTTTCTTGTCTTTCGCATAATAATTCTGTGACTTTGTGCTTTGTGCCCATGAAAGAAATAGAAAGTGCGCAAAAGAAACCCTTGTATTACAAGGAATATAGTACATATCAAACTTAAAATGCCAAGGCTGAGGAAACTGAAGGATAAGACATCATATCCCTGCTACTCCGAGAAAATTAGCCAGTTGGCACATGTGCTGAGAGTAGCAATGAAACAAGCAAAACATACGTACATGAACGTCACACTTAGCAACTTCATCAACACGGCTCCTCAAAAATTTTGGTGATATTTTAACGCGAACACGCATAAATAAACCAATTTGTCGCCTAAGGATACTTTCCAAAGAGCAAATCAGTTCAATAACAATTTTGAATCCGTTTTTACACAAGGCAACGGAACTGCACTAGACTTAAGCCATCAGCCGAGGGGAACCGGCGACATACTTGGTGATCTAGAGCTAACAGAATCGGGTATACTTGCACTGCTACTGCTTAACATTGACAATAAAAAATCTTGGGGCCAAGATGGGATCCCAAATACTTTTCTCAAAAGATAAGCAGAATGGGTCTCTAAATGCCTCTTACTTATCTTTAAAAATCTCTAGAATCGTCTGACGTGCCTAAAAACTGGAAAATAGCAAAGATCATCCCGATTCTCAAATTAGGTGATGGAAAAAGTTCATCAAAATATAGACCAATCTCGCTAACTTGCACATCTTGCAAAATACTCGAGCACATTACACTGAAGCACATCGTAACCTTTGCGGAGGATAACTTGCTCAGCAACAACCAACATGTGTTCAGAAAAGGACTGTCTACCGTTACGCAAGTGACACAAACAGTACATGATCTCGCTCTAACAACTGACAACGGCGAGCAGACCGACATAACATTTTTACATCTATCAAAGGCATTCGACCGGGTATCCCATTCTAAATTCCTGGACAAACTACAACACATTCTCGGATTTGGCAGCATAATAAATTTGATAAAAGCTTATCTTGCAGGTCGACGACAGTACGTAGAAATCGAAAGTCAGCAATCTGATTGGGTAGAGGTGTCGTGCCGAGTACCACAAGGACTTTGCACCAATTGTCTTTTCACTATACATCAATGACATGGCAGATAGCATGAAATCAACGATGCGCATGTTTGCAGATGATTGCATAATATATAGAGAGATTAGGAACCATAATGATAAAGTAACACTAAATCACGAGCTTGCGCAAGTAGCAAATTACTGTCAGGCATGGGAAATGAATTTTAATTTAGACAAAATTGTTTTTATGAGAATAAGCCGAAAAAAATCCACTAGAATTCACCTACACGATCGAACAGCAAAAATTAAAGATAGTCGATGATTATAAATATTTGGGCATTGTCCTATCATCTGATATGAAATGGAACAAATGTGTGTCACCCATATCTTCCAAGGCATTTACATCCCTTTGTTCACTTAAACGCTCTTTAAAATCTGCCTCAACAGACGCTAAGATGCTAGCCTGCACCTCATTCGTTCGTCCTATACTAGAATACGGTATTACCTGCTGGTTGCCGCATACGAAGCAGTGCATAAAACGCCTAGAAGCAATACAAAGAAAAGCGATCAGATTCACTTATAATAGGTACAACCGTAATAATTCTCCGACAGAACTCCTTGATATAGCTTGCCTCCCGACTAATTGCAAGCGCGCTAAATTCTTAGGCCTCGAGTTTCTATTCCACCTCCTTAAGGGGGGCTACAAGTTAAACAGTGGTGCATATGAATCTTTCTCTGAACAGCGAAACACTAGAACTAAACATCTTAAACATTCAGTTGAATACAGGTTTCACACAGACATATTCAGGTATTCTTTATATCCTCAGACAACCAGAGATTGGAATTCTTTGTCTAGTGATATTAAAATTTGCTCACCTAACAATTTCCTTCCAATGCTGGAAAAATATGTCTATGAGTACGCATCTTGATGTATAAGTATCGCGTACAGACACCGCATTTTGCTTCTAACTGGTTTTGATGTACTTTTTTGTTGTTTACCTTATGCTTCTGTATTACTGTTCATTACATTTAAGGGCTGACTCAGGAAGGTCGCACCCTCTTATTGTATTGCTCAACTACGTCTTCTTGTGAACTACGATATTAACAAGTGTATAAGTTTGTCATTCGTATTTTGATGCAATGTATTTTCCCATGTCCTGAAACAGCCTCCAAATGGAGGCTAGCAGTATGTATGGAACAAACAAATGAAACAAACAAACAAAACAAAAAAAATCAGCAACGTATCAGTAGTTTTCAGACGGAGCAGAAGTGACCACCTAAAATATATACCACAAACAAATTTAAACTCGGAAAAGAAGCAACTGATCAGAACGCCTGTTACCCGCAAAAACATTATGGAAGCACCGCTTCTAAGCATGAAGTAGTGCTACGTGTGTGTTTTGCAGTGTCAGTTAGGTAAGTGTTACAAGAGCCGGTGAACCTGCAAACGGAAAGACGCAATCGAGTAGTTTCGGAATCGTTTGGGTTTATATATATGCTGATGCCACATCACAAGGACGCTATCGCGCTATAAAACGGGCCAGTTGCACTACGCGCCTATTTGCTTCACGTGAGCCGTCAACGAGAAACTTGCTAGGGTCTCAACGTAACGAATTAACGCACATATGACAGCAACTAAAAAATCGAAGAAAGGTCGAGCTACATACAGTGCATCTCCAGACGCAGCACTTTCTATGGCTGTCATTTTTTTTTCTTTGCTCGTCACGCGCATGAGCATGTGCACCTAAAGTCCGGGGCATTAGTTGCTTCAGTTCCCGAATACATAAGCACAAATGATCAAGCACATTTGTACAAGCGCAAACCATACCGCTAGTTCGCGGCGTGTGCGAGCCTTTTGGTTTACATTAACCATCACAGAGTGATTGACTTTGGTACAAAAGACTAACACATCCATGCAGCACTCTCAGCATCCTAGAACATTCGCGTTACGTGTAGATTGCCCGATCAGACGTTGCACTCTGGCTGGTTCAGAAGAACTGCTTGCTGGTGTAGTTATCATTCAATTCTTGAGGCGAGCAGCACGAACATACTGTGTATGAACTGAGGAAGGCGAATGCTAGTTTACTAGTTGCCGTCTTTCTTTATTGATTTATTTATTTAATGCGCACCACGCGCGTGAGCACGCAGACTTAAACACCCCGAATATCCACTTTAAGCCCACCCACACGAACAGGAACGATCGCGCACACACAAGTGTGAACCAAAAGAGATAAAGCTATCCCTCTACTTCCGCACCAGGATTGCCCGCTCCCGGCCCGCACCTGTGATACCTATTGAGTGATCACGGCACGCCACCGGAGAGTGTGGGCGAGAGGAAACGACACTCTCGAACCGCTAGTGACATCACGTCCTGCACCCCCTCTCTCGTTCATTCCATTTGCCACTCTAACCATCTCCCCCCCTCCATTGCCTGTCGCGGAATGAAGCTGCGTACGACGGTGCTCTTCCCGCCAGTTACGATTTCAGTCTTAAGATTGCCATTTGCGCGCTTGTAATTGTGCGACCGTGCCGAGCTGTTCGGCTCCAGCACGCAAGCTTCCCACGTTTCGCTTCCTCTCGAGCGAAAGATCCGGGGAATGATGGAGGGTTCGCAATACACCCTCACGGGCTTCGGCGACTTCTTGGAGCGACGGCGCATCGGCTTCGTCGACCCGCTGCCTCGCAGCCACGTGTGCTGTGCCTGCGGTTTTATGTCGTCTCTGTCCGTGCGGCTGCCTTGCAGTCACGTCTTGTGCCGGCTGTGCAAAAGTCAGATGGTGACAGATAGTGCGAGGTGCCCCGTGGAAGGCAGGCAGTTCAAGGAGGCCGACGTCGCGTCTCAGACCATCGAGCTGCCCGACTTGGAGCACCTCCGCGTCTTCTGCATCAATGGCGGTGGCTGCGGACAACGCTGCGACTTCGTCGGCAAGCTGTCGGAGCTGCCCAGTCACGTGCGCTAGTGCGGCTACGACGAGGTGAAATGCGACAACTTCGATGGTGTGGTGACTCGAAACGCAACCGTCGATCACCCCCGACACTCCTCCGTCGATCTGTCGCTCGCGGGGACAACAGGAAAACCTGGTGAAGTCGCTGCCGCGGAGGACGTGGAGACGTTGCGGAAACATGCATCGGGGGAAAAAGTCGACCGGGAGGGATTCCAGAAAAAAGCCGACAGCAGCTTGGCGGAGTGTGTGACCGACCACCGAACACAGTCTGTTCGCGCCAAAAGAACGTCCAGCGGCGAACTGAAGGAGCCCGACACGTCGTCTGCCGGGCCCGTTTCAAGCTATCTTACTCCCGGACCTCGCCGCGCCGCTTCCAAGCCACGTGTATTCACCACGTTATGCAGATTCGACAACATATGCGAGAAATACGAGGAGCTCCGGTATAAGTACGCTGCGTCGGCTGTCACAAAGGGTTGCGCGGGGGGCGCCTACATGTTTTCTCTCAAGTGCACGCTCACCAGGGAAGAAGAGCACGGGGGAGTAGAGGTGTACTTCTCTCTCTATTTGCGCAGCGGCGAGCGGGACAATTGCATCGATTGGCCTTTAAGTAAGGATGTGGCGGTGATCCTTGCGCACCCTAGGAACAAGAAAAAGGACATCAGGTTTCAGGTCTGGATATTCAAGAGGGACAGAGTTGAGGTACCTGCACCACATGGTGCCACTTTGAACAAATGTCACCCCATGAGTGACGGCGAGAGTTGGGAACGCATTGAGTGCGAAGGTTTCATCCATAAGAACGCCCTTAACGTCATTGTCGAGTTTGAGTGACGCTCACGTGACTTCGCACGGCGAACATTAGTTCTGAACTTTTTTACAAGTGTCCAGCACAAGTTGAAGGCAATTTTATTTCGAAAGAGGCTACTCACGTGTGCTCCAATCTAACAAGCATATT
This sequence comes from Dermacentor variabilis, assembly GCF_050947875.1. NCBI lineage: Eukaryota > Metazoa > Arthropoda > Arachnida > Ixodida > Ixodidae > Dermacentor > Dermacentor variabilis. The sequence goes on from NC_134571.1 coordinate 193,953,593, forward strand.
TGCAATGGCCACGCACCGCCAGTTAGATAACGCCGCATGTTTGTATTCAGTGTGTCCGTTCATTTTCGTTTTCTTTATTTTAGCCGCCTGTATTGACATCATGCTGGTTGAGTGCGTGTGAAAGTCCTCATTTATTGTTACCACAATCTAGTCTTGCATATCTTGACCATCATGCAATGATATTGCGATGTTTTGTCAACCATGAATCCAGTTAGTTGTAAAGTGTGTTAAACAAAAGTAAGTTTTCTAACGGATTACAGCAGTTTTGCGCTAGTGTACTCATACTTTTCGCTGACAGTTTTATGGACCGCAGCCTGTTCACACTTTAATATTATCCAAACCACTGACTTGTTTCTTGAGCCCTAATCACTCAATGTAGCATATTATGCATATTTCAGAGTATATATTCACCTATGCAGCTCCCGTTTACGTTTCTTCTTTAAGAAAACATTGCAGAAATAGATAGTTGTCAGCCTTGCATTCACGTCGTCAGGCTGGCCGTGGTTGACGGCCACCTTTCTCGCAATTGCCGCAGCGCCGTGCGAATGCATCAGTTGAGAGATAGACATTTGAGGACTTTCAGTTCTCGGAATCTGCGTTTGCCTAGGTACTACAGCACCGCGGAGCAGGACGCACTTTGATCCGTTTGTTCCTAGCCGAGCTTCACCAAGCGACAGCGTGTAAATACCCCTGAGCGGCTCGCTCTCTGCTGGTCTTTAGTGGCGCCGCACGATAGCGTTTCACTAAATACTGTAAGTTCCTAAGTTTGAATCGCGTTTACAAAGTTTACAGATAACATACTTTAATGCTGCATTTTATGCCATTCTCTCCGTTTGACTTCTGCAGTACATGTTCGATCTTCCTATGCTTCACCATCGCGCCTGGCACGAATGGTTCCTGCCATGTGAGTGTATAAGAAATATTTTGAGGAAGTAGCCAAAGCTTCGGCCTCCGGTGGTGCGTTTTGAGTGAGCAGCCGCACATCGACGATCTGAAGGGCTGCCTGCGCTCGGTTAGCGAGCGACGAGCAGGGGGTGTGCCGTAGATGCTGTAATTCTTTTGTTCAACTTGCTACACAAACCACTTGGAGGATACGTGTCGTTAATGATGCAGTACGAAATGGTACATACACAGTTTTTTTTACTCATTGAGTCAGGGCTATCGCAACAAGATGCTATATCAACAATGTGTCAAACAGCAGCTTGCGCGGCCTCGCATCGATGCTAAAGCACGGCGTCAGTTATGCACGATTTCACTACGCAGAGAAACGTGGAAAAGATTTGACCCGTGCAAGCAGAGAAGAAAAAGAAAATTATTCGCATGGAAAAACGTGCGGAAAATTGAACCGTACAAGAAGAATACAAAAAGTTCATTCCCGCAAGTCCTTAGAGCCAAAGTTTTAGAAGTGCAGTGCTCACGCGCGGGGACGACTCCTCTCACTGACATTTAATTTTCGCTCATGTTCATCGGTGCTTTGCTGCTAAGGACGCGCAGCACGATTTTAACGAAACTTGTTAGCTGCGGCTAGTAGTTCGTCAAGCGACGAAAGTTGAGTGGGATGATTTTCTGGGCCAGTTCGTCCCTGACGACATTGTCAAGGTTCGAGCGCGTGAAGACGCGAGCACTTCGAAAACAGAAACGCACAGGATAACACTGAACGTACATCTGAAGTTTATTGGGAACGAATTCCGTAGATCGCCGCCGCGCATGTCTGAGAACAAAGGAAAAACAAAAAAAAGCAACGCGTGAGAACTTGGTTGTACCCACCCTTCCACCCTTAACCCGAATCTTAACACGTGATTAGTGTGGCATGTTTAAAAGTAGATTTCAAAATTTAAGTTCCTTATCGACTGCATGGTCCGAAAGTTTACTCACACATATCTTGGCGGCAAACTTCATGATGTAGAGAGCTTCACATATACGTCTTCCCGTTCTACCACTCTCTCTCCTCGCTATTAAAGCCACACTTCTTGCAATGTAAGGGCAAGTTCGCTCCTGTACCAGTTGGGTGCAAATTGCGGCGCTTACTCATGGGCTCATTGATGCACCGGCATGTTGGGCCAGCTTAGAACCGTCTGCAACAGAGAGGTATTTCATAAACGACAGACGAAACGCATTTCCTAGAAACGGTGGTGTTTTATTTTTGGCCGTGTCTGCTGTGCCCGGGGCACAGCAGACGAAAGGTGCCCGAAATGTCTACGTTCACCCATGACGTCACGTCCGCTATAACCCATGATGTCACATCCGCTCATTTCCATGGCGTCTGTCTTAGGGAGCCGGCTGCGCTGCGAAGCGGTTCGTATTCCGTGCCCACTTAGAGCGTGAGTAATTCATCTTTCCACGCTATATGCGTGTAATAAAGGATTGGGCTGTGAGCTGTTTGATTAGGTACCTTGTGCGCATATTTTGCCTCATGGCCGCGTCAAATTGCAGCCGGCATGTGGAATGGGCCATGGCATGTTATATGGAGCTGCTCATGTGAGTGGTATTGCCTCCGTCAGGATCGTCAGTGCGTGCACAGAACCATTCAGTAGTCTGATTCAGGGGAGGGTGCGCGTAAGAACGAGGACGTAAGAAAACACTGGCATGACGAGCTGTTCCGTCAGATCGCGTTACATCGCGCTTTTTTTCTAAGTCCATCTCGCTCGAGCGAGAGGATCTTAGAACAGCGTTATTATTGCTTTTTTACAGCTTTGCTGCGGCTCATTTGATCATCACCTGCATTCTTTTAATAATACAAATGGCATCGCTCCGCGGAAGAGCGTCTCTTGAAGTTTCCAAACAAGAGCCAATGCCGCCGTGCCTGCTGCATACACGCTTACCTTTCCTAACGCAGCTAAGACGCGGCACTAGCTCTGCTACTGCGTGATACAGGGTCACTGTGATAATATAATTAAAAAGAACAAACGAAATTAATACAGGAAATGTCAAACGTTGCCAAGCGTGATAAACGGACCTGCCTCGCTAAATGAGTTGAAGAAATTGGCGTCCTGAAGTCAGCTTCGCCGCAGTATACTAGTGTAACGCGGTGAAGCATGTCAGAACTGAAGAGTGACCGCTTTTACCGACAGATGTGTTCCTTAATAATGTACTTGTGGACCTGCCCTCTCCTATTACATTACGCGCGCCGAGGCGCCTAAGTGTACTGGCCGGCCTTCAGCGCTATTTCGGACGTGGCTGTGATGCTTTGAACCGTTGGCTTGTCGACCTCGTAAGCCAGTTAATGTTTACACGGCCATTTTTTTCTGAACTGTTGATTTCTTCTATAATAGCTACGTAATTTCGTAGTTTCCTGTTCAACTGCTTTGGTCATATGCGAGTCAAGGTGTTCTCTTTAGCCGAGCGCAGTTTTCGAAAGCGAAACGACGCTTTTGCATCAGCATATAGTGCCGTCGCCCATTTACAACACAGTCAATCAATGTCATTTTGTATGTCACTGGGAAACCGCCGAACGCAGGGAACTCACTCGCATGCGGGGAACTGCATAACTAGCCACTGGATTAGCGTGCCTCTTGGGAAGCTGCTTTGTATCAAAGGCCAGGTACCCTTGCTATGATTCACCGCAAAACATGTATGTCTAACTGCTTAACATATTTGTATTGCGGTGAAGTTAACCTTACGAAACCGAATTTCGCAACGCTTTTTACACTCCTGCATCTCTACCAGCCACTACCAAACACTTGTCGGTACGTTTCTTGGAAAAGGTCCAGCTAAATCTCCCCTGTTGGGAGTGGGGGGGGGGGGGGGGCTCACGTATATGAAAACTGCCAAGGAAAGCAGTTGCCCTGATGAAGGCACGCTCCCCTGTCGAAACATTTGCACCAGCCTGTTCGACCACCGTTATCACCGCAACATATTTGTGTGTTGCGGTGAAGCATGCTGATATTGGGAAAGATTTACGTGAATCTGGAATGTATGGTTTCTGTCAGCGACGAACCTAATGTTCTACTCTCAACAAAGCAGATTTTCGCGGCAGGATGCATCATGATGTCTTGAGAACTTTTGTTGGCTAAAGCCATACATGCCAGGTTAGCTCTTGTCACAATAATACGCTTTACCGCAATACACAAGAGGCCTCGCTGCAGGACACGCCCGCCATAGTTAGCCAAAACCTTACGTGACCGTTCACTACAAAACACCTTCTGTATTGCGGTGAATCGTAATAAAGCACATTTGTCAGTTTAGAATGTAAAGACCCTTGCCCTTCGCTTTTGTAATATTACGACTCAGTTTAATGAGAACATGTATTCACTGCTAAAAACATCCACATTGAAATAGAGATATGAACACTGATGGCAGCCTGTGTGATGTTTTATCCCTTTACTTTTTTGTGTACCTGTCACGCTGCCATTATTAAATTTTCCTGTACTTTGTAAGGTGCTGACGTACATAACATTACATCACAAGGAGCCACTGTGTAATTAGGGTTCAAGGACCAGTGTGATGGCTTTTCTCAAGAAAGGTTTGGGTTATGTTGTTGTGAAGGTTTTTTTTAGAGAGGTAGCTTTCTGAGAAGAAATCAGATGTCAGGAAATTGACCTCAGTGGCACAGTAATCTTGGCTGCCTTTTGCTCAAACGTGCCCTAGACATAATTGAGTAATTTGCACTTACAACTGGACAGCAGCCTTAGCTTGGGAGACCAGTGATATGGCATATCTTATCAAACTAGGTGACACATAGCATTACCAGTCCGAATAGAGACCTGTTTAAATGTTTGTCACCTTAAACACCTAGATTTTCGACCATGAATTCAGAAAAATCTGTAGCACATTTAAAACCTAGATTTTAAATGCTGTATAAGTTGGCTTCTTGTTCACTGCAGCTGTGCTCGGCTTCTCTCCAAACGGGAGAGCACTTATGCACAGCTCATTAGGGAACATTCTTATTTACATACCTCCTTTTTATTTATCTCGCCTACAATAACAATCAAATGTTTATAGCACATGAATGTGCTGTGCATGAATCTTAACTTACAATGTCATGTTCAACAGCACAGTGCATGTAGCTTGCATAGGTTCATTCAAGCTAAGCATTGCTACAGCCTTTAACTGCAGGTATCATGGTATGAGAGCAGAGAAATGGACATGCAGAGACAGTTGGGCACATTGAGACAACATCTTTGTTGTGTGTGAAAAGGTGACAGATACACAATATGGGGAGAATGCATGCACTTTCATATTTTCTCGCGCACAAAAAAAGCCGGAGGAATAAGGTTTCTTCACTGTGCCATAGAAACTATATGTTTGCTCTCAAAGGTAATTCTAAATAATAATATTTGGGGTTTTACGTGCCAAAACCACTTTCTGATTATGAGGCACGCCGTAGTGGAGGACTCCGGAAATTTTGACCACCTGGGGTTCTTTAACGTGCACCTAAATCTAAGCACACGGGTGTTTTCGCATTTCGCCCCCATCGAAATGCGGCCGCCGTGGCCGGGATTCGATCCCGCGACCTCGTGCTCAGCAGCCCAACACCATAGCCACTGAGCAACCACGGCGGGTAAAAAAGGTAATTCTGATTCATTGGATATGTTCCTGTGCTGTGTTTATTTTCTTGAGTTTGCTTTAGTTTTTGCACGTTAATGTTTCAAACTCGTTTTTATTTTCACAGATTGAACATCCCACGTCTTGGTTTGACTTCTTGGTACAGGATACTTGCACTTAGCATGGAGTGATGAAGTAGAGCAGTGTGCTTTTATTAAATGTGCAGATTTTAGCAGTATAACAGCCGTTCATTAAAAAAACATGTGTGCTGAAAATAAAGTGTTGTTACCCACATTCCTCGTTGTCTATTTATTTATTTATTAATACTGTCAACCCTCATAGAGGGTCATAACAGAGATGACAACACAATTACATAAATCAAATATGGACAATGTCAATGTACGTAAAGTTGCTTAACACTAGTGAATTCACAGTGAATAAGATGTTCACTTGAATGCTGTTCAGCACACTTCTGACATTTATCAAAATACGTACAATGAATATCAAGTTGCACATATCACTTGGCACTTCAAAACTAAAGCAAAAACTCCCATAAATATGTCTCAGCAGCATTTTCAAACTCGGTGACATCTTTTAGGCTAACAATAGCGTTTGGCAATTGGTTCCACACTTCTATCGCATCCAGGAAAAATGAGTATACCCGCCGTGGTTGCTCAGTGGCTATGGTGTTGGGCTGCTGAGCACGAGGTCGCGGGATCGAATCCCGGCCACGGCGGCCGCATTTCGATGGGGGCGAAATGCGAAAACACCCGTGTGCTTAGATTTAGGTGCACGTTAAAGAACCCCAGGTGGTCAAAATTTCCGGAGTCCTCCACTACGGCGTGCCTCATAATCAGAAAGTGGTTTTGGCACGTAAAACCCCAAATATTATTATTAAAAATGAGTATAGATATGTATCACTGTTGGTACGGTCCGGCTTTGTGACGTAGTCGTGGTTAGTTCGCGGGTATCGTTTGCCTGGAGCATGTAGATATTTGAGGTTATCAATCTAAAGTTGATCCTGCATTATTTGATAAAGCACCTCCAGCCTATATTTTTTCCTACGTACCTCAAGAAGATAGAAGTTGCAACGCTGTAACATAAGCGTGACCGATTCCTTCCTTTGGTATGTCGAACAAATAAAACGTGCCGCCAGACTCTGTATCCTTTCTAACTTCCTCTTAAGCGTCACTTGATGGGGACTCCAAACAACGGCTGAATATTTTAGTATCATCCTAATGAAGGCGGTGTATGCAATAAGTTTTACATTACGTGATGCACGTTCCAGTTTTTTTTCTCAGAAAATATAACTTTTGATAGGCAGTCATGCAGACGTTATCTATATGTTGGTTCCATGTCAATTTTGCTCGTATTCCTGTATTCTCATCAGCAAAAAAACTTATATGGGGAACTGATCATGATAAGTGCTCATGAGCATTTTAAAGAACAGCCTTGAACCCTACTCATGCACTCGTAAAATGTATAGATGCAGTGAAATTTAAACAGAAGGCAAAATAGCAAACATGATGCAGTATTTGTCAGACAGTTATGCCAGCAATTTTTGCATAAAACAATTTACTTAGAGCATACTAGCACTACAAAGTACCCATCTTTCTTGTTAGGCATACATTACCACAAGCTCTTTAAATATGGTCACAAGAGAGATGCTGGCTTTAATGAGGAACTATAGAGGTTAAAGGCAGCCATGAAAATGTATTAAGAAATAATGCAATGCATAGCATTTACTCAGTTCAGAGAGCTTCCAAAGTTGCCATAAGGCCTTGATAGCTGTGGATGAGGGAACCGTTGTAGTCCAATTGGAGTATGAGAAATGAACATTAAGATCGAAACAAGTAACAACTCGTAATGTAATTAAAAAAATCTTACTATACCTTTAAAAAGACAGTGAAATGAAATTAGTGTGACAATTTCCTTTCCTTTTTACTTCATTTAGGTTCAACATACTTATTTTGGTAACACAAAAAAGCAGAAGCGTGAAGCACATAAGAAACATGCTAGTCTGTTTTTATATTCTGCCTTCTCTAAATTCAAAGTTCAGTAAAGTTAACTTAGAAAACTACAGTGAAGCCATTGCGTCTGCCTGTACGGTGCATAACAGCAGCAATTGCCAGCCTGATTGCTTGGGTTTACAGTGCCTTATTTGTATTGTATACCTTTTAAGTGCTGAGCTATTGGAACATTGATTAAGGTGGCCAACATGCTGAACCAGTAGTTTACTGAGTAAAATACATGGAGAAGGGTGGAAAGATAGGACAGAGCACAGGGGATGTATTCCGTGTCCACCTAGTGGAAATGTCCATTTCATCCGCTGCTGAAGTTCTGATTGGCTGGGCTGGGGTATGCATGAGAAGGAGACATGCTCCCCCAGCTAATTCAGAAGAAGAGGATATGGACATGTCCACAAGATCAATACTTACAAAGCTATTTAATAAAGTACTTCTGTAACCAAGATGCCTGCTATGCCATCCTTGCTTTCAATGTCTGTCTTAGTAAAAGTGTGAAAGAACCAGGTTTGTGCATGAAAAGTCTTCCTCAGGGTGTGTGCCTTGAAGCCCGTAGTGGTGATCACAGGAAACGGGGGTGGATCCAGAGTAGCACCAAAGGGCAAGCCTTCATCGAAACAAATATGGAGGGAAGTGACTGCATGCTCAAACTTGTCAGCTCACAAGTTTGCCAAGACCAAGTGATGTCAGAAGTTGATGAAGCCTACATGGTTAATGTATAACCGCTTAGGCCAAAATTATTTAGATACTTTTTATGAGGACTACGTATTTACTGGAAATCTCAAAATAATTATGTTAGTGCAGAATACCTTCCACTAGTTGTGACGTCCTTGAAAGAATGAAAATGTTTGAGTTGTACTTGTGTGGTGCATGAAGTTACTTTAAAAAAAAACCTCAGCGATGGAAACAAAATGCAAAGAGTAGTATTCAAAATAAATTGCCACCTCTTTAGGGCTAGATGAATTCAAATAATAATAATAATAAGCAAATGAAGATCGGGAATACAAGATAGATTCTTCGGCTCCCACTTGAAAGCCTTGTTCGCAAAGATTGTGAACAAAGCTCCAGTTGAACTAGTTCTTATTTTTCATTTTTATGGTTAGCATCTAATTTTAAACTACTTACCGTACCTCTTTTGACCGAACCAGACAGGCTGCCGTCAAACTCTTCACTACTTCAATGCAAATAATTGGAGGTTGGCAAATACATTTTTCTAATAGGAATAGTAGGTAACGAATAGTCAAACACTGATGCATACAGTTACAGCAGGCATATTTATCTTGGAATTAAGCACCATGCTGATATTGTCTAGTAAAAAAAGGACAGCTATCAAGGAAGATTAGGATTATTTTTAAGCAAAAGCAATTATACCTCATATACTTGAAGCAGATGTAGTGCTTCTTAAGAATCACATCCAAACTGCACACACTAAAACATTAAGCTGGGATATTCAAAAAGACAAGTACATGTTTTGCTCGCCAAGTGGCCTTTAATGTGCTCAATTATGTAAAGTGTGCTATTATACGATTAATGTAATTTGCTAATGTAAAGAAAGAACAAGCCAAGATCTCTTGCTTCATATATATGCGCTGAATCAAGAAAGTAATTAAGGAAGAAGAACACCAGAAATAAACACAAATATTTGTGTGCTTTCTGGCATAACATAATTCTCATGTAAGCCACATAACATGCTTTCCAAAGCATCCCCTACTTTAACTTACAGCTGCATCACATGAAGGCACTTTCTAACAACACACATGCTTCATGATCATTCACTGTGTTAGTGACTCCCACTGAAGTAGACTGAGAACATATCTGGGCATTACATTCAATAGCTGATGTAAAGTGAAAAGACTGCTGCTTGTAGGTATGAATGAACCAAGTGAATAAGAAATATAAGTTCTCAAACTTCTAGTAGTAAGTGTGGTAGCACTTAAGAAGAACATACTGCAACTAAAAATTGCAACACATGATGAAATAACTGAAATAGCTAGGGAGAGTTTAATAGACCAATAAACAGGAAACTGCAAATTCCCAACATTTCTGAATACTTTTCTTCACATGTACTCACCTCATAAGTATGACTTCCCTTAATGCTCGAACCGCTGCCTTAATTTCATAATTCCCCATTCTCGCTGCTTCGCTCATGCTGATTGACATCTAGCACAAAGGTTGGCAAAAGTAGCTGAGCATGTGCATGTGTTGTGAGGCAAGCTGCCCACATCTGGTAGCCGCATGCCAATTTCTCAGAGTAGATGAAAGGGAAGCCTTGAGGGTAAACCATAGAGAAGACGGATACCTTGGTTCAATGATAACTGAAAACACCAACATGGAAAATTTGGACAGCCCACAGAATCAGCAGAATTGACATAGTTTGGAAAAACTGAAAAGATGCATAATGATATTTATGTTACACAGGTTCCAGTCAAGTTGAATATTTTCACTGTCTAATAAACTTATAAGACAATACATGACCAGCAATACTGTATGGAACCTAAACAATTTTAATAAAGTCACCTAGCAGTCAGGATGGAGAAGTGACTGAATTGAGGATGCTAAAATGGATGAGGTGGAGGCAGATTGTGAAGACAGGTCTTAAAAAATTAACATTCAACACACACTTAAGTTGGCAAAGATTGGACTCAATGTTCAAGAAGTAATTGACTAAGATAATTGATTGGTATACATACATGAGAGAGCAGCAACAATACAGCAGAGGCAACTGTCATGCAAGAGGAAAGGACGTCAGTCTAAAAATTAACATTTGATCAGAAGAATGGTTATGCATGGGCTCAGGCTCATGTACAATTCTGTATGGTACACATGATGTCAGAGCTGCATCGCATAAGGAACTGTGGCCTTACATGCCTCGATTATGAAATGATGTGGGCCAAGAGTGGAAAGAGGATAGCATCAAGAGGGGGCCTCCTCCAAAAGGAGAACGGTAGGGAAACGGGGCGAGAGAGATTTTCTACGCAACAGATACAGAGTTATATGAGTCATAGTCATAGAAACCATGACCCAAGAAGCTGAACAACAAGGTATATAAATTCAAATCTCTATACACTTAAGCCTCAGTATAACAAAATTCTCAATATAACGAAGCATTTAACTTTTCATAACCTCTTCTCCATAGAACACCATGCATTTAGAGCCTCAATATAAAGAAGTGTGTTTGTGTGCAATTTCAGTATAACGAAATTTCGCTTCTGCCGCAGAGGAGTGCCAAGACAATCAATGGTAACTTCCGCTGACGCAGATAGTTAAATGATTGAATTACAAGCGGCTGCTTGCAAACGCACCTCTCAAACTGCGTGCAGCGCGACAAGAACAACAGCTTGGAGCCGCATCATGTTCCGTATAAATTAAGTCCAAGTGCGATCAGATCCTATCGCGCCCCACGCACTTGTGCTTTAGGTGCGAGTGAAAGAGTGCGAGGGTGAGACAAGAAAGATGATGGCTTCGTAAGTGCGGCCTTCCCACGCGAGCAATGGTAAAGTGGGGAAGGAAAGCGAGCTCGCGGTAACGCGATCAAGCGCGCGCGAGGGGGCGCAGTGGGGGGGGGGGTAAGTTGGCGCGCGCCTCGGCCATGACTGCGCGTGGCTGTAAGCGCGGCTGAGCGCATATGCAGCCGCGCACCCTGCTCTAGAGGTAATCTGCTGCATGTGGAAAGAGCGGGCATGCCAAGACGGCGTGGCATCATGTAAGCTGTTTTCCAGCACGTTTAGTATTGAAGGTTGCGCAATTTCGAGTTTTGATGACCCATTGGAACGAAAAGCAGACGTAGCATTCGCTCCCAGCTGCTGGCGCTTTTCATGATAGCGTCGTCGCAGTGCGACCGGGCGACGCTTTGGGGGCGGAGTGCACGCGAAAGCATATGGCGTCACTTAATTCGTACGTACCGCTGATGTGAAAATATCAACGTGGCATGAAACCGTATCATTCATCGCTGACTCCTATATTCGTCAAAATAAAATGTTTTCTCATTCATACTTGCTTTTTTTTATTGCCCAATAATTCGGAAAATTGCATGGCCGCTTTCCGTGCAACAAAAATTGATCGGCGACTCTACTCATTTGCATAATAGATCGAATTTCAATACAAGGAAATTTCTATATAACGAAGCGAATTACCGATTTTACCTACTTTGTTATATCAAAGTTTAAGTGTATAACGAAATTTCCTGTTCTCTACACGGGGGCGGCAATGTGGGCTTGTTCGTTGATCATCATGGAACAGCATGTAGTGTAGCGCAGCAAAAACAAGAACACAAGAAGAAATGAAACACAGACACAAGCGCCTAATTATGTCTGTGTTTTGCTTTTTCTTGTGTCCTTGTTTTCCTTGCATTACACTACATGACATTCAATACTTTCACTGTCACATTCATGAGCACTGAAAACCTAGAATCAACTAATATCTTGCCTGATTTCCCATAACTAAAAAAAATGTGGGTATAGTAGGTCTAATTGAGTTCTGGTGATTTTAGTATCACTGACATATAGCTTTTAAGAATGTTTAATCGTGTCTTCTGTTAAGGCAGAGCACATGCTCAACTGCTACAATAAGTGTGAATGTAGGCAAAAACATTTTTGGCTCTTGCATCAATCTTATGGCATGTTGCGTGATCTAATCAAGTGGTTTCAATTTGACGAAGTTCTCGATTTAACAAAATAAAACCTCACATCCCAATAAAATTTATTAACTAGACTTACTGTACTTTATAACCAAAGTATACTGTATAACTATAAGCAGCTACAGCCGCCATGAGTGGCGAGCAGAATTGAAATGAAATTGCTTTAGTCGAAACACGCCGAGCGCTGCTGCTAAAGTACGCGCCACATGCATTGGGCAACGGCGGGAACTACGGTACCACATGCAGTTATTCAAAGCAGCACATAAAAGTGCCGCGGACTCAAATTGGTTAGTAAATGCATTCGGAACCAGTCTTTCGATTACTCAATTCAGCCACACACTCGCATAGCACGGCCACGTGGCAAACGCGGCCATGCGGACGCTTCACTGTGCACGGATCGGCTGGTTGCAATATTGGGGCACTCTATAGGTGCACGTTTAAAGCACAGCGTCTTTTGCCTATCGCGTGATCGTTGCGGGTGCTCCATGGCTGAGTGTATTGCATGGTACAGAATTATCCCCAGTACCAAAAGTAAACAGGTAGGGTGGTCCGTGTAGACGAAACGTGAACGCGAGCTCAACATAACCACGTCGTCATTATTCTGTAGCGATTATTTATGCGAAAGCGTCAAATGGCCCATTCAGCAAAAAAGCCGGCGTCTGTCGTTTCAGCGAAACAGCACCTCAAATCCCATTGGCTGCGACCACGTCACGAGCGCACCTCGACGAAACAGAGCGGGTGAAAGGGTACACCTGCTGTCGCTATAGTGCACCGGGTGTTGCGTGAGGGGAGAGGGCGTCGCCGCGACGCCACATCATCCTTGCTCTCGCAAGCCGCCGCCCGGTCCGTATCTCCCTCCTCCACTGGGCTTAACTGCTGCGCGTGCCTGCCGGCCTTGGTGGCCACTGCTGTTTCCTGGTCTCTGGTCATGCAGCACGTCGGTGGCATGCGGTGTTGGCACCGCAGATTGCTGCTGCTTGCTAGCTCGGGCCCAATATAGCTCTAGGGTGCATCACTTGCAGCGTAAAACTCGAAGGACTGCTCAGCGGCGTTCAATTGGGCATTAATGATTTCGCAATCACAACTCAGATAAGACATGCTTAGCTGTCCTCATATGTTTTTCTTTAGTTGCAAAGTGGACGCATCATTGTTCACCACTCACAGTCTTCAATCTGTCATCATCATTGCATTGTCATTTCAAATTAGTTGCAATATCACGCCGTCGGATGCTGCCGCCTTCACGCTGTGTAGTAAATACGCAGTCATTGCCATGCATGCACTCATCATCCCAAAGTCGTTATGCCTCAATCGTAATGACTCTAGAATTGTCATCCCATCGTCGATCATGCCATCGTTGTCACCGCATCAGCATCATACTGTTGTCGGCATTCGACAGATGCATTACACAGATTAGCATTACCTTTTCAGCTTCTAGAACAGAATGCACGTGGTGATCTACCGCAGTAATATTATGAGAGACTCTTGGACGGAACAATTGCTGGCCTCAATCGCCAAGCCTCCCTGCCACATCATTTATTTCAATCTCCACAATAATCCTAACTTGTGTCACAAAACTTCAACAAATGTCAACATGGTTGCCATAAGACCTTGTCTCTCGTGAAAAACACAACTATATTGTCATGTTCACTAACTTGATCTCCTCCATTGAACTTAGTGCTTGCGTTGAATGGATGCTTTTAACGTTTTAAATTCTGCTACTTCGTGCCACTGCCTCCTTCTCCTGAATAAGCTAACTTAATATTGATCCACATACAATTACTAAAATTCACTGAATGCTTTCTTCATGACCAAACACAATTTGTATGTTAACAACTCCAATTCACAAATCTGTCTTTTGTCACTTCTGGCATGCCACAATGCTGAGTGTTTAGGCCCTTGATTTTTCTCATTGTAGATCTCGCAATGAACTTAACATAGAAAACTAAACTTTCTGTTGATAACTGTGTGTTTTGTCATGAAACAACCAAACTCTGGCAGGTCCGTTTCTGTTCAAACAGACTAAACAAATGGGCCACTGAGTAAAAAAGGCAGCGTCTGTCGTCTCAGCGAAATGGAACCTCAAATCCTAATGGTTGTGACCACATTGCGAGCGTGCCTCTACGGAGCAGAGCGGGTGAAAGGGTACATCTGCCGTCGCTCTAGTGTGCCAGGTGTTGCGTGAGGGGAGAGGGCACCGCCGCAATTCCACGTCATCCTTGCTCTCGCAAGCCGGCGCCCAGTCCATATCAACCCCCCCCCCCCACTGGGCTTAGCTGCTGCACGTGCCCAGTGGGGCAATGTCTCCACTAATGTCTCTCCGGAGTGCCATCACTAGTTAAAAACCTAACATCAGTACCCTAGCAAAAAAAAACTGATAGAAATTTCTATAGTCTCTTAGGAATATGTATAGGTTGTACAGGTCCTTCTAAGAGTGATATATATTCCTACCTGACCCATAGAACTCTTTAGCAGACTGGCAGGCAGCAGATAGATCTCACTGTGCTGCCTACAAGACCAAATATAGCATGATGTACGTATCAGTCTTTTAAACCCAGATAGAGATCATCATATGACCTACAGAAATCTGATTGAGGCACTGATAAAGCATGTTAGAAAAAGCACACATGCCGGTGCCCACACGCCTGAAGAGATGTTTTTAAAATGAACAGGATATACAACCCTGAATGCATTGCCTGCCACGTGAACAGATTAACAAACACAGTTGGGATATTGGAGTATCAAATAAAAATGAAGTGAGTAAACTGTACAATTATCAAAGCCTTTTACAGCTTGTATGCAGATATATTATCCTAAACATGTTTGAACATAAGTTAAAGCACACGTTTTCAAGGCGCAGCAGCGTTACTTAGCCTGTGAAACTACATTGGGGAAGTTGCATGAGAAAAGTATCAGTCCATCTTTGTAGCAGGTGTGCTCCAGTTCTTTTAATACAAAATTACATTTACAAATTTTGCGAGACGGATGTGCAACATTTAATGCATATCCAAAACAGGATTACTGTCATCATCATCATCATCATTATATTTATGTCCACTGCAGGACGAAAGCCTCTCCCTGCAATCTCTAATTACCGCTGTCCTGCGCCAACCGATTCCAACTAGCACCCGCAAATTTCCTAATTTTGGCGCACCACCTAGTTTTCTGCCATCCTCTACTGCACTTCCCTTCTCTTGGTACCCATTCTGTCACCCTAACGGTCCAACGGTTATCTAATCTGCACATTACATGACCTGCCCAGCGCCATTTTTTTCTCTTAATGTCTATTAGAATATCATCTATACCCATTTGCTCTCTTGTCCAAACTGCTCTCTTTCTGTCTCTTAAAGTTATACTTAGCATTCTTCGTTCCATCCCTCTTAGCACGGCGCTTAACTTGTTCTCAAGCTTCTTTGTCAGTCTCCAAGTCTCTGCACCATATGTCAGCACCCATAACATGCACTGATTGTATACTTTCCTTTTCAATGATAATGGTAAACTCCCAGTCAGGAGCTCACAATGTCTGCTGTATGCGATCCAGCCCATTTTTATTCTTCTGTGAATTTCCTTCTCATGGTCAGGGTTTCCTGTGATTAGTTGACCTGGGTAGACGTACACCTTCACAGACTCTAGAGGCTGACTAGCGATCTTGAACTCTTGTTCCTTTGCCCGGTTATTTATCATTATCTTTGTCTTCTGCATATTAATCTTCAGCCCCAATCTTACACTCTGCCTGTTAATGTCCTCAATCATTTGTTGTAACTCGTCCGCAGTGTTCCTGAATAGAACAATGTCATCGGCAAACTGAATGTTGCTGAGGTGTTCGCCGTCTTTCCCTACTCCTAAACCTTCCCACTTTAATAGCTTGAATACTTCTTCCAAGCACGCAGTGAATAGCACTGCAGAGATTGTGTCTACTTCTCAGACTCCTTTCTTAGGTATCTTCCTACTCTTGTAATAAAGTTTATTTACAAAAGCAAAACAAAGCACTTTCAAGACTGTGGATACTAACTGTAGCTCTAATATGTCCGGCTGAGTTTGTGAATGCCATAAGTTAGACACTACCAACGTGATTTCATTAAAGCTACTTTCTGGGCTAGTTTGTGCATACTTGATTTGAAAATTATAACAACGCTAATGCATCCATCCACAAAGGAACAAGGACAAGACACAAACAACATGACTACAAACATGACTAGGGTTTATTTTAAACTCCACTATCTAAAGAATAAGCAAGCAACTTTAGCTACATTTAAACAAACACATAAGAGGAAGAACACAGACTGAAGTACCAACTTCACCATGCCAATTTGTGCTCACAGATGCTGTGTAGATCACCAGGTCTAATTGGTATATGCTTTTATAATATTACAACTTCATATGAAGCTATTTTCTCTAGACTATGCATTTTCGCATTCACCCCAAAAGTGTTGTGATATGTGACAGAACACAAGTGAGCTTGTGCAAAAAGAACAAAGTGGCATGGCACACTGACAGGAAGCAAGAAAACAGGACAAGCATCGCTATTGGTACAAGATCTACAGCAGGGTATCGGAACATGACAATACAGCAATATTATTTAAGCAAAAGTGAGTACAGATCTGAGAACTTATTCAAGTAAGAACATGGATTTACCATGTTTAAAACCACATAATCATGAACAAAAACAGCTAAACATCAGTGCACATATTGCAAAATCAGAAGACACAATTCTTCACTGGGTGCTAGTTCAACCACCGCACGTCGAAATGTGTAAAAGTAGTTTAACCTGTGTAGCCATCAGCATGCGAAAGCAAAGAAGACTATCAGAACAGGCTTCATATATAGTGTTTGGAGTCTTTGATTCAAACCGTAATACACTGTTAAAATAAAATTTCAGAGTTTGCTTGTTTCATTCAGAAAAAAGATAGTGTCCTTAGTCATGTTGCCACAGTTAACGGATAAACTTGCACCAGCTACATTGAGTCAAAGGAGTAAATAAAGTGAGGCAGACAGATGGATGGTGTGAAAATGATGCTTTTGTATCAAGTAGCATAACTGCTCACTTAACATTCAGCTGCTTTCCATGCCTCTGCATACAGACTGAGAAGCTTTACCTCTTCACCATCTGCTAGCGAAGCACTATTTGTTCACTGTGATCACCCACTCAAGGCAGTCACGTGGTTAAGTAGGGCCCTTCGCTACATGTAAGGACACCGACCCGAAAATGTGCATAAGTCCTGTAAAATATTGTCATTTTTTGGCTACTGCAGCTGTTCATCAACAGCTGCATCACTACTGCCAACATGCAGACCATGCAATTCCCCAAGCACTTAATCAACAAGAGTACAATAATGAAGAGTGGCAAATTGGGCTAGCTGGTTCATTAGGAAAACAAGAAGCTAACGCAAGAAAAATAAACACTCTAGAATTTTGATGGCTCTGGCTTGGTTAATATATTCAAACATCAAAAAGCTGATTATTACAGAACGCCATAAAGTGTGGTGCACTGTTACCAACTGTTGTTTTTTAAAGCTATAACCTGTTATTACCAGACATTCATGTACCATGGCTGAAGACATACTGTTCATCGTTGCCATGTCTTGAGCATGGGAATTAGTCTCTTTCATAAAGGTTTCGTATTGTCCATTCAAAAATATTGTTGTCTATTTCTATAAACACATAAAGGCGCATAACTTCGCTGGGTGTTACGTAAACTAGTGGCTCCTCTCTTCTGACGCAGACTGAAAGGTGCTTTGCATGGAGAATTTCAACAGGAAATAGTTTCTTGCATTTCAGAATTATACAAGAATTCGCTCCTGTGAGAATTCTGCAAATGAGAGAAAACGCACCTGAGAAGCTGACAAATGCACTGTTTTTAGTCTTTATAGTTCAAGTGTACTGGAGAGAGTGGAATGTTTGCTGATTCCATTCGCTAATATTCAGTGACTCTTGTTGAGTCACAGCCACAGTTGTGGACTACAGCCTGTTTTTCACTTTCATCGAAGTTCAGGCACAGCTTTTCAGTGCCTAACAAAACTGTCTGCTGACCAGCTCTCCTCTCCTGCACACCAAAAAAACTCACTGCTTATGGTGAAAGATTTAAACTAGCTTTAGCTGCCTGTAACTTTCGAGCAAGTACATAACATTCCAATATTTGTAAAAGAACATTATTAGCTCCGCTGACCAATTTCACAAGAAGTTCATTTCCGCCTTCAAATACAAATGAAGAATACGACCAATGAGGTCCTAGTTTAGCCGCACTTTTAGGAAGATGCATGATTTGGTGTACATTGTATGTCATTGCACCCAATCCAAACAAAGACTGTGCTCTCACAACAAACTCCGAGAGAAGATCCGATGATCTCATTATGGTCATCTGAAGTGACGGTGTCTAGTAGAAGCATATAGACACCCTCCACAAGCCAACTGGAATGTCTGACATGCTTATCTGGCAAAAAGCCGTGAAGACATGGTAATGAATAATGAAGAACCCACCACTTCCATTCACTAGCTTTCCAGATTGTGAAGTCTAATAATCTTTGTGGTGTACGTGTGAACCAATTCGGTGGCTTGATTGCCAATAACCTCCTGTTTAAAAAGGCAAACTTTGTTGTGAACGAATCTAAAGAACTTTTCTCTTTTAAATGTGATCACATTTTTATTCTTTTTAAGCTGTTTGTATGGTGTATATTTGTTCTAACAATCTTTCCTTTCTGAATCCTGGGCTTCATATTTGATTTATATGTATTGTCTTTTCTGATAATATAAATGCATTATTTCTGACTAATTTTTTGGGCAAATGAGGAAGCTTGCTTTTCCTTGAAGCACATTACACATATACAACACACATAGATACTGATAGACTATAGATCTGGCAAACTAATATGAATACACTATTACACTAATAAAAAGAATACACTAGTAGACTTGTACAAGCAGAATAGCACAGATACGTCCGGAATAGAACTAAAAGTAATTTTATTAGTGTATCAGTTGTATCGTTTTATAATGCAATAGAAAAAAACTGATATAATTTTTATTAGGTTGCCCTATCAGATTTTTGCTAGTGATCTTTCAGTGTAAATGCATATCAACTTTTTTGACTAATGCTAATAACTGAACACATGGCTTTTTTTGCTGCAAGTTTTCTTGGACTCCTGCTTCCCTTAAACTTATACCGTATAATATGCTTGCAAGATCAAAACTGGTGTATGCTTCATCAATCCGGGATACACCGACAAAAAACACAACTCTCATATTTAGTTGAAGCCATACAAAACCAACCTGTACATTTTATTGTAGCTGCTTATTCCCATACCGCAAGCATATCAACAATTAAAACTTGCCTTGATTGGCCAGGCCTGTCAACAAAAAAACTTACCCATTTATTTCACAAATTCTCAATTGAAACATCTGTTATTACCTCCTTGTATCTCATTGAGAATGAACTACAACCTCAAGGTACAGGTGCCAACTTGCCAAACCAATCTTTACTATTCCTGTAAAAGGCAGCCTCAGAACACACACACGCACACACATATATATCAATGAGCTACAAGGAGGTAATAAAAACATGTTTCAATTGAGAATTTGTGAAATAAACAGGTAAGTTTTCTTGTTGCCTAGCCAATCAAGGCAACTTTTAATTGTTGATATGCTTGCGGTGTGGGAATAAGCAGCTACAATAAAATGTACAGGTTGGTTTTGTATGGCTTCAACTAAATATGAGAGTTGTGTTTTTTGTAGGTATATCCCGGATTGATGAAGCATACTCCAGTTTTGATTTTACAAGCATATTATACAGTATAAGTTTAAGGGCAGCAGGAGTCCCAAGAAAACCTGCAGCACAAAAAGATGCTTGCAAAGGACATTATCGAGCCTTCCTGTAGTCCCTGGGCATCTCCCGTCGTACTTCTCAAAAAGAAGGATGGAAGGTGGCGCTTTTGTATAGATTATCGCCACCTGAACAAAATCACAAAAAATTACCGACGATTACGTTACTTCCTAATGCGAAATTTGAGCGCAGCAAATAAGCTGTTTCACCTTTTCGATAGATTGAGGCAAAGAAATCGAGCAACACATGTATGCGCCAGCACAGAATTTTTTTTTATATTTCCCGTACTCCTGGATCATCTCGACGGCGGCGACGGTAAGCTTCTGCTTCGGCGGCACGCACCTCTGGATTCTGACGGCGACGGCGCTGGGCCTCTGCTCTGGCAGCTCGTTTAGCAGCAGCAGACGGAGGACTTCCATCGGTCGTCTCGCTCATGGCTCAGAAAGAACTGGCAGATAATTTCGCAGTGGCGAACGGCAGCGGCAATTTCGGCTCGGGCGGTGCACATATACAGATCCGCCGCCACCGATCTGGCTCTCTGATTGCCACCGCACAGGGCGAACGGCAGCGGCAATTTCGGCTCGGGCGGTGCACATATACAGATCCGCCGCCACCGATCTGGCTCTCTGATTGCCACCGCACAGGGGTTGCATTGGAGGAGGAGCGAAGAAAGGAATTAAGTTCGAGCCGGCGCTTTGACAACCGGAGACTCGCAGGAAGAGGGGGGAGGGGGGCGGCGTGTACACCCAGCGGCAAACGATGGGGGCAGAAACGCGCGCAGCAAGCGGACAACACGATAAAGGGAGGAGGGAAGAGATAGCAGCGAGAGACTGATGCCGCTGACGCCCATACAGGGGGGGGGGACCCTTTCCTCCTCTTTCTGCATGGCGGCGACGGTGTTCTATGCAGTCACGTTATCTTGACTCTCTAGCGGCGTCAGCGGCATCCAGCGGTATCAGTCGGTCGCTGCTAGCGCTGGGGGGATGAAAGGGGGGCGGAGCTGGTTACGAGGCCGACGACGACGCGAAACCCAGGAACGGACGCCAAAGAGCTGCGCTCTAACAGCCATGTGTTCAGTTATTAGCATTACTCAAAAAGTTTATATGCATTTGCATTGAAAGATTATTAGTAATATGAATACCTATGTACAAGGTGCTTAATGAACACAGAGTGTTTAATTTTGTAGGTAAATGTGTTAAAAGGACTAGTCATGATGTGAAAATCTCTTCATTTTACTTTTACCACCCCACCTTACCACCATTTTACCTTTACAGAAACACACACACACACACACACACACACACTCACATATATATATATATATATATATATATATATATGTATGTATGTATATACCATGGCATCCATTCCGTAACTCTAATGCTCCATACGATAGAAAATACGATAGAAAATTGGGCAAGTTGTTGAAGCTTCATGGCAGCTACTGCATAACAGATGCCGACAAAAGTAATAGAATGGGACAGGATACAGCACTATCAAATGAAGCTTATCGAAAGAAAACAACCAATATATAACACACATCATGTGACCAACACCCGGCCCCCTAGCATATGCAGATACATACCAAAACAACCTTCACATCACCGAATGCACATTTTTTGACGGCAACACACATGTCACGGCTGATTAATAAATGTAAAGAAACAATTACTAAGGCCCAATGCAACTCAGTGGCTTTACTTAAGATCTAACACGGCAACCTCGCTATCTTGCAGTTAGATGGATGGCTGGATAACACATAGTGAGCCTTTCTTTCTAATGTGATAAGCCTCCATTAATTCATGTGAGAGCTTTTCACAGTGTGTGAACAGCAGAATAGTACTTTCAAAAACTGGATGATGCCCAATGCTGCAACAATGCACAGAAAGGTGTGTATGCGCAAAAACCCTTAAAAAAACCATGGTACTTCCTTAGTCGAATGTTTAAGCACCTTCCAGTCTGACTGATATATATTTTGTAGGCTTCAAGAAAAAGGAATCGCGATAATAAACAACATTTCGTGTGCAAGAGACAAACTGTGTGCTATATTTCACTTTGCAGTCCTCCCTGCTCAGACACCCGTTGTGAAGAATGTGCTTGTTTATTGCTTCACATATTCCGTTCAGCTTATCTTTAAATGAAAACCCAATCCTCTCCTGGAACTTAGAAACCACCTTTTTCTGCCTGTGCGACAATTAATAGAGGGGATAATGGCAACTTTGTTCCGCTCTTGCTCCTTAAGCTTCTTCCACCCTGGTCGCACCTTAAGTTTCTTAATTAACATGCTTCAAGATAAAAAAACCACTGAAACTGAATAACCCGCCTCATTAAGCCTTGTCACCAGATTCCTTACACTTTCAAGGATAAGGTGAGGATAGCTCTTGGTTGGGGCATCTCTAATTGCGTGAGTGGCAATACTGTACTTAATAAGTTTTGAATGGCTAGACCTATAACCAAGAAGGAGCTTAGAAGTTCTCGACTGATATCCCCAGCATACGTGATCCCACATAAAAGTAAGCCTGACATAAGAAGTTGCAGCACATTTTTTTCTGGAACTTCTAAAGTGAAGTTGAAACCTTGCTATTGTTCTCGAAATAGCTTCAGTACTTCGATGACAGCTCTGCGAAAGTTATCATTTGCTCATGAAAAACAAATAATCATCCACGTATCTGAAAATTTTAAGAGCAAGCCCACTCAGGTTTTGATTATTTTCTGGTCAACATAAATTAATATATTACTGATTAAATAAACTGATTCAACTTCGTGACAGCTCAACATTTTATGTCAGCTATATTGGTATAAATTTCATTAAAATTTATGTCAGTGGCTGACACACCCTCCTCCGGAAAAGTGCTTTCCAACATGACAACACAATGCCCTTTTTTGTCTCCAAGAAACCTCCAAGTTTCTGCCCCCTACGTTAGCTCAGGTACAAGGTACAAGGCAATGATTCTATGCTTGATTGTACGAAATTATATATATATATATATATATATATATATATATATATATATATATATATATATATATATATATATATATATATATATGTATATATATATATATATATATATATATATAACTTTGTGTTCACCATCCAGGGCCAGGGAACAAGAGAAGCCAGACACCACTGCCCAATTTCTGACTAAAAGAATTAATTTTTGACCTTATACATCTTGTTTTTACTGTACATGTCCCTCACCTCCATCCAGGTTCCCAACATTTATATCTAAAAAGCTTGTCTATCACCACATACAGGGTCTGTCCTGAAAGTAATGTCAGTAAATTTATTGTGATGTGACTGTATGTCAGAGCGGTCTAACTGGTTGAAACTAGTAGTGACGAAATCCAGCTAAGCAGCGGTCCGTCAGTCAGTGTGCTCCGAACATTGGAGAGTGTCGGACGGGCCCGTCCGTGAGAGCTGTTTTTTATTCTTGTGCAAGTGAAAATGCAGTGCTCATTAGAACAAAGATTTGCGATCAAGTTTTGTGTGAAACTTGGCAATACCTCTGCGGAAACTGTTACTATGCTCAAGACTGCTTATAAAGAACATGCCTTGTCAGATCGGCAAGTGTTTCGGTGGCACAAGGCCTTTTGGAAGGCCGGGAAGAGGGCGACGACAAGGACTGCGCTTGATGGCCATCCACGACCACTACGACTGAAAATGTGAACTGTTGAACTCAGACCAACGATTAAGTGTTCATTTAATGGCCAACATGTTAAACGTTTCGAAAACTCAAGTTCATGAAATTGTTACAAACGATATCGGCATGCGGAAGGTGTGCACAAAAATGGTTCCAAAAGTGCTCACTGACAACGAAAAGTCACGCCGCGTTGAAACATGCCAAGAAAATCTCAACATGTGCAAATGTGAGCAAAAATTTTTGGACAACGTCATTACAGAAGACGAGACTTGGGTATTTGAATATGACCTGGAGACCAAAAGGCAATCATCTGAGTGGCACACACACTCGTCCCCTCCCCAGAAGAAAGCCAGGATGAGCAAATTAAAGATCAAGATCATGCTCATTGTTTTTTGTGACATCCACGAACTGGTTCATCATGAGCTTGAAGAACCTGGAACCACTGTGAACTCCAAATATTATGTGGATGTCCTTGAAAGACTGAAACGCAGGGTTCAACATATCCGGCCGGACATTGCACACAACTGGAAGTTGCACCACAATAATGTGCTGGCCCACAGTGCCTTCATCGTCACCGACTACCTGGTTAATGCAGTGGGGCCAACGATCCCTCAGCCCTAGTACAGCCCGGGCTTGGCTCCCCCCCGACTTTTTTCTGTTTCCATGCCTCAAAACACCCCTGAAAGGCAATCATTTTGGGACAGCGGACGTGATTAAAGCAGCTAGCACCACAGCATTAAAGGCCAATCCGGAGGAGGACTACCACAACGCATTCAAGAGGTGGAAGTCTCGCTGGAGCCGATGTATTGACGCAAAAGGAGAGTATTTTGAAGATTTTAAAACTTTTTGTAACAACAAATTCAATAAATGATTTTTAATCGCCTTACTGACATTACTCTCAGGACAGACCCTGTACATGCACCTTGAAGGTATGTATGTGGAAAGCATTTCAACCTCTGTTTGCTTTTCTGGCATGGAATAAAACGGCCTTTTGGCTCTAAACCACTTACTTTTAAACTATTCCGTTTGGTTCATTTTTCTAACTTCTGCAGAGTTGCATTCACAACTTTCATAGTTAACCGGCTCCGTTTTCATTCTTACTTCCTAAAATATGCCCTCCTGTCATGCATAATTCGGAAGGCCTTCTGTTAGCAATGGGTATTGTATTGCAAGACTATCAGTGCAATGTTCCACGAAGAAAACTATTGTTGGAGTAAATTATTGTTCAGCTTGATATCATGATACTGCTGCATGGTTGTTATTTAGCTCTGCAAGAGAATGGTCCTGCCATCCTACCAAGAGTGCATTTCATGGCTATTATTCTCTATCTTTTGACATTAGTTTATGAGGCTCACAGATATGTATCTGTATCAACAATAACACCTGACATCTAATTTTGCGCAATATACACTATATTTAATCAGATAAAAGTTGCATGTTTGGTCTCTTGGGCCAGTCTGCTCAGTGGTAGGAGGTCGAGATCGCAAATGAGAATGGCTGGCCAAGATCTGTGGTGTATGTCCCATGTTATGCATCTGACAAGATTTCATGGTGGCAAGAAGACATGTCAGACATGATGTGATCTTTCTAATTATTGTGCACAGAGTTATCAGCATGATAATATCCTTAATGCTATAAAGAGTACCTCTAGCAAGCAGTCTATATGCTTATGCCTTTTTGTTGCTTATGGCAACAAAATCCAACATCCTTTGAAACATGCTCACTTGCTGTCTGATGCACAAAATGAAGAACGCTGTTTTCTCTAAATTTATTAGCAACAAGAAAGCCACTCTGGAAGCAATTATATACATACACAGCAACACACACTAAAACCTACAAATGGGAGAAAAAACACAAACTAAGCTAACAATAAAAGAAACCAGACACCCAACAAGTGTTACATGTTACTCATGTAGGCACATTCAACCTGAGTTAGAGAGATAGATGGTCGACACCTGCACTCCTGTGCATGCATCTGGATATATTAAACCTCAGCTACTCTTTCTGTATCATAACTATCCCCATGTTTGTGAAATCTGGTGTACAACAGCAAGAACAATGATGGCTTGACAGGTGGTTCACCTTTCAATGAGTTCTATAAGGAGGATACATCAACTCTTCCAGCCAATGTACACATTACCACATGAAAGCAGCAGCTTACAAACAGCACAATACCATACAGCACAAATTATATATTTGCCACGTGTTATTAAACTTACATCATTAAAGTACATTAGAATTGGTGCTAAGGCTGGTGCACAATATATGAATATACTTTAAAAAATCATAAATAATGCAGGAGCTTGGAATATGATTGACTATTCTCGGAACTGCTTTGATAATACAAAAGTGAAGGCTTTGTTTTTGGCATGACCCACTCCAAGCATCACCCACTCCAATTCGTTTTCTTTCTTTTTAGAATTGAAGCATTGGCAAGGTTTGTGCCATGCGCTTCGACCGTGATTTTTCCTTGTTCGCGCACGGTTATATCTATAATCAGGAAAATCGCCCCAGTAACGCAGTGGTCCCTGCCTACTTTTTTATATACTTTACCGCAATACATTACGTATGCTTCACCGCATAACATGACTGTACTGCTGCAAAGCTGATTTTATGGAACTGACATTATGTAACGGACATTTTGTCCTTCTGCTGCTCGCATGAGCATAAGCTCGAAAAACCACAAAATAATGACTTGGCTTGCTGCTGGTCGATCTGTAGCTAACATTTCGAGACGTCTACGTTGTTTACAAAAAATCGGTGAAGTTTCTCGCGCTCGGACGCGCTTCAATAGGCAGCGTCACCACCTATAATTAAGGCAGTCATAAGCGGCAACGAAATCAATACACAAGGTACATCAACTTCCACAAAGTTACTGGGCAACGCCTAACTGGCACACGGGCCACCCAGGAACTGGCAAACGCTGCGATGACATCCACACAAACCACGTCGCTTTCCACAAAGCTATTGGGCAACACGATCAGTCACAGGCACAGGTGAAGTCCGCAAAACACTACATGGGCAGAACTACTACGGCCATACTCAATCACTTCGCCACAAGCTCTCACATTTAACACATCAAACACGTACAATCACTTCTCCACAGCCACGGACACAGGCGAAGACCGCACGGGCAGAACGGAAGCACCGATTCATGGCTCGATCGTCGCGTTCATCGCTTTAGCGCCACCTATTTAAAAATATATACGGAGCCAAGCCAAACCATTATTCAGCGTCTATTTGGGTGAACCTAACGCTTTCGGGCCCTAAGTGTTCGAACGACCAGGGCACTATAACGCTTACCCCCCCTTTCCACTCCTGCGACCGGGTCGCAGGAACGGCGGCCATTATTTTTTCACAGCCACTGCTGGCTTCATTATTCTCTGCTGCGATGCTTTTTAACAACCCTTCTAGTTTCGTCGGCATATAAAGCACCAGCGTAATGCCATTTTGTCTGACCACACGTTTTAGGTTTTCAAATAAACCATGCAAACACGGCGTCACTTAAGCCTCTTTATTATGCCTCGCCTTCCCTTTCTTCCTTTCTCTCCTTCAGCTCGTTGGGAATAGTATGTATTTGCGCGAGCTTCAACACAGAAGTTGTTGGCAGTCAGCGCTCATGCTGTGCTCTTCCGTGTCCATGTGTTTTTGGCGCTGTTTACAATGAATGACCCGTACCAACTAGGCTCGCACCCAAACCTTCTAAGTCATGCAAACCTAACAAGCGCGAGCGAGAGCTGACGCGAGCAGACGATAGTACGAAACGAGCGGCGCGGCTGAGATCAGATATGAGTACGCATCGAGCGGTCGGGCGGGCTCGCATGAAACCAGTTTCCCACGCGCACATCACAGCAGGGGCCGCTCTCACGCGTGCGTCTATTTGTCGTACAAAAATCCCTCACGTGACCTGATCCTAGGTGCCTAGGGACAGCATCGTTTAGGGATTTTTGAGAAGCGCGATGCTGGCGCCGATCGACGCCGTGGCGTGTTCGTCCTCGGCGTGATCGTTCTCTGGACCCCGCGTTGTTCAACATTGCTCATGTCATTGTACGTGCCTTGCTTGTGTGTTGGTTGTAGGTTCTGCGTTACTTGGCGGAAAGCCGCGAGTAGTGGTGGTGCGGCAGTGCGGCTTTCGCCTCGGTGAGCTCTGGCAGTAGAGAATCTGCGTTGTGTGACCCGTGCTTGCTTGACAATTGAAATGTCGAAGTGGCCTAGCGCATCGGCAGCGAAGTTCTGCGAACCGCGATGTGGCGTCGCCGTGTCCGACTTTGCTTAACGGACATCGAGGGATGTGCTGCTCGCTACAAGTCATGTAAATGCGACTGCGTCGACCGCCCACTGTTCAGTGCTGAATGTGTGTTAGGTGTGCTGTGCTTGAAACGAGTGGTTCAGCCGTGCAGCGGGGGGTGGTGGAGGAGCAGAGTGGCTTAGGGTCTCCATTTGCACGTTCACAGATATGTGCTCCCGTTTTGGTCTCATTAGCGGCTGTCGCGGAATTGTGGTGTGCTCCTTGCCTAGTATGAAGTTTACGATGCTAACACACAGCATGTTCACGTTTTTCCGTGCTATATGTCATTTGCATGACGACTGAGTTGAAAACAAGGCATATGTATCTGTTGTTTTCGTTTGTGTGTTGTAAATTACTTCCTGTTGTGGAAGTTCTGGAAGTCTTATTACGCAAGGAGTACGAACGTAAACATATAAACATATTTCTGTGTGTGTGAAATTATGAATTACCCAGAATAGCCTTTACGACTGATAAGTGGGCTACACAGCCTGTGTGAATCAGCTACCTTTTGTTGCGACGCGCTTCCATGTGGTAGACTGATGCATGGTGCGCGTTTATTTCTGTACTGTTGTAAAAACCATTTGTTTATTCACTCAATACAAATGTACTGCTTCTTCGACGCAGTGCATTTTAGTTACGCGGTAAAGGATACTAAAAGTGGGAGGGGGCCGCTATCACCCAGCATAGTATGTCCACTCAGGCGACCTGAGAGGCGGCGGCTGCGCGAGTGTATAATCATAGGGTATAATTAAAGAACTCTTTTTATGTCCAGTGACAGTGGCCCCTTTCCACTTTTAGTATGATTCAACGCAGTACATTGCTTAGGCTTCACCATAGAACATAGGTGTATTGCAAAAAAGGTAATCTTAAAAAGCTCAATTATGCAAAGTTTGTTTCGTAGCTTGCTACACCGCAATACAGAGGTGGAAATAAGCATCGTGCAGTAAAGCATACTAATAGTGGAAAGGGCACATAGGTTTGCTCATTATTTTCAATTGTGATATAATTTGCAAGTGCATCTGTGCTCTTGGTAAGCTTAATTGACAATTTTTTGTACATTACAAATTCATATTGCAGGGAAGCTTACTAAGGCACATTCGTCATTTTGTAACGCATTATTCACCTTCAATGCAGGAGCACAATGCAGATTCATACCTATGCTTCTGGCTGGACTGCACATGCTCTTTGAGAATTGATTCGTTTTTCATAAGTGCACTGGTACTTTACTCTAAACTGGAGGGCTGAAGTTTATACGGAAGCACAATTTTTATTAAGGGGACAAGATGTTGCCAAGATGGTTGCAGCACAGCTTTTTTTTCTTCCAGGCACCTTTTCTATTAGAAGCTTCCATTGCAGTGTTTCGAGCATCTTTGAGCCAGCATATAGTGTATATAAAAATCGGACACCGATTGGGAACATCACCTATGCACTCTGCAGTAAGCTGTGCACAGGATAAGTTCATGCCTATGTATAGAAAGAAATGTAGCATGACCAGACAAAATAAAAGGGGTGGGCTGCAGCAATACTAGGTGTTAAATGGTGCCTTAGCCTTTCCCTTCAGTTTTCTGTTTTGTGCTTTTTATTATGGATCCTCCACAGTAACCACACGAGTGCTGAACTTGAGCTTGTTGGTTTCAGATCTGATGGTTGTTACTAACAGAACAGTGTGATACACGAACAAGGGCTTGGAGACATCCGGTCACCTTGCTTGTCTCATGGTGTCGCTTTGTGAGCACCATGAGCCTCCAGACCAACTCGGAAGAAAGGTTTCTTGCAATCGCTTCTGAACTGTATTGCCACCAAACCAACAGTGCTCTCAATGACAACTTTTGGACAGTAGAATGCTTGCACCCAGCAAAGTCTAAGAAGGAAGCATTCAGGATGTGCCAAGTGGGCCTTTTGAAGCTGGCAGCATTGCTGAAGGGGCTTTGCCTATCCGCCCTCTTTATGAATGCACAAGGATGATTTCTTCTTTTAGAAGGATTGTTTCAGAGGTGTCACGTGGCAACAGTGTTGGGTGTTTAGTAGCAGATAAGCTTGCCTTTGGCCACTGTCAATAATCTGTTTCTTCTCCAGTGCCCCTGTGAAGTGCCTACTTTTTGGACACAATGTGTGCTCCATGCATGCATGCATTTTTAGCTTGTAAAGATGTATATTACCCCTTGCCTAAAGCCGGTCCTTGCTGATGTCAACCAAGAAGGCAGTGGGGAGTATGGCGATGCATACTTACAAAGCACTGCTGATACCAGTGAAACCAGATTAGTGGAGCTGCCGTTTTTTTTGTCCACTCCATCTTCATCAGTTACAATGAGCAGTTCTTTGTCCAAACAGAAGGCATATGTAGTTGGTCATGCATAGCCTGCGCACGAAGATTTGTTGGCGTGTTACAAGAGACGTGCCTGAGAACCTTAGCAGTGCCTATATGCAAAAACCTTCTGATGTGTTGATGACTTCCTTCTCTTTATC
Source organism: Dermacentor variabilis (assembly GCF_050947875.1). Classification (NCBI taxonomy): domain Eukaryota; kingdom Metazoa; phylum Arthropoda; class Arachnida; order Ixodida; family Ixodidae; genus Dermacentor; species Dermacentor variabilis. Next base: position 193,983,948 of record NC_134571.1, read on the forward strand.
ACAGTTTGCCTGATGAAGCCAGCAACTTGGTCAATTAGATGTTCAACAGGGTTCCCACTAGTTTTCCCAGCGTCTCCTTTACCAGTGTGCTGCTCATAGATATCTGTTTTCTTGACCTTGCACTGCACTTCAACCATGGCCACACCTGCTGAACCTATAGTATGCGATCAGAAAAGTGCTGTACATCACGTTGCTCCAAACTCATGACAAGCTAGAAGGCCTTGAGGAACACCTTCATTAATTTCCGTCCTCATCATACTGTAGGAAGCTTCGCATGACAAGTGCAACAATTAACATCTGCTGGTTTTTCAGTGCTATTCCTGTCCAGCTTGCTGAAAGCTATCCTGAGTGTTTCAAAAGCAAAACTGCGGCCAGACAAGAAGTGCATAAAGCAAGAGTAGCTATAACCATACGTCACACAAAATGAAGAAGGCCACCGAGTGTACAGGCGGTTTAATTCATATCCAACAAGCTTGGTTCTCTCTTTGCAAATGAGTAAACCCAACTTGCCCCAAAAACATGGCCTGTGACAAACTATGTGCCAGATGCTGTGTCCCCTGCAAAGCTGAAGATGTGTACAAGATCCTGACACCCGCAGTGGCTTCTACACTGCGCAAACAGTTTACTATAAGAACGACTGCCTCAACTAGTATGCTAATAACATGAAAACGGGCAGAAATTTGGCTATTCATTGGGCCCCAGTGCAGGTGCAAGCCACTCTTCCGCCAGATGCGTGTTGTTCACAGGAACTGGAGCTATACAAATGCAGATAAAAACAATGATGTTTGAAAGTAGTAGAGTTGAACTATATTCTGCACAAACAGTGCTACTTGCAGTGCTGGTAACTTATAGCTACAATTCATGGCTGCCCCACCATGCAAAGGCACTATTCTTGAATTAACTTCTATTTATGGAGGCCATATATTGCAAGTACATATCATCCACATTGTGTGCAATATGATTAAATGATGTCAACTGTGATAGCCATTCCTAATCTGAGATACAACAAAAAAACTAATATAGGCAACAAATTGTAATTCAAAAAGACAACCAGTGCACAGGATAAGTGACAGACTTCCTTTTATTGAACAAAAGTCACATGTGTGTCACATGTCAACAGCAGTGGGTAGCAAGCTTGGGTGACAGAGGCAAAACTTAGCGAAATGCTACACTCATACTCAAATATAAAACGGCCTACGACACAAAAAACGACATTATATTGTACTGAATGAAAGGGCAAGACTCCATCCAAGAACACACTATGGCACCACATAATTGACATGGTGTAAAAGATGTTAACATGCCCTCTCCATAAACAAAAGAAACACTTGAAACATGCCTTAAAAGGCAATGTGCAGAGTCTGAAAGCAAGGAAAAACAACCCAAAAAAGGTTTCGCTAAGTCTTTCAATGATTAAAATTGTCAAACTGTCTTGTCACTTCTTAATGAATCTGCACAGCGGAAAAGGATGAAAAGAAAGCCCAATAGCAGGGCCACAGAAAATGTTACCAAATAAATAAACCTTGCTTACCAAGGATACTGGTTTAGTTGTCTGACTCTGCACAATAATTGTGTATGAACTTTTCTTGTTTAGAATGGTTTAGCAGATAGCGGAAAAAATGGACATGAGAGCACCAGGTGCATGCATAGTCGATGCACAAAGAGCCACTGTTTTCTTACTTTTTTTCTCTACTACTATTCACGAATATGCAAGTGCCTTAATAGCACTGCTAAAATCCTACTGCAAAACACAAGAGTGGGCAAGTTGTGGCATAACGAAAATTGGAGTTTCACTCATACTGTGAAAGTGATGCAATAAATGGTGAAATATGCGCAGGAAGCTTGCTTCATTCGGTGTTTGTTGAAGTGAACACTTGCCAGTGCAAGTCAGTAATCTCCTTTAAAGTAAAATAAGTGGGAGTTGTGCCTCCCAGTGTTGAAGTGGAAAGACTAGTTTTCTTCCTCCTCTTTCACATCCAGACTTGGTCTCTGGTCTCCAGAAAAACAACCCTTTAGCTTCTTACTGCTGAATTAATTTGGTTTTCTCAAATCTATATTTGAGCTACCCATTGCTAGGTCTCTCGCTCTGCCCCATCAACCAGCCCCATCCAGTAAATCTGAGAAGCCAAGCACTAGAAGATTAATAAAGCAGATGCACCCAATCACTGTCATTACATGTGAGAAGAAAAATTAACATAGTACTGCCTTCACAAGTGGGGAAAGTGATGAGTAAGAATTTGAAGGCGTGGACGTCAGCTCTATATACAGCACGCAGACACTGAACAGGTGTTAGCCAATCATGGCACCTGTTGGCTAGATCGCACTCTCCAGGATCGGTATTCGCCACGACTGTACCTTCAACAGAGTGGATGAAATGTAGAATTGTGCACTGCCAATCTTTTGATCATATGTTTGAATCTACACATCACAATGAGAACTTTATCTGCAATATTCTAGCAATAAATTTGGGAATTAGAGTGACAACACCAGTACACATCAGAACCAGGGGAGTTGGCCCATAGCAGCTATTGGTGTAAAAAAGAAGACTGGCATAAGAAGAATTGAGATGTGCACGCTACATGCCTTTGTTCGGTAGTGTTCCACTACTTTGGTGCTGCAGTTAATGATCTCGAATGAGTTCAAGGAGCAAGAATTTAGTCCAGAAAAAAATATTGCGCACAACAGCTGTACCTAGTTGTATCATTTGCCTATGCCGCTGTATATAACCCTGTCCACACTGCTAGGAAGGGAAGCGTAGCAGAGGGCGGCAGAAAGTTGGGTGGGCGGATGAGGTTAAGAAATTTGCAGGGACAACATGGCCACAATTAGTACATGACCGGGGTAGTTGGAGAAGTATGGGAGAGGCCTCTGCGCTGCAGTGGGTGTAACCAGACTGATGATGATGAAGTCCACACTTACCTAAAGCACGAGTGGCATCCTAAACAAAATTGAGTTTTTGATATTGCTTTGGAGAAAATTAATCTGTTTCAGCCTAACAGTATGTATACATACTGCGCATACCTGCATTCGGTGTGCCTTATCACCAACTGTTAAGTCACCTTCTTACCTCATCAGCGAATCACTCCTGCAACCAAGTGTGCTGGTCCGGGTTTTACCTGCATTTCCACCTGTGCAGTTGGTAAAAGTCTTTGGCTGTTTACTATAACTTCATATTCAAACATATGGTTGCATTAGAGGCTTTCACACCACTAATGACTGGGCAGGCTTCACGAAAGGCCACCAGTACCTCCTCATTGCAGACTGTGCTCAACATCCTTCTTGGTTGGACTGTGACTAAGAACCAATACATCTTTCCTCCAAAGCGGCTGGCATTGACGATGGTTTGATGCAGAAAGAGGCTATTGTCTTTCCCAGATGCTGGTTCAGCCTCGCGAGGCACATTCCTTCAGTCAATATGCACACTGTCAATGTGAGTGAGACTGTTCAAAGGTTGTCTATGGTGTCAGGTTTCTTGCCTGGTTTCGGTAGTGGCATCATGACCAAGTGTTTCCACTCTGTGGGGAATTCCAATATTCCAGATTTCATTGATTACAAGCAATAGTGCTTGCTTCCTTGTTTCGGCAAGATTCCTCAACATCTGAAAAATGACTCCATCTTTGCCATGTGCACTTTAAGTGTTGACATGCTCGAGAGCAACAACAGGTTCTGCCATCGTATACAGAGGCTTTCCATTCCTTCCTTGGCAAGTGGTCATTAAGGTGCGTACAACTCAGGCGACGGTCAGTCACTGTGAGGTGGTCGGGGAAAACATCTGCCGCTTGTTCCTCAAGTTTCTCAGATGTGCACTGAAAATCGAGCAGCATGTTTTCAATAGTATTACAGCATTTGGTGCATCCTGTTATAGCCAAGAATGTGTTACAGCTTACTGAGGCCTATATGTTTAAATGACGCGCCCAGTAAGCTCTAGTTAGCATGTCGCTCTTTGCAGTGTGTAAAGGATGCGTGTTGCTAGCGATTCTTCAACACCTTCACATTCTGCACACTCAAGTGCATCACGGAAATGGTCCCAGCCTGAAACCCCGATTTTTATATGTGGCACATTTTCACCCCTACATCAAGTATTATATCACATAATGGTCGCTTCCTCTTGGGGCAGAGTCGCATTGACACTCTGGATGAAGGCCCTAGTTGCCCATGCTAGGTAAGTGTACTGCCCTTCTGGTTTGAATGGAGGGTATACCAGTTGGGATAGTTGGTGTCATTTGTTAATTCGAAGTCTGTGGTGTCTGCTTCGTCAAGGTGGCATCCTCTTGGCCGTATGTCTTTGCATCCCCAGTGTGGGTGATGTGCATTGAGCTCACCTCGACTGAGTATTACGTGCTTGTGAAAGCGAATTTGAAGCTGTCAAAGCCAAGTGAAGTCGCCTTGGCTGTGGTGCCTGGTTTTGGGACAGAGGTAGACCAATGCCAAAACGGCTTTTAGCCTGCAGCACACCACCGCAACTTTCTGATGAGACATATGTTTATTCAAGCAGTTTCTTCCTTGCCCTAATTCAATAATAGCCAATTTTAGCAGCTGCAAATCAAGCTGACTTCAGAAGACTGCTGATTTTTTAGCCACTTCTAGTAGATTATTGCATGGTTAATTTTCTAGTTGGGCATGACATGCTTCGTGCTTAAAAAATGAACTGTTTAAAGAATTATTGGAGTAATATTAGGACAGGCAACTCTGACTGAATCATCACTGCTTTTGTCGCAAAATGTGGCAATGAGCTAGGCAGATGCTGTCACGAAACCATAGGTTGTACAAGTACAGAAGAAACCAAATTGGAGTTCTGAAATTTAAAGCCATATTCTTACAGCCTCTCTTTATACTGCTGACATTAGAAAGCTTTAGATTAGTGGACGCAAGCAGCGTGTGTAAACAAGCACCATGTTTGGGTATTTCTGGCACCCATGTGGTTTGCATAACCAAGCAGCACACGAGTCGCTTGCGTCCTCTTATGCAGTACTATTATTTTCATTGTAAAACAACCAATATCAAAGTAAGTCTGATCAGCCTGCATCAATATGCTAGAAATTTTTAAGCACTTAAGGTGTGTTGGTTGAATGTTTAAAGCACTTCACCACACCCTTGATCACTAGACTTGAACTTTCCAGTATTACTTGCTAATCAACTCTTGAGGTGTTTACGTTGCTTTTCTGTGCCGTAAGATTAGTTTGACAGTCCTAATAGAATTGTTAAAGTGAAGGTGTGAGCTGTTGTATTGGCCATGTCATTCTATAACTGTTAGATCTGACACTGTCAAAGCACTTGGCAACATTAATCAGCTTCACCTCACTATACATATGTATTGCGGTAGGACCATTCAGCACGTGAAAATAAAAATACCGGCAAATAGAGAGTTCGAGAGCACCTGAGAATATAGTAAAGCGGGCGGGGCAGTATGTTCAGGGTAACAAATGTGTTGCGGTGAAGTTATTGCAGAAGTATATACACATTCATTCGTCCCAACTTTGCACCGAACCCTGCGTCCCGTCCTAAGAGCGCGAAAAACGGGCACAAATGCAGCTGAAGATTACAGGGCACAGTATTCGGCTCCACCTCACTGTGCTTATCGCGCCCTTAGTCGGAATAATATTAAACATCTGCTCTGCATTTCGTGGAATTCTGGCAGATCATGTGACATTACTAAAGCTCCGTTATGTTCACAGCACTACGCGATAATTGTCGTAAAGCCCACGATAAAAGTAAATCACATGAAGTGACGGATAGTGCACTAGCGCTGAACACGATTGAAAACATGCGCTGCCCTATTTCAAGGACGCGTGAACAGTTGTGAGCAAACACCACCTTAAGCATTATATTACTTACGTAAGTCGTGGCGAAACACACGTGCAATACCTCCGCCTACGAGTCCCGTCAAGTAAAAGTGCATGTGCGATGTGATGACGCTGCCGAAAAGGGGCGAACACGACGACGCTGCTGCACAGCGCCGGTTCGCAAATTGCATTGCTGAGGCGCTACGCCACTTGAATATTTCAATCGTCAGCACCAATGAATTCTTCAGAAATACGGATCTCACACCACCAGAGTTCACCGAGACTTAAAGCCGACATGCCACACCACTACTACTGCGCGACTTTTAGCCAACAAATACTGAACCCACTGCGGAGACACACGACCAGCGGTCGGCGTGGGCCGGAGATTCAACGCACGCCACGGCATCGCGGTTCGCAGAACTTCGCTGCCGAGGCGCTAGGCCACTTCGACATTTCGATTGTCAAGGAAGCACGGGTCACACAACGCAGATTCTGTACTGCCAGAGCTCACCGAGGCGAAAGCCGCACTGTCGCATCACCACTACTCGCGGCTTTCCCGCTAAGTACCTACAACGCTACAACCAACACACAAGCAACGCAAGCACAATCACATAAGCAACGTTGAACAACGCGCGGTCCGCGCGAGCCGGTGAACGATCACGCCGAGAACGAACACGCCGCGGCGTCGCTCGGCGCAACCATCATGCCTTCTCAAAAGTCCCTAAACGATCCTGTCCCTAGGCACCTAGGATCAGGTCACGTGAGGGATTTTTGTACGACAATTAGACGCACGCCGCTCTCACTGGTCTCCACCGTTCGTGGCTCGCGTCTTTCATCTGCCGCTCCGCATTCGCTCTTTCATATTTCGCTGTTGCGCTCGTTCACTCGTCTACGTCACCGCCGCCACCCCTAGACGCAGAAACGGGCCCTTAGGAGCTGCGCTCTTAAAAAAAAAAGGTGTTTGTGCGTAGCAAGTCTCCGAAAGGTGCAAGCACTTGTTCGCGGCGTTGCTCCATTCGTACAGGTACGATGATTGACTGTTTTCTACCTTCATAGGCAACTCCGCACTGCCATTAGTGTTGTAGTATACTGCATATAATATTTCGCAATATATAGGCAGTAACATCTGTCGTGCTTTCTGAAGCCGAATATGGCTATTATGCACTGATAGAAAAAGGCTAAAAGCTATACAGTGACGTGGTCAGTGCGTCTCGGCAGAAAAGCACTATGAGTGATGGTTATGTGAGTCTGGGTGCACCTTCATTCTATATTTTTCTGATACATTTGATGAGGTCGTCTGTATCCGATGGCTCGCGCTTATTTGTGCTCGCCGTATAACCACAGCGATTCCACACAGCCTTGACACCACCTGACGCATGAACCTTCAAAATTCAAGATTCTAGCGATGGCGCACTCAGCGTACTGGACGGAAACAGACTACGCATAGCAAAAAAAAAAAAAAAAAAAGAGATCATCACCATGCCAACAGCTTTCACCACCGAGCCCGAATGAGCAATGTCTGATCTGATAACCGCCGCTCGCATAAGACGAGAGGACAGCTGATCGAGTGTGAATCAGCCGTTTTCTTTGAATTGATAGGCGTAAAAAGAGGCTAGGTCGCACTTCGAGAACGAGGGTGCGTAATAAAAAAAAGTGGTTTCCCCCTCGCCCAATTTTCTTTTCGCCCGATTGCATGGTCCTGCGGCTCTGCAGGGTGTTTCCTTTAAAACGAAGAGCGTCGTTTTGTTGCTCCAGTTTTCGTAATCTGAACAGCTGATTTTCAAAAAGAAATACCAGCCAAATGGTGGTAATGACCCTTAGTTGTCTTATCAGTTTACTGCAGGAGCATAGTGAATAACATAGACGAGCTTATCCGTTTGATAGCCATTAAAGGCAGACATCGTAATGGGCACTGAATTTTCGCTCAATCCAACAATTAGTGATAGCGAAGTATCTCCGCGAGGGGACCTAGTGTGCGGCAAAGATAGGCCTCGCCTCGGCGGAGGCGTTTTTCTTCTTGTTCACTTGAGATTGCGCTCTAGCGCTCTGTCTATATGTCATGATGCTATTGAAACAGCCTGGTGTAAAATTGTGCTAACACTTCTATGTTGTTGGGGTGGTTTAACGAGCGCGGAACTCTGATTCTGGCAGACTGCGGACTTTGTTTGAAGTTGTCTCTGAGGTTTCTGGCGAGGTCATGTTGTTCGGTGGTGATTGCAATCTGCGACACCTGTACTGGCGTGACAAACCCTGTCACATCGATATTCGTTGCACTGCAAACACTGAAATTAAAAGGGTAGTGGACAGGTCTGGCCTGTTAGAGTGCGCAAACGAACCAACATATCGAGGCAATATCTTAGATGTGTTTTCTAGCTCGCGTTGCTTAAGTTCTGCTAGAATTATACTAGAAAGTGGGCTTGGTGACACCGCTGGCAGACGGATGCTTATCCCAATTCTTTTTGTCCAGATTGCTTGGTGGGCGCATTTCGCCGTAGGATCGAGGGACCATGCCGTGGAAATGGCTTCCTCTGACGAGCATGCGCCAGCTGACAGGATCATCGCGGTATCGTCAAGCAACCTTCAAGATCCGACGCCCTATGTGCACCAGGCGTATCATCTTATCAACTCGGTGACATCATCGGATACTGGCGAATTCAAGTATAAATACCGGAGCCTGTTGGAAGATTCTTTCAGTGGGCTTGGTGACACCGCTGGCAGACGGATGCTTATCCCAATTCTTTTTGTCCAGATTGCTTGGTGGGCGCATTTCGCCGTAGGATCGAGGGACCATGCCGTGGAAATGGCTTCCTCTGATGAGCATGCGCCAGCTGACAGGATCATCGCGGTATCGTCAAGCAACCTTCAAGATCCGACGCCCTATGTGCACCAGGCGTATCATCTTATCAACTCGGTGACATCATCGGATACTGGCGAATTCAAGTATAAATACCGGAGCCTGTTGGAAGATTCTTTCAGTGGGCTTGGTGACACCGCTGGCAGACGGATGCTTATCCCAATTCTTTTTGTCCAGGTTGGTGACAAATATTTAATTTCTTCTATTAGAGACGATTCAGTCACATTGACGGTGTTGCCAAGCCCCCAGTGTTTGCTCTGTTTATTGTTTGATTGCATGCATGTAATCAGATTGTTACTAGTAACCTCCGGCGATATAGAATTAAATCCTGGTCCTTCTGATTCTGAGTCCGAGACGCACTTAAACTGTGAATTACTCAAAAAAATTTTGAAAGAGCAAACCAAGACAAATAAGACTCTAGTCGCACTGACTACAAACTTGAAACAGGTTGAATCAACGGTCGAAGGTATTCAAGCTAAGATTACAACTATTGAGCAAGAACTTTGCCGAATCGAGAAAAGCGAGAAAAGGTTGGAGAAGTGTGATGAAGCTTGCAGAAACACTACTAAACTAGTTCTTGAGTTAACTGCAAAAGTCGAAGACCTCGAAAATAGAAGTCGGCGTAACAACATTTTGGTTTATGGCGTAAAAGAAAAAGAGGGAGAAGACTCAAAAGAACTGGAACGGAAAGTAAACGAAGAAATTTTCAAGAAGATCCTTGGTGTTGAAATCAATTCCATAGAGCGCATCCACAGAATTGGCGCCAAAAACGCACAGCGCCCGCGTCCTATCATTCTGAGGTTTTATAACTACATCGACAAAACTAAGGTTCTGTCTTCCTGCTTCAAATTAAAAGGTACGGAAATAGCCATTTCGGAGGACTTTTCTAAAAAGATTCGCGATATACGTGCGAAATTATGGCGGTCTGCCGCTCAAGCAAAGGACAGTGGTTCTAAAGTTTCCCTCGTTTTTGATAAACTGAAAGTCGATGGCAAGCTGTATGTATGGGACACACTTAGAAATTGCAGAGTAGAGTTATCCCAATCCACTGCGTCTGCGACATCCCAACAGTTGCCTTCTCAGTCCACTCGTGCGACCACCCGTCAGAGCGCTAAGAAATGACAAGTGTCTAGCAAGACGCTCCGGCTTGTTTCACTCAATGCACGCAGTGTTCTTAATAAGGTACAGTTACTTGAAGATGTAATTTTGACTTATCAGCCACATGTTTTAGTGATTACAGAAACCTGGCTACATTCAGATGTGCAAAATACTGAAATAGTTCCATCTTCCTACACGCTAATCCGTAGAGACAGAGGATCACGTGGTGGCGGAGTTGCAATCGCGATAAAAAACAACATTAAATTTACTCGCTTAGATGGTACCAACAATCACGAGAGCATATGGTGCAAATTGAAATTTTTCGATAAGAATATAACTTTGGGTGGTGTCTATCGTCCTCCGAATGCTCCCCCTGAGTATATAGAAGCACTATATGATTACTTGCTGCGAAATACCAATTCACGTTCAAACATCCTTATCACTGGCGATTTCAACTTACCCGGCATTAATTGGTCCAGTCTTTCCCATGACGGCAAGGATTCTAAAAATGCTGAGCCTCTACTACTAACTGCGTTTACCTTTTCCTTAAACCAACTTGTTTCCGAAACTACCAGGATTTCCCATTCTTCTTCCATTCTTGACCTTGCGTTTGCAAGCAGTTCGCTCCCAAACTGCTCTGTTAGTATCAGAGATGGGATATCTGATCATAAGTTACTCGTTTTAACATGTCCTATTTCTGGCTCACGATCACCCGTCAAGCCTTCTGACATTTTTATCAGGGACTACACGCATGCGGATGACAATGCAGTAGTCAGCTATATGGAATCCATGTTCCCATATTTTAATGAAATAAGAGATGTTAAGGAGTTGTGGTCATGTTTTAAAGAAATGATACTTCATTGTGAGCGCAGTTATGTGCCTTTAAAAAAGAAACGTGTCAACAGGGACTACCCATGGATGAATCGTGATTTGATTCATCTAAAACGCAGGATTAAACGCTGTCGTAAACGTGGTGACAAAGAACAGCTTCCAAGTCTTGTACAAACATTTCAGGAAAAAGTGCACGCCGCAAGAAACCAATTTTTTTCCTGCACTCTGTCTTCTTTCATGTTAGAACAACCCAAAAAATTTTGGCGTTATTTGTCCAAAGATAAAAGCGGTATCACAGAAATAAAAGAATCGGGCGTAATCATCGATGACCCCTCCATAATTTCTGAAAAATTCAACGCATTCTTCCAGTCCGTTTTCACGCTGACGGCGTCACACGCACATTTGCCATCTTATGCACTTCTTGAACCAATGCCTGAAGTAAACTTAAGCAAAGAGGGCATTCTTCACCTTTTGCGTACACTTGATATAAAAAAATCCCCCGGTCCTGACGAAATATCAAACGTTTTTCTTAACAGATATGCGACCTGGGTAGCAGAATATTTGTATAAAATATACACAGTCTCGTTAGAATCTTGTGTGATACCCGATGACTGGCGCTCCGCAAGGATAGTCCCAATTTACAAGACTGGATCACCATTAGAATTAAACAACTACAGACCAGTTTCCCTAACATCCACAATTTGTAAGATATTAGAACATATTATATTTAAGGCGATTATGATACATCTAGAAAATAACCAACTGCTTCATGACAATCAACATGGCTTTAGGTCCGGCCTGTCCACTGCAACTCAGCTGGCCGAGATAACCGATGATTTCGTAAATTCCCTAAATTTGAAGGGTCAGATTGACGCCGTGTTTTTAGATTTTTCAAAAGCGTTCGACGTTGTTCCACATGATGATTTAGTAACTAAACTGCATGCTATTGGTATTGAAGACAACATTGTTCGCTGGATAGCATGTTACTTAGCTTCAAGGAAACAATACGTGGCCGTTAACGACTGCATCTCTGATACACTAGATGTACACTCAGGAGTACCACAAGGGTCGGGGCTCGGTCCATTGTTGTTTCTGATCTATATCAACGATATCTATTTTTCAGTGCAACCTCCTGTAAAGATCCGACTGTTTGCGGACGATTGTGTCGTTTATTCCAGCATAAATCAACACGCTGATCAAGTCAGACTAAATGATGCATTGCATTCAATCAGTGCATGGTGTGATAAATGGGGCTTGAAACTCAATACTTCGAAAACGGCAAGCATAACATTTAGTAACAAAAAAGAACCTTTACAATTTGCTTACACCATTAAAAATGCTTATGTTAAAAAAACTAACCAGGTGAAGTATTTGGGTGTTACACTCACAAGTAATTTAAGTTGGGAACCCCATATAGATAATATTTGCAGTAACGCACTGAAAAAGCTGGCATTTTTAAAACGAAAACTACGTCATGCGTCACCTGCTGTAAAGTTAACAGCATACAAAGCTCTCATTAGGCCAAAATTAGAATATGCGGACCTAATCTGGAGTCCGTATCAGCAATATTTAATTAAAAAAATAGAAAGGGTGCAGAACATGGCCTTGAGGTTCATCTATTCTACCTATTCGCGCTTTTCAAGCGTATCAGTTCTTCGCGATAAAGCGAAGGTGAAAAAACTCGATCAGCGCAGAATGGTATCCAGATTAAAATTTATCTATCAGCTTTACCATGGTCACTTTAACATACAGCGTGAACGTCACATAACGGAGCCGTCAATACGCTTTGCCCGTACACAACACAACAAAACAGTTAGGCAACCATTCAGTCACCTTAGCATGCATCAATATTCCCTGTTTCCTCATGCTATTTCATTGTGGAATAAATTGCCACAAGAAATAGTTAGCGCTAATACCACACAATCGTTCGTTCATCTTGTGAATGGTTTTTCTTTTGATTAATATCATGCACATAGGGAAAGCAATTGATTAATCATTGTCTGTGTTTTGTAATAAAATTAGGTGAAAATGCTGAATTGAGTGACCTGTTGTGTGTACGTCGTTTGTCAGTACTTGTTGTTGAGTTGCAAACTACAACTGTTGTTCCTATATCGTATTTATGTTGATAAGTCTAAATTTCAAAGGCTGATGTTCCTGTATATTATATTTTGTATATCTTTATTATTGCTCTGTATTCTATTTTTTTTTATTTCCAGCCTTGTTTTGTTACTATTAATGTAACCACTCCTGCTTGGGCCCGAATAGGGCCTGCAGTATTTGTAAATAAATAAAAAAAATAAAATGAGCGATTATTCAACTGTGGATGCCAGAGTTAAAACCACATTTCAGCGATCCCTCTCCTCTGAGAACAGAAAGGCGTTTTTATATGATAAGGCAGACTACGAATGTATAAACAAGAAACTTTTTGATTACCTCCTGTTTTCGAGTGCCTGGCGGAAGAACATAATGTACGTGTAGTAAGGGACACATTCAAATGCAACTTGAATCATATTACGAACGAATATATAGCGAACGTAGATTATCACAAACTTAAGAATCGTAAAAAGGTTTGGGTGACCACAGCCACCTTATGATTATTACAAAAAAGAGAATAATTTTTACGCACTACAAGAGAACAAACGGCGAGGATAACTGTGAGGAATTGGCACAATTATTACGTGAATAAAAGCTGAGTAGTAAAATTGCAAGATCAAACTATTTTAAAGGACTAAATCCTATACTGAAAACAAGCCGAATATAACGTTTTTTTTTGTAAGTACCTAAAAGGGTATGCATCAAGTGGTCTGGGTCTACGGCAAAGATAGGCCTCGCATCCGCAGAGGCATTTTTCTACTTCTGTAATAACCAAGTTGTGACATATGACAAAAAATAGTGACATGCCCAAATAAATTCTTTCCTTTGTATTTATACTAGCACGATCAAACACGTTGACGACCCCTGTTGGCTATGTGCCACTTATGGCATCGGTGGAACCGAGCGTACACGGTATAAAAAAAAATATTGTTGGAACAATTCGATGAAACCAAAGCAGTTGGCCCGGGTGGTATCTTATCTCGCGTGCTGAATCACTGCGCAGCGCCAATCCCACTTTATCTTGTCGTGATCTTTACTCAGTCACTCTTCACTTGTGAATTGTCAAATGATTGGAAGATTGCTCACGTTGTGCCAATTCATAAAGGTAGGTCGATAAGGGCGGTCCTATATAATAGGCCCATCTCAATAGCACGTGTTGTATGTAAGGTAATGGAGCACTTTATTTGCGCTGCTATCATGAACCACATGTTAGAGAACAATATTATACTATCGAACAACATGGCTTCCATAGGAGCCTGTGGAATTGTGTGAACTCAACTTGTGGAATTTTATGATCATTTAGAGTCGGAAATTGATGCAGAAAGCCAGATCGATTGCCCATTTTTAGATTTTCGAAAAGCTTCCCATATGGTAACGCACGCTTTTCTGATCTACAAACTCAGCAGATAGGCATAGGTGACGACCTTATCGAATGTATTGAGAATTACCTGTCCCAGCGCTGCCAGTGTGTCGTTCTGCATGGTCTTGTTAGGTGGATGTCACCTCCGCTGTCCCACAGGGCTGTGTACTATATAATAACGATATACATCTAAGTATTGCATCATCCTTAGGCTTATTTGCTGATGACGACGTGGTATACAGAAAAATCTCCTGTGAACAAGACGCGACAGTGCTTCAGAGCAACTTGGAGAGAATATGTGACTGGCGTAACCAATGGAGCATATGTTTGAACGCTAAAAAGTGCCTTCATGTGTGCTTCAATACGAAAAGAAAACCGCAGATAGATAACTACAGTATTAACAAAGATGCGATTACCACAGTCGATGTATATAAATATTTAGGTATCATGTTATCTGCTGATTGTTCAGGGAATGCACATGTCAATAAAATAGTAGCCGAAGCTTAAAAGCTCGTTGAGCTTTGTTGCTTTGTTGAGTGAAACTTAAAATGTCGTGAGTTTGAGCTAAAGCGGAAAGCGTTTAGAACATGTGTGGGACCCACATTAGATTATGACTGCCCTGACTGAGATCCATCGTAAACTATGATTTTCGAATAAAATGTATCCAAAGCTGAGTGGCCAGGTGTGAGCTGTGCAGATATAGAACAGACAGTGTCACAAAGAGGAAGCAATAATTTAGTTGGTAATTCTTGTATTTACGCCGAAGAAAACTAAGGTTAAATATCTTTTTTTCAAATATTTTGCAATAACGTTGGAATATATAAGGACACTTACCTAAAGAAACCATTTTATATAATCTCAAGCGCTACGATCACACCGTAAAAATACGTGAGTATCTGACCAGGGCGTGCCTGCTAGCTTGTTTTTTTTCCCAAAAATTGCATAGCGCAATGGCAAAAGCTGCCTGAAGAGCAAGCGCGTTGCCAAAATGAAGAGTTGTTTATATTGATGCCGTAACGCCCGACGGCGATGCGTGGTTGTTATAGCATAAATAAAAATAAAGTATGAAGTATTACAATGCACTAGTTCTGTATGCGTTCGACAATACGGAAACTTTCGGTGTCTGGCATGGCCGTGTTTCAGAAGCGGCGAAGCACTGTATGCCCTAGTAGACATTGGAGCTGCGCGTCCTTCTAAAGCATTATGTTTCACTTAAGAAGAAGACAAAACCATCCGCTGCAGGCTACCTTGCGACTCTCTTCGACCTGAGACTCTCTTCTAACATGGTTACCTGGGCACAAACGCATATTTATCAATGAGGTGGCAGACAGCTTGGCCAAGGCTTCAATCAGCGGCCCGGTGCTTCCCCTTCTTCCAACGATGGGTTTTATTACGTCTGTCAGGTTAGGAAGCTACATCCTTTTAACATCAAAATCAAATCTTAAATCATCGTTGGAACTACACCACTTACCACCGTTGGAGCAGGAAATTTTGCAAAACAAGACAAATGGAGATCACATTCAGGAGACTACGTTGTCGAGTGCCTTCTCTAAATTTTTACATGCACCAATCTGGTCTGGCAATATCCCCATTGTGCCGTTTTTGCGACTCATTAGAGAGGATTAAGCACTACTTACTGGATTGCCGGCGTTTCTCCTCCATGAAAAAAATCACATTAGAAATTACAGTGCGACAGCTCGGCCTGCCATTGAACACTTCGGTACTGCTGTCTTTCGGAGCGTCTGTGGTTGGGCAGTTACACAGGAATGTGTGCTTCGCCTTAAAAAATTTATTATTGAATCAAACCGATTTTATTGGTGACCGTATTGTTCTTTTCATTCCTCCTCTATTTTCTCGTTTATATTATACATAATCTTTTTCTCTTCATTGAATAACAGTCTACTGAACCGTTTTGAATTTTCCTCAGTTAAATTTATGCAACAGAATTATAGATTTTTAAATTCATTTCCTGAACACATAAGGAAAGTCGACCCGACTCTTGGCCGATCCCTGTGAGTGGGTATACGCCAAACTCATCAATGACATCATCATCATCATCATCATCATCATCATCATCATCATCTTCTTCTTCTTCTTCTTCTTCTTCTTCTTCGAATTCCTTCTCGTCACCTACGTGAGCTACTCAAACACAAGTTTCTACATGCGTTTTACCTAAGAATTCAAGCCATGAAGAAATGTTCATCTTACTCCTCGCGGCCACGTTACTACGAACAGTTGAATAATCGTTGTAAAGTGACTGCACTGGTCACATTCTCTCCGTGCTTGAAACACACCAGAAAATGCATTTTGAGGTACAGCTCTTACGAACTCAGTTGTATCGATCTCGCATATCATGTTGACTTCGTTGACTACCCCACTGCTATATCAGGGCTCCCCACTGCTTGAACTCACGAGCTCACAAAGAAAACAAGGTCGTTCATTTACGGGTTCACTCCATCTAGCCCTCAAATGAATCCAAATAATTTGGACAGCTCCGAAGCATTCGAGTTTTCTACGCGAATTGAAAGTTTGGTGTTTCGCGGCATACCGAAGCCCGCGTACTTCTGGAAGCGACCCCTCCACCTGCACTTCGATGTCATGTGCTAGATATCGAATCGTCGCTGCTTGCTTTCCTTTAATTAGTAAAGGCAAGGCGCAGAAGACCACGACTCAAGAAGAACACGTGTACCTGGTCGCCGTCTCAGCTTGCCAGTCTCCAGTGGCGCTGGTCCTGTCCTTTGCGTTCTTCTTGAATCCTGGTCTTCTGCGCCTTGCCTTTACAGTAAATTCAAGCGTGAACCAACCAGCCCAAGAAAGAGTTTTACTCGCTTTCCTTTACAAGACGGTGAACATGCATGGGGGGATAGTCGAGCTTCAGCTTCCCATGCCTCACCTCTCCGCCGATGTCGCTCTTCGCCGTCACATAACATAGCTCGCTATGTTGGCTATACACTGCCTTTAAGGATCCCTGGAGCGGCTTTGCAACTACAGGTTTCGCGCATTTATCTTTGGCTTTTCGCCGAGCCTTGGGTTTGCATACCTACAAGGATAAAATACTGCAGAGGTTGACCATTCAATGGAAGGCAGTTTCAGCTTTCCGCCGAGATCTGCTGTTCAGTAACGAACATTTCATTTATCAGCTCTCGATGACGTCTTCTGAACAAAAAATGAGCAAGTAGGCAACTGTCCCGCCTGTGTGCTCAAGTCGCAGGAAAATAGATCCTGCTGTTGTGTTCAAGTGCACCTGCTTTGCAGCTCTGGGCTGATTTGGTAGCGCTATCATTTTGAATTTCTCATATGCCATGCCTTAGCCCGTTTTACTGCCTGTGAGTTAAGTTCGAATAGGGTGATTACGTCGCTGTGTGTGTATTCTGGCGACCCAAGCTCTGCCGGCGTCTGTCATCATGGCATCAGCCATTAACTTTAGGCCTCTTTCTTTTCTGATAGCTTTAACTGTCCACATACCGTACATCTAAATTGTCACTATCCCTTTGTTTTTTTTAAAAGAAAACGTTCGGGTAAATTCGAGGATGTGCTATGCTAACATTGTCCATGAGTGATTTTTTTTATGTAAACAATCAGCATCAAACCAGGCGGAGCGCCTCTTTGTTTTGCAGGCCACCATATAGTTGCTCTGCCAGCCAAATGCTGTCTGGCTTGCGGTGCTCTCTGCCTGACCTGACTGGAGGCGTAGAAGATAAGAAGAGAGACAGCACTTTCGAGAGAAAAAGAAACAAAAAAGCTAAACTGCTTGTGAGCCATGGTCGTCAACTGCAGTTCAAGTTCGGTGTGTGCATGTAATGCTCGTTACACGGCGATATCTACTGTATGGTCATAGTACAAGCCCATGTGTAATTCCTCTTGCTTAAAGAGGCCGCATGCGAATCGTCAGAAGGTGGCACGAACATTTCACTGGCCTTCTCGTTTCAGCGGTGGCATTACGATGGAGCGGCGAAAGTGTTATTTTGAAGATTTTCTGAATTTGATCTCTTTTAGTACTCCACCGCTAACATTCTGTAAAAGTTACGGCGCAGATTTTTCATAGAGCGCAGACACAGCTATATTGAAGATACAGTGAATGGGATCAGCTATAAGACTATCTCTCGCCATGCGCAATTACCTTTATGTAAAAATGACTGCTTAACATGAACATATTGGTGATACGTCAGAGGTTAAAAGTTTTCTTCTGTCTGCTCTGCATCGGTGCATGGAAGAGCGGGATATATGCGTTAAAAGGAATTATGGCGCCTAACGCGAATATACATACGCACGGGCGCACAGTTAACTCAAGCCGATGGCACGATGGAAGGTATTGATCGTGCGCAGCCGGTGCCAGCAAAATCAAAGGAGAAATAATGGCAAACATTTACCTTCAAACGCAGACGTGCTTTCACTCAGGGGCAGATATTTGTACTGTCGTCACGACCATCACTAGCCCAAACACACACCAAAAAAAGACGTTAATTTTTGGCGCAGAATCGCCGCTTGTATTTGTTTCGAGTTTATCAAAACCTCTCGCTTCTTTTGTTATCGCAGAAATGTTAGCAGTACTCAAACGTACATAAAAAGGTGGCTTCTTGTGTTCGGCAGAGACATGTTTTAAAGCTCTTTAGCGTTCTTTCAGGCAACTACGAATAGTCCTTCAGTGTGGCAAAGCACACTCTAAGAACGTGCGTTATCACAAGGGGCACTCCGAAGGGTGTAAACTTTGCTATGCTGATAACGCGCGTGCCGTTCGTTACTGGAAAGTTCCGGGCTCGCAGCGTTAAAGAAAGGAAACGCATCAAGGCAAATGACGATTATTGTTGTGTGGCAGAAGGGGCACGCCAAAGGGTGTAAACAGTTCTTAGAGTGTATTTCATTGTGCGTGTCTTGAACTTCCTCTAGTCAGAAGTCGCGATTTATGTAACATACTGAAGTGCCGGATACTGAAGAAAATTAAGCATCTGGAGGACCACAGACAACTTGCTGTAAGCTTTCGCCGCTCCGTCAGAGGCCGTATTTCATCATGATGTTACAGTGAAAGTGTGACTGCGCGCTGTCGTCAAAGAAAAGATGTCATGAGATGGCAGGCATACAATTAGTTCCTTTAAGACCCGAGCTTTTAATGAGACTTCAAGATCGAATGAAGGTGATGATCTGCATCATAAATTTTATCACCAGGCACGAATACCTGCCATGAACCTGCCCACACAATGAACGCAGCACAGTGGCCTGTCTCGTCAACTGTGCTGCTAAGCTTACAAATGGTAGACGGTTAATAGAGGTTGCTCAAAACCAAATCACTGACGCTGGTTTTCCGGAAATACCGCCACACTACGCTATTAATTCTCCCATTACTGCTTTTAAAAAACGCGCGTCTTCTTCTTCGGACATTTCTTAATAACTAGTGATTACGTAGTGAATGTACTGTCGTTCCTTGCAAAAAAAAGTATTTGAACAACACAATTAGGCACCGCCAGTCATCCACCGAGCTGTTGCGCCGCTCATTGCATTAGTTAACAACCTGCCAAGCAGCGTACGACTTACCATCTATGCGGACGACATCTGCATTTGGACATAGGTGTAGCACGACTTCAGCTTCGCGCTCGGCTTCAGAAAGGCAGCCACAATGGCACCTTGCTACCTTCGTCAACAAGCACATGAAATTTAATGCGGAAAGTGCGTAATGGTCACAGTCCCGAGGAAGTCGATGTCTATTTACGGCATATCTATTCACGGACAACTTATACCACCCAGCAGAAATCCCAGGTTCTTGGGAGGCGTAATTGACAGAAACCTGTGTTGGACTCCGCACGTGAATTACGTGAAAAAGCAGCTGAGTGCTATCTGTCATCTGTTCAGGTTCCTTGTAGAAAAACGTTGGGGATACACGCCATGTTAAAGCTGTACATGACGTTGTTCGTTGGATTCCTGCGGCACAGGCTGCCTGCAATATCCGGCATCTGCAAGACTAACCTGCGTACGATTCAGAGCATTCATGCTCAAGCACTTATGATATGTCTTGGCTTGCCACGCTGTGAATCAACGGCTGAAACCACTGCCATTACGCAGGATTACCCAATCACGACGCACATTACCGTTGAGACAATGCGTATGCATCTCAGATATTATGCTACGACGCCTTCCCTCCACCAAAATGCTAACCAAGATCTTTCAGCTGTTACTTGAGACGGGTTATATATCTGCGGAATCAAATATAGCAAAGGTCATTCCACTTCGTAAAACAGGCAGTAGGCACTTTCCACCCAACTATCGTCTCAGGTCGCTAGCTAGTATCTCATGAAAACGTCTCGAGCAAATCTTATTTGAAAATATTGCTACCTTTCTCGAATCTAATTCCTTCTTCACTCACTCGCAACATTCTTTTACGCAAGACTTATTCATGCGAAACACCGCTAATATCGTTTACACGTCATCTACATGCCATTCTAGATCATTCTTCTCTAACGGACTGCGTATGTCCAGATTTTTTAAATGCCTTTGAAAAGGTATGTCATAATTTGCTAATGTATAAATTACGTAAGATTAGCCTTGGTCGCCAGTTACTTTGCTTAAGTGTTTTCTGTGCGGCCGTTCTCAGTTCGTTTCTGCTAACAGCGTCGACTCTCCCTCTAGTCTTTTTTCCTCGGCATGCCGCAAGGCTCAGTGTATGCACCGCTACTATTTCTGATCTATATTATTGAGTGCAATTGACTGACCTCCTTGTACTGCACCTCATATTCATGTCTTTGCTGACGGCTGCGTAATAACTCAAGAAGTAACTAGTAGCCATGATACAGCCCCTATTTAATCTGACCTTCATGCTATCGGTACAGTGGGCAAAATATGGCGCATGACATTAAACATAAGTAAATGCAAATCAACGCGGGTATCTCGATGTAATAACGCCCTACCTTTCTATTATAACAATAACATCCCGCTCGATTGTGTTTCATGTTATAAATACCTGAGTGTTCACCTCTCAGCTGAACTTATCTTAAAAACAGACGTTGCACACGTAGTAAATAACGCTAACAGATCGTTAGGTTACATCAGACGCAATTTTTCACGTGCGCGACAGTCTATCAAACTAATGCTCCGCAAGACACTTATCCAGCAAAAACTCGAGTACGCGGCCTCAGCTTGTGATCCTAGTCAGCGTAATTACATTTATTCAGTAGAAATGGTGCAGAACAATTCCACGCGATTCATATTATTCAACAACAACCGGACAGCCAGCATCACCACAATGAAGTCTAAACGGCGGTTAGCACCCTCAGTAGCATTAACGCGTAAACCTTTGCGGCTCTCTGTTCTGGAGCACAGCTCTCAGGCGCCCGTTCCTGCAATCCCCGTCGGTGTCGGTGTTGTCCCTATTAACGGACGGAGCGAACAAAAACAGCGAAGGGTGAAAGCGGAGAGAATGAGAAGAGGCTAGAGGAGGAGGAGGGAGCAGCGGAACTATGAGGCAGAAAGCTGAGGAGGAGGGCATAGCGAAAGAATGAGAAGAAAAGCGTAGTGCCGCGAAAGACTGCTTTGCAGTGACGGTGGCTACGAGATGGCTCCAGAGTAGCGCGCGCTATTGGCATGGAAACAAAGCGCTGAATGAGCGGAGGCCTGTCTGCAGCGGCTGCTGTGTATGGCATCCACGCGTCGCCCATGCGTCGCCTCTCGCGATGTTCCGGTTAGCGAGGCGGTCGCGCCACGTTTCGCTGCATTTGCAACGTGGCGCACCAGGCATATTGACCGCGCCAGCCGATATATCGCGAAATGAAAACACGTATGCAGGTGTGCTCAAATTTCGCATTACGGAGTATCGTAATCGTTCGTTATCTTATTTTAAGATCTATCATCATGCTGTATTATGAAACAAGCTTCTTTCAGCACCACATTACATACAATCTAGGCTTGATCACCTACACAATGTTGGTAATCCGTCCTGTAGATCTTACTCATTATTACACTCATTCGTCTCACGGACGCCTGATAAATGGAATCGCTTCCCCGTAACTGTTGCCTCCATAACTGATAACTATTTTAAAGAAACATTACGCGACATTTCATTTAGAGCATTCTTGTTTTCCCGTTGTTCATATCTAATGTTTGAATGATGTTCCTACTATGAATTGTGCACACTGATTCTTTGTCTCTTATGTACCTTAGATTAGGTAATCTATGTATGTTGAAATACGTTGCCTGAATAATTAGAAATAATATTTATGTACTGTGGTTTGTGACTAGTTAAATTGTATCATACTAGTATAGTCTTGTTTTTTGCTGCTGCTATAGTGCATATTTATGTTCAACTAACTCCGTACTCCCTTCTGTGATGCCATTAGGACTGATGGAATAATAAATAAATAAATAAATAAATAAATAAATAAATAAATAAATAAATAAATAAATAAGAGTTTACTGGGAAAATAACTTTTACACAAATGTTAAAGAGAGCATACTACAAGGTTCCCTGTCAGCTAAATCTTTACTCAGAAATTGGCATGGATTGGCATCGCAAGCCCTATGACGGCTTCTATTGAGAGGTGGGGCTGTAATTCACTTTGCGGAGTAACAGTGGCTTGTACGCGGAAACGCACTCCTTATTATCGTGATACATTTCGCTAGTCTTTGAGTGGCGGTGCAGAATCGGCGCAGGGAAAAAAAATCGTAGTTCACGGTAAGCTATTGATTGTTTACGGAACTACAGCATCCACCCAAGACTAAGGCCTTAGCCAAACAAGTAAATAAGCGCAATAAAAGGCACAGACAGGTAAAAGGGAGACAAAGACAAGTGCTACTCACAACTGTTGAATGACAGGGAAGGACTGCAGATATATATATATATCCTCGAGCCAAGTATGCACATACAGAGCAATATTGTTACGGTGGAAACAGAGGACGAGGCCATCGACGGTGAAGACGACAAGGTGGCAAGAGCCTCTCGGGATTTGTGCCATCTGTATACATACGCTTTGTAAATACAACCTGTAAATAGTTTTATACTCGGGACATTTTGGTGGGCGTGCGGGGTACGCGCCTTGACCACTGCGCTCCGCAGCGGGCGTCTCAGACAGCCTGGACCCAGCCTTCCAGTGGAAGGCACCGCATCTGCAGCTGCAATGCTGACTACGCATACCCAGTACGTTGCTCTACCTCAGCCGCAAGACCCCGGCAAGTTCACCGGCCTCGATCATGTTAACGTGGCAGAACGGTTGAAGATGTATGAGCGCGTCAGCAAGGTGAGCAGGTGGGATCCAACAATAATGCTGACCAATCTCGTGTTCTACCTCAACGGAACACCGCTAACGAGGTTTTACTCACACGAGGAAGAGCTGACCAGCTGCGACTTGTTCAAAGAAAAGCTATCCGAAGTTTTTGGCAATCCGACCGGTCGACAACTAGCCGCCAACTCGCCACGGGTGCCCAAATTGCTACCGAGTCGCGTGTCTCCTACATTCAGGACATCCTAGCCCTCTGTCATAAAATCGACTCGTCCATGCCAGAGGCAGAGAAGGTTGGACACATTAGCAAAGGCATCGCGGACGACGCATTCAACCTGCTGGTCTTTAGAAACTTATCGACTGTCGACGCCATCATGAAGGAATGCCGCAGTTTCGGGCAGGTGAAAAGTCGCCGTTTATACAATCAGTACACGGCCTCCAAATACTGCAGCGACCTCTTCCTTTACCGAACCCACCGACCAATCTAGCTGGCCACCTCCAAGCGAAAAAATAAACCGAATTGCACGCCGCGAACCCGAAATAGCGTTTTCTGCCTCGCCTCAACAGACGTCTTGAAACAACACTGCTGAGGCGATATCGCTGCTCCAGTCCGTGGTTCGCCAGGAAATCGCTAATATGAGTCTTTCCAGTGCCTGCTCCTTGAGTCGCCCTGACACCCACCCTGCACCTATGACTCGGTCCTATCGCAGTCCACTTCACAGTGTCCGTTATCTCTACACTGCCAGGAATCCATCGGACTGGCGTACACGTGACCACAGGCCGATATATTTCTGCTGCGGTCGAATCGGTCACGTCTCCCATCATTGCCGGAGCCATTGGCCATCGCATCCTCGAAACACCTTCCGGAATTCAAGTTCGCCCCGAAGTTCCTCTCCCAGTAGCTTCTGCGACGCTTCCGACGCCACTACCTCGACTCACCACTATGCTCGCTCGCCCTTACCTCAACGTCACTAGCCACGTCCACTCCAGCTTCACCGCTCGCCCTCGCCGACTTACCCAGGACTGTCCCAGCAGGAAAACTAGGCAATGCGGCACGTCGAGGTGGTGCTGAATTGCCGGAATCGCCGCAAGATCCTCCTTGACGCTGTTAACAAGACATAACCTTCTTGACGTCCATGTTGATGGCACACCCGTCACAGCACTTAGAGATACAGGAGCACACATATCGATTATGACCAGTCGCCTACGCCGTTATTTAAAGAAAATTGTTACGCCTGCCGTTAATCGGTTCGTACGAATCGCCGACGGAAGCACGGTGACCGTGGTCGGAATGTGTACTGCACGTGTGAGCATTTCTGGCCGCCATAATGTCGTCCTTTTCACTGTGCTTGACCAATGCCCCCATGGCCTCATACTAAGTCTAGACTTCCTCTCTGCCCATTCAGCGCTCATCTACTGTTCCCCAAGTACTTTGCGTCATGACCTGCCTCTAGTGGACGTTCATCCGACATCACACGAAATTCGCCTAAGACCGAGTGATTTTGTTCACGTTCCACCACATGTGTTGACATACATCGACATGTCGCTTGCTACGCCAGTGCCCGATGGCGATTACATCTCCGCTCCCGTATCTGCAGTCGTCCTCACGCGCAACGTTACTGTCCCGCATGCAATCCTGAGGATCACTGACAATCGCACGTATCTCCCTGTGGTAAATTTCGGGCTCGGTAGGCCAATTCCGCCTAAAGATATCACCCTGGCTACAATCACTGCTTTAGAAGTAGTTGCGTTGAGACTTTTGCCGTCGACGCTTCCTCTGAGCCTTTCAAGTGTCATAAATGTACTGACAACGACATCAGGAAAATGATTGCCCAGAATCTCACTCCTACGGAGACTGAACAGCTCTGCAGTGTATTGCTTCCCTACAAGGATATATTCGACTTGAACTACCGACCTTTAGGCCAGACGTCCCTTGTCAAACATCGAATTCATACAGGCGATAATCCACCCATCCATCGGCGACCCTACCGAGTCTCAGCTTCGGAGCGTCACGTCATTCAAACGGAAGTAGACAAGATGCTAACGAAAGACATCATTGAGCCATCGTCAAGTCCCTGGGCATCCCCTGTCGTGCTGGTCAAAAAGAAGGACGGCTCATGGAGATTCTGCGTCGATTACCGCCACCTCAACCGCATCACGAAGAAGGACGTCTACCCACTACCTCGTATTGCTGACGCCCTTGATTACCTATAAGGGGGAACCATATTTTTCGTATATAGACCTGCGGTCCAGATATTGGAAAATCGCTGTCGATGATCTCGATCGTGAAAAGACCGCCTTTATAAGACCTGATGGTCTTTACCACTTCAAAGCTATGCCTTTTGGGCTATGCAACGCTACGGCTACCTTTGAGCGTATGATGGACTCATTACTCCAAGGCTGCAAGTGGTCGACTTGTCTGTGCTACCTAGATGATGTTCTTGTGTTTTCGCCCTCATTCAGCACACACATTGAGCGCCTTGCAGCTGTACTGGCCGTTTTTCGCAAGGCCGGTCTACAGCTCAACTCCAAGAAATGTAACTTCGGCCACCGTGAGATTACTGTTCTTGGGCATGTCGTAAATGCGACTGGCATCATACCGGACCCAGAGAAAATTCGCGCCGTGATAGAGTTCCCTGTTCCACGGTCCGCAAAAGATGTCCGAAGTTTCGTGGGCCTTTTCTCTTACTTCCGCAGCTTTGTTAAAAATTTTGCCACCATAGCACGCCCTTTCACAGATCTGCTGAAGAAAAGTGTGCCGTTTTCATGGGGACCCTCTCAGGGCACCGCTTTTTCTCGTCTTACCACCATGCTCACCACCCCACCGATTTTAGGACACTTCGCTACTTCAGCCCCTTCAGAGGTGCGTACCGATGCCAGTGGTCATGGAATCGGTGCCGTCTTGGCAAAAGTTCAACACGGCTATGAACGTGTCATCGCGTACGCTAGCCGTCTTTTGTCCCCTGCGGAGCGGAACTGCTCTATTACCGAGCGTGAATGCTTGGCCGTTCTGTGGGCAGTGGCGAAATTGTGCCCCTGTTTATACAGCAGTACCTTTCCTATTGTAAAGTACTACCCTGCCCTCTGTTGGTTTTCGTCCTTAGAAGATCCCACAGGGAGACTTGGACGATGGGCTCTGCGGCTGCAGGAGTATTCCTATTCGGTGGTATATAGGTCTGGTGGCCTACACAAGGACGCCGACTGCTTGTCCCGCTACCCTGTACACACGCCGGCCAACACCGACATGGACCCTTCTGCAAGTGTTTTTTTCGTTTCCAAGCTTTTGGACATTGCCAACCAGCAACGCCATGACGCTACTTTGAGGACCCTCATTGGCCGAATGGAATCTATTCCTACTGAACAATCATTACGGTGCTTCGTCCTCAACGACGGGATATTGTACCGACGCAGTTTTCATCCTGACGGTGCTTCCCTTCTCCTTGTCGTTCCTCAACACCTCCGCTCCACCGTGCTTCAGGAACTTCATGACGCCCCAATGGCCGGACACCTTTGGTTTGCTCGCACTTACGACCGCGTGCGCGCCGCTTCTACTGGCCCGGCCTCGCTCGCTCCGTACGGCGCTATGTCTCTGCCTGCTAGGCCTGTCAACATCGCAAAAAGCCAGCAACGCTTCCTGCCGGGTACTTACAGCCGATCGACATTCCATCTGAGCCGTTCTTTCGCGTGGGTTTGGATCTCCTTGGCCCTTTCCCCGAGTCCAGCTCTGGCAACAGTGGATCGCTGTCGCTACTGATTACGCGACGCGATATGCCATCACTCGAGCACTTCCCACGAGCTGCGCAACTGACGTCGCAGATTTCCTCCTCCGCGATATCATTTTAGTAGTGCCCCACGACAGCTCCTTACTGACCGCGGCCGCACTTCCCTCTCCAATGTCGTCGCCGATATACTACGCTCATGTTCTACCAAGCACAAATTGGCCACCTCCTATCATCCCTAGGCCAACGGCCTTACTGAGCAACTTAATCGGACCATTACAGACGTGCTCTCGAAATACGTTTCACCCGACCACAAGGACTGCGATGTAGCTCTCCCTTATGTGACGTTCGCCTATAATTCATCACGCCACGATACAGCTGGGTATTCCCCTTTTACTTACTCCTCGGTCGTGACCCTGTGTTACCAGTGGACACTTCGCTTCCCTCGATAGAGGATTCGAGGAACGAGGATGCCCGCGACGCCATCGCCCACGCTGACCATGTGCACCAGCTTGCCCATACTCGTCTGTTGGCATCGCACGAATCTCAACGGCCCGCTTACAATCGCCGCCATCGCGACACATATTTTTCACCAGGCTCTCTCGTGCTAATTTGGTCACCTTGCCGCCGAGTGGGGCTCTTCGAGAGAGAGAGAGATACTTTATTGCTCAGTTAATCGGAGTTATGGCGGGTCTGGGTGAAGCCCTCAGTCCAGGGCTCCACTGGCTCTTGCGGCTCGCTGAGCTTGGTCCAGGAGGGCCAATTGGCTGCCCTGATCCACGCTTGCGAGTAGTGCCTCCCACTGCCGTACGAAGTCTGTGACGCTTAGAAAAGGTGAATTGACATTGGTTGGCCGCGCCCTACATTCCCACGTTATGTGGGCCAGCGTGGGTTTTGCGCCGCACCACGGGCAGGTGTCGGCGTAATGTGTCGGGTGCTTCTTGTGTAAGAGGTTTAGGTGTGGGTATGAATTTGTTTGTATGCGACGCCAGTCTTGGGCTTGTCTTCTATTTTGTTTGCAGTGCGGAGGGCCGTAGGTCCATCTCTCCCTCCTCTGATTCTCTAATATGTCGTGCACTGCGGACAGTGTTTCCTCTAGGGTTCTGGCCGCTGCTCGGTCGTTGCTTCCTCGAGCTATGCGGTCTGCCCTTTCGTTCCCGTCGAGTCCGTTGTGTGCGGGGCACAATGTAATGCCGTGGTCCAGGTCCAGACGTGAGCCGAGTATTCTTCGGGCGCTGCGCGGTAGCATTCCCCGCATGAAGGGTCGACACGTTGCATGCGAGTCTGTAAGCACATGAGCCGACTGACCCTTGAAGTCGGCGTCTCGTATCGCCAGCGCTATTGCCGCTGCCTCTGCTGTGCGTACCGAGGTAGTCTTAACCGTAGCGGTTATCGTGGTGACTCTGTTAGTATCGGCGATCGGGTAGAAGTCCCTGCGACTGGTTGCACTAGCGTCCGTGTAGTAGACGGCCGGATCCTTGCCGAATCGCTTCTGCAGAGTCCTCGTCCTGGCCTATCTGCGGCCTGCGTGGTACCTGGCACTCATGTTTCTTGGTATAGGTGAGACATGGACGTGCTCCATCAAATCTCGTGACAACAAGTCTGTTTCGTCTCCGCAGAACAGGGGTCGAGCGTTGCATCCCAGTCTTTGGAGAATAGAGCGGCCCTGGGGCGTAGAGCTCAACCTTTCTCTTTGCCATATCAGAACTGCAGCGGCATGTTCTTCATATTTGTTGTAAATACCCAACCGCTCCAGGCGCTCCGTGCTGACTGTGTTCGGGAGTCCCAGAGCAGATTTGTATGTCGTTCTGATAAGGGTGTCCACCTTCTTCATTTCAGTTTCGTTAAGTTTTTGGAACGGCAGGCTGTAAGTAACGCGGCTAATCGCAAATGCTTGCACCAGCCTAATAGTTTCTTCTTCCACGAGTCCGTTGCGGCTGCGTCCAACTCGCCATATCATACGTGCCACACTCTTAACGGTTGGTTTTAAGCTCCGAATTGTGGCATCGACGTTGCCATTCTCTTGGATAAGTAAGCCAAGCACTCTCATTTGGGCGGCTTCACGAATGGCCTTGCCGTCGAGAAGTAAGTATATCCTAGGTGTGGCAGTTTTCTTATGACGCTTGCTGCGTACGCACATGAACTCTGATTTTTTGGGTGCGCACGTCATACGCGCGTGCTTGGTGAAGTTTACTACCTTGTATATGGCCTGCTGTAATAGGTCTTGTTTTTCTCCGTAGGAACCCCGGTGTGCCCACAACGTTATGTCATCGGCGTAGATCGTACATCCGAGGTTCCGTGCTTGCTCGAGTTCTAGGGCCAGTCGCCTCATCCCGACATTGAAAAGAAGCGGTGACAAGATTAAGCCCTGTGAAGTTCCACGGTTGGGCATCGCAAAGACGTCAGAGCGCGTACTGCCCAACCCAATCGTTGCCTTCCTGTCGCGAAGGAAGGTAAGGACGTACCGAAACACCCTTCTTCCGCAACCTATGTCTTCCAGACCTTCGAGGATTGCTTCGTGAGAGATCGTGTCAAATGCTTTTTTGACATCGAGCGCCACAACTATGCTGGCTTCTTTGTTTCGTGGCGGGTCCAAAACATCGTCGCGAAGCATAAGAAAGGCGTCCTGTGCCGAGACGCGTGGCCTGAAGCCGAGTATAGAGTCGGTGAAAAGTTCATTCCGCTCAATGATGTTACTCAGTCGTGTTTGGATCACCTTCTCAAAAAGCTTCCCTGCACACGACGTGAGCGATATTGGTCTCAAATTTTGCAGATCTCTGGGTTTAGTCGCTTTCGGTATGAGCATGATAGTATCATCTTTCCATTCTTCTGGTAGTGCCCCGTCGTTGTCGGACCATACGTTATCGTTGAAATAGGTCGCAAGCTGCCGCAGTGATTCCTGACTCTGGTTGCGCAGCATCGCACTTGTAATGTGGTTCGGACCAGGTGCGGTGTTATTCCGGAAAGATTGTGCGGCTGCATAGGGCTCTGCCGTTGTTATGGGTGCGTCCAGCTCCGCGTTGTCTGGTCCCACATAGTTGTATTGCACTGATGTTGTGTCCGGTACTCCTATGTAGACGCTCTTAAGGTCCTCAATGAGGGCATCGGCCGTGCCATCGTATTCATTTTCAATTAATTCCAGTGTTCTGTTTGTGGTGGTCTGTGTTTCTGTCGGATCTATCATACTGCGCAGAATAGCCCATGTTCGCTTTGTGCTAAGCGTTCCTTTGAGTGCATCACAAAACTTAAGGAAATTGGTGTCTTGCAGCTGCTGCGCGTACTCACTGGCTTCCTGCGCAAGCCTGGCTATCCTGACCCTGAGTTTTCTGTTGTGTCTTTGTCTCTTCCAACGTTTGTTCAGACTTCTCCGCACTTCCCTCAGGTGTAGTAGATGCCTGTCTACTGCCGGTGTTTCGACTGTTGTCGATATTTCCCGTGTAGTGCTTCTGCGTATTCTCCTGATGAATTCCGTCCATCCTGTAGCACCATCGCACGGTGCGGCCTCCCTTTGCTTCTGTCTATATGCTGTCCAATCGGTTATGGTGGCATTTCCTAATCTATGGCGAACCCGCGTCGTGTTAACTGAGACACTAATAATGCAGTGATCACTGCGAAGGTCTTCGCCAAGGTTGGTCCAGGTAACACATCTGTCATTGTTGCTGAAAGGTAGGTCCGGCATGGTATCTTTGACTACACTATTTCCCGTTCTGGTTGGTTCACCCGGTCGCGTCAGCAGGACCAGCTCAGGCTCCGCCGCGAGGTCGGCTAGCCTTTGGCCCTTAGGAGTGGCTCGATCATAGCACCAATCAGAGTGCGGAGCGTTAAGGTCCCCTTGGATAATTGCCCGGTCGTTGCTTTTCGCTTTGCGCAATGCGGCCGTCACTAGCACGTCGAACTTTGCCTTCCTACCCCTAGGTATGCTGTAGACGTTTGCAATAACTGCTTTTGGTTTGCAGCGTCTACATGGCCAGACCGTGAGAACCTGATGTTGGACACCGCAGTTAGGGACGTAGTCCACGCTCACCACTATGTCCGCCCATGTCAGTGCTGCTATCTGAGGATGGTCAGGGTGCGTGTGCATCTTGTATCCTCTGAGGTTCGGTATCTTCTTGCCTGGTTCTTGTATGCATATTATATCCGGGGATACAGGCGTCGCATCTATAAAACTCAAAAGTGCTGCGTGTTTAGTTCTAAGAGTCCTGCAGTTCGATTGCCAGACCTCGAGGTTTTCGGCTACTCTCGTGTGGAGATTAGCCATCTATTGTACTTTCGCTGTCGGTCAGCTCTCTCTCTTTAGGCCTGCGTGCAGAAGTTCCTGGGCTGGCACATATCGTTTGTTCGGTCCTTCTTTCGTGGCATGAGAAGTAGAGTCCTCTATCTGTCGTTTGAGCCTGTACAGCTCTGCGAAAAGAAGTTGGACTTGTCGGGCTATGGTATCCAGTTTATTGCCTTTTCCTGTCACCTGTGTGTTCGCGTTCTTGGTTTCTCCTGGCTTGGCTTTGTTCGTGTGGGGCTCATTCCTTTGTTTCAAATCAGCTAGCTCCCTTCGAATTTCTGCAAGACTGTCCTTTAAAATTCTGTTCTCCTCTAAGATTTTCGGATAGGCTGGACTCTGAGTTACTGGATCGGCAGTGGGAGACACTATTAGCGCCCAGCTTACCTGTTGTGTGGCGATGGCCGCCGTCTGAAGTTTAGCCTGCGAAGCCCTCTCCTGTTTGGGGGCTAGAGGCTTGACATTGCGTGCTCAGGACGTTGACCTAGATCTCTGACGACTCCGCCGCCTGGTACGCGATCTCGATCTGGATCTCGATGTTCCTGCTTGCCTGAGTTTGGAGGGGGTCCCCTCTTGCCGTTGAGGGAGCTACGGAAAGTCACTGAGCTCCAATTCTTCGTCTTCTGTTGCAAACCATCGGGGTCGGTGTTGTTGGGCAGCTTTGTGCTCTCCGCTTCTCGGTCGGCCTTGTGGTCGTGTTTGCGTCAGGCGTTTCTTGCAGCTTCGGTCGCCCGTGAGGTGCTGCCCCCCGCACGCGGCACATTGCGGTGAGCACTCGTGTCCGTCTTCGGGCTCGAGCGCCCCACAGATTCCACACACTTTTGTGTCCGGTTGCGGGCAAACGTCCGTGCGGTGGCCGACGCTGTGACAAATCTTGCAAACCTGCACCGAGTTGCGGTATGGATGACACGCCATTTCTCCACCGCAATAGTAGACGAACCGCGGTAGGACCGTGCCGAGGAATGTGATGACTGCGCTCTTCGAGCCCCCTAGCTTTCTTGGCTGGATTAGCTCGATGCCCTGGGTACGGACTCGAAGGTTTGCCTTGATCGTCTCTCCGGGCGTGTGCGGCTGGAGTCCATGAATGACACCTCTGACGGCGCCTACTCCTGTGGCAGCGTACGCATTGAACGCGTGCGTGTTGCCATTGACTCTGAGAGCTGTCATCTTGCGTAGGAGATTAGCTGTCTCTTCCTCAGACGTTGAGACTATCGCTATGTTTGAGCCCTGTTTTATGCGCAGTATAATATGCTCACGCTTTGCTTTGTTGTGGCAGGCCGTGATCACTGCTTCTGCGAGCATCGGACTGGTTAGAGTTTTCAACGGGAGTCCTTGGTGCGGGCGGAGAATGATCTTGAAGTCATCCCGCGGCAGTGGCGGTAACTTGTTCCGTCTCACCCTGCGTCGGCGGATGGGGGGTGAGTTCTGTTCCTTCTGCGAAGGCTCGTTCCGTTTCGCCTGTTCGCCTGCAGGCGTTCCTTCGCTTGCTGCCGTTTCTGGCGGAGCGTTAGCACCGTCTGCCATCCCTCTTCGTCGGGTTCTCTTGTAAACCGCCGCAGGTCCTCAGCGTCCGTGAGGAGCGTTTTATCAGTTTCATCTTTACGAGGAGTTAAGGCTTCGGAAAAATCCATGCGGTCTTCCTCCGCACCGGGTTTCGGTTGGGACGGCGCGCCATTTGAGGCGCCCGCCGCAACAGAAGCGATTTCTTGAGACGCCATATGCGTCGGTGTCTTGTGCCAGACGCTGCACCGACGCGACGCGGCGGCCACCGCCGCGCCTTAGCTCTGATGCATGCTAGCTCCGACACCGCGTACCTGGTAGCTTCTTGAAATCGTGGAGCCGCCGGAAAAGGGCCTAGGTCCAAGAAGAAGGTGTCCCTGGATTCCGTAGACGTTCACGGTTCTCATGATACACAATTTAGTTCGGTTACTGGAACTGTAACCAACGAAAAACATGCATATTGCGGAGCTCGAAGCGGGTGCTGCTTCACACCTCGACGCCGCCTATCGGTCCTCGAAAAAAAAAACGAAATTGTGTCAAATTTATTGATGGGTTTAGTACCAGAGACCAAGGAGACACACCAAAACAAAGCAGAGAATTGAAAAAAAAATTACGCATCATGATTTAACGTTACGTTCTGTGGATTCGGCTGTCAGAGTTTCTTCGTTTTTTCTTGTGATTGTGATCTGTGAAACAAGAGTAATGAACCATCCAGATAATGTTGCTTTCCTCTTTTAGAGAAGCCTGGACTGTGTTGTTCACTGGTCTATGCAGCGGCACAAATACAAGCTAAAAAGAATTGAAGGGTTGTCACACTTACAGCCGCACGACAGGACTGTAGCGAAGAGCTTAATAAAGTTTGTCTCGAATCTGGACCAAAGATGTGGCGCCACCGTATAGCGATCGCTAGTGAAACGACTACACGTAGTTTATAGTCATTAGGGCTAATATCCTACAGCGTACATATACCAGGTTTTCGTGCGAAGACGTTAAACAATATTAAAAAAATCAGCTGTGGCTCATAGAGCGATTACAATCCGTGAGCTTTTCTACTCGAAGCGGTGAACATTACTCGCCCTAGAAATCGAAATGCCTAATCGAGTAAATAACTAAATATCACTAATCATATTTATATCTATATTGGCGGTATATTTGCAAATTGCGAATTGCATCGAGTGAGCTTGAAAGGCATATGCGCTTAGAGCAAATACCAAGGATGGCGCCGTTGTCCAGATATGTGCAGTCGAACTTAAGGTGAAAAATGCACTCTTGCCACACTTATTTTTTCACGAAACCGTCATATCATGCATAGAAACACAAAAGTGATTGGGCGTCCATAACTTTGGTCGCCATGGTATATTATGGAACTGCTGCGATTCTGCACCATCGTTCCTTGTTAAGTTGGTACTGCTTGCAAAATCACCAGGTGCAATTAGTAAAAAGCAATATGTGCTGTAAAGTAATTATTTACAAGTTCCTTTAGTGATTTCTTTTTTTCTTATCTCTTGATTTAGTACATACTGCGTACCCTTCGGTCCAATTAGAGGGGAAATAGAATGCGTAAAAAATAGCGAACAAATCAAGAACAAGGAGGTATAACATATATTTTTGTCAGTGTTTGTAAACCATGTTTCCAGTCCGATAATTTTTGGAAAAAAAGAACTAAATTTAGACGTATTACTTCGAGCATAATAGGGAGTTGCGAGTCAGGATGATACTGTCTTGTGTGCCGTGTTAGTGCATGCCTTAAGTAAATGAGTGATTTAATTTCAGGCTTCTTGTTGAGAAAGAAGGAAAGGAATTTTTTGGAGTAGGTACAGAACTTTTTAACATAATTTCAGAGAGAGAGTCCATCCTTGCGAGTTTATGAAAATGAACCTAACTGCCTTTATATTTATTCAAGATGTGTGATATTTGACTTAGTATAAGGATGCAATTATATACATGCATACTTTACCTTTGGTGTAATAAATGAAAAATAACATAGTAATTTTACACTAAAAGGGACATTTCTTAGTTTGTGTTACAGAAAACTTCGGAAAGCAGAACAAGTATAATTAATGTGCATGTTCCACGAGAAGGTGGAAGCCCAAGTAACTTGCATGTATTTGTAGTTGTTAGTCTGCAACTACAACGTTAATTAGTCCAATATGCATGCAGTTTTCTCGTGCAGATAATGCCCGCCTGTTTGTGAAATCCTGCTCAAAGACTAGAAATGTGCTATCTCCCGCAGGTGATCTTTAAAAATAGGCTGAAGCCATTCGCTGCAAACCCGGTATAGTCAGGCGCTAATCCTGTAGCTCATACTGTCCCTTGTGACGTACATAAGGAATAAGGCAGGTAGACGTAAAACAGAAAGTCATGATAAAATATAGCTATACACAAGGATAAAAAGTTGGCGGTACATAAACCGACCAATAACTACCTTTAGCGCTCAGTATGGCCCGTGGAATTATCATCTTGAACCACTAAAAGTGTGCCGGGCACTTTTTCCCTGAAAATATTACATCAAGGTGGGAGAAAGTTGTTCAGAAAAACAAAGAAAATACGACTACCAAGAGTGCGTACAAGGAACACACGGGTGAGACTAATTGGGCCACTGAGGTGCGAATCTCTCTGCAATTTGTTGGGAGGAGCCTCACGTACGTGCTCGCGCGAGCGAACGTGATTGGCGCGCAGCGAAGCACGTGCGTGAGGCTCCTCGAAAGGGCTTGCACATAAAAAAACCCGACAATAACAGAAAAAGTAAAAATGTTCAAAAACTGCGCATCGGCAGCCATATAACGCAGTGTGTTTGTTTCTAAGGGTTAAAACTTGTTTTATTCAAGACTAAGCCGATATTAAAGAAAAGTTGCGCATAATTGCGATCAAAAAATACCGAGCTGCGCTGTGTATGGTACGGATGGCAAAGGAGCAAGTCCAACTGAACGGCATCGAGGTATTTACGAGTGTGAACGAAAGCACACCATTCATGGCTATGTATGGAACGGATGTCATCGAAGCACGACCGCATGCACTGTCAGTAGAGCCTCAGCCTTAGGGCAAGCGCGCTCATGCTACGTTACAGAAGCTCCATCGATGCCCTGGGATCCCTACGTAAATGTCTCCTTTTATCCCAACAGTCACTGAGAAACTAGAAAAGGTGATCAAACAGTATTTACGCAAAACGTTCGCAGCGTATGCCTTTGTATAAATATCTTCGTTTTTCCCATTCAATATTCAGAGTCTTGTCTTTTTTATTTGCAAAGTATATTTCGGAATCCACCACGGAGTTTTATCGCACACTAAGATGTGACATCGTAACCATTTTACCGTTAAACACATTATAGTAAACCTGGGCGAAAGAAAAGCGACAACCACAAAGGCGCCGTCAAGTTGCTACTTTCGGTGTTTTGTCAAGCTAAACAAGACGAAAACAATATGTGAAAACTATAGCATTTACACAAGCACGCCCATTATGTGCAATGTGCCTATACACAAACCAACGGGAGGGTTCCGCGGCACTATGAGAAAGCAGGTGGGGTTTCCAAAGACTAGAACGCGTGCAAACTCCTGATCTGCACCATTACATTACGCTCGAGGAAACTAG
Organism: Dermacentor variabilis; assembly: GCF_050947875.1. Classification (NCBI taxonomy): domain Eukaryota; kingdom Metazoa; phylum Arthropoda; class Arachnida; order Ixodida; family Ixodidae; genus Dermacentor; species Dermacentor variabilis. The sequence goes on from NC_134571.1 coordinate 194,020,249, forward strand.
GCTAATTGTTTATTGTCATAGCGTTAAGGGCCCCGTGGTCGCAGAAAATCAGGCCTCGGCGTTTGACGCTCGGCGGCCCGCATCCAGTGTCGACGGCTGTTTCTGGAATAATCATTCCGAATCTCTCATAGCCAACCACGCAAACCCAACAACGCAGGCCCTCCGTGTAGTAGAGCAAACAAGTTTATAACCTAATTGAATTCTCAAGGTAAAATGCTCCAGAAAAATCGTAAAGTACCACTTACACTCAATGTACAGACATGATGGCGTCGGATTCTTTTTTTTTTGAATATTAGACAAAACAAATGTGTTACGCGCCAACTCAAACACTAACCCCTTTTCACTTGGCAGCGTTTTCCAGCTGCCGTTTGAGGTTTGTCTTGTACTCGCGGACAACTCTCTGTGGCAATGAAGGGAAAGCTATGAGCGCGCGGCTGCTGCACATGCGTATTCGCACTAAGTAATCCGACAGTGTTTGACAGTGTTTTAGTTTGCTGGGAGGAGATGCTAAATCGACGGAGCTTCCACGTGCGACGGTTTCACGTTTTCCCAGACGCGGAAGGAAAAAGCCGCAATATAAGTAAACCTTCACGCACACTGGTGTGTTCCGTATTATTTAGCTGTTGCTAATAAGGTCTCTATGTTTTCTCTTCCTTAGCCTAAACGTACGTGTATTACAACGTGGGACTCTACTCGGAAGCCCACTCACTCGCGCACGCTTTCCCTCCGTAGCTTTCCGTTCATAGGAACAGAAAGTTGCCCGCAAGTATACTAGGACCGGCGCGGCCCCTTCGGTTCCTCGCACACCATCAAAAAATTATAAAAAAACACCCACACTACACTCGCCTTAGCGTATAGCACGCCGCCAGCGTTTCCTGGTAAACATTGCGTATACATAAGCTGAGGTTAACAGGAAGCGTAAGAAGCATTCAGCGATGTTTTATGCTTCCCGTACCACTCTTAAAGGTGAAGCTTGAGTGTCCACCTAATTTTCATAAATGTTAAGGCGGCCGTTTCTACTACGCGGCGGTAACTGCGCCTTCATTCCATGCCGACCAATAACTACTCTTTATTTTTAATGCTTTATTCAAACATACTTTCCCGATTTCTGCGTCGCTACACATCACACCGCAGCGCATCTAACACAAGAGCGAGAGAGAGAGCCTTTTTCACAATAAAATATTGAGTATATTTATTCACGCTGTTTACTAATCAGGACGAAATAAGCGAAAATATGCGTTCCGAATTTGGATAACACTTACGTATTTACGAAAGAAGCCATCTGATCACGCTCGGCTGGACCCGACCACCGTAAGAATGACACTTTCGGCACGCTGCTTATTAGAGTAACAGACTTCACGTCTCGCTAATTTCAGATAATTCTGAACAGTCAGCTAGTCTCGAACAACACAAAACTTAAGCTAAGACTTCTCGTGCGCTTGCCAGCGTGTGCTCTCTCGTGGGTGCTCCTTCCTATAAGCCTTGGCAGAAACCGCTTCGTATTGCTAGCGCCTGAGGCCGAAACAATGAAACGTTCTCTTCGTTCGAGCGCTTCCTAACCTTACGTGAGGCCTCCTCACAGCGAAGGACCGATGGAGGAAGCAAGCGTACTCTGAAAGCTCCCTTCACCCGTCCTCACGTAAGGAGCGGGTGCCGCATGCCTCTGTTCGAGATTATCTCTTAAAACCTTTACGCGAACACCATTATTCTCTAAAGAATGTTGTATCGTCGCGCAATCGTTAAATTGAAGAGCTGATATAGAGAAGCGTGGACGCTTTCTTCTAGTTTTGATTACTAAACTGAAAAAAAGTTGCGCATTACAGTGCTAAACTTGATGTGCTCCATCAACGCTGGCACGCCGGCGTCGTGCAACGCCTAGCAACGCCTAGCAACGCTTTCATGCCGCACGCGTGAATGAAACGAACATGCCTGGCAAGACCCGTATCGTGCTCGCGCTTCTCCGCAGGTGGGCGACAGCGCGCATGCGCAAGCAAACGTCACGTGGTTAGGCAGTGAGGTGAAGCGCTCGCTCAGGGCCAGGAGCGGCGTAAGGAGGCATGAAGGTAGCTTTGGAGCTACCTTAAGCTGAGGAAGCACCAAGGTAGCCTTCACCGAGGGCCCCTCAGTAAGGAAGCTTCCAGAGTGACATAAGGTAGCCTCACCGCAATGAAGGCTTCCTTACTGAGGTAAGGAAGATTTCATTGTTTGGCCCTGAAACTGCGCACTTTAGGCGTCACTAATATCTGTCGGTCAAGTTGGTGCATGTCAAAGCCTGTTCGAACCATGCAGCACGGCCAGACTAGCGTAGCCAGATTTGAGCTCATCTACTCGAGCTCGCCCTTCAGCCCTGTCGCGCACATAGCAGACGTCGTGCGCTACAGTTAGCCACTACAGCTGCATGTAGCTGCGTCTGCTCTGTAGCGCGGCTACGCGAGTTGGCGCGGGGTGCCGGCACGAACCCTCTCTCTCGATTACAGAGGTCAGGCGTGTGCTCTGATCGGTGTCCGTGGGTGACGTGGATGTATATGAAAGGCGGGCTGGAAACTTGATCGAGCGCCAACATCTGAATGGAACCGGTTTTAAGGTTTCCGAGTTGCACACCTTCCATGTGCGATGCCATCATGTTCCAATCTCCGTTACCTTAGGAGCCCTTTCAAGGCGAGTCCGTAGTGCGGCATCTATGGCTAAGCCGTTGTGCGTGCTGCCAACGTACTCACACAGGCGAGCATAACGACTACACTAGGTTCGACCCTCGGCAGTTGCGCACTGCCCGTAGTGATTAGTTATTAAGAAAATGGGTTGCTCGTGCCAATTTCTGCGATAATACAGGCTCGTGTACCTATCGGGCACACTGAAGCATCGGAAATAAATGAGATACCGTGACCACAACTATGGGTTTAGGGACAGCTTCGGAATTTTGCCCGTCAAAGGTGTCAAAATCAAAAGTAGCGGCATCTGCGTGAACATCAAAAATCAAGCTTAATCTGCGTGCCACGGTCACGTTCACACGATGGGACGTCGTGGGCAGTATCCCCCTCCCGTGTAGCCTTGCAAGGCATTGAAGAAAGAACTGGGGCACCATGCAGAGGATCACAATTGATTTCTGATTGCCCAAAACCGTCTTGTATTGAACCAATTGCAGTGTTTTTTTTTTTTTTGCTCCTAGGTGTATCTGAAATATAATATTAACGTCAACTACATGTCCCGACATCAATATAAACGTTTGTATTACCTGTAGGTAGCTTCGGCACCAGCAAGCTCTTGCAGCACTTCCTGCTTTTTTGGGTGCTAAAATAATCGTAGTTTGACTATGCAAGCATAAATCAACAAAGGTATGGCTACTATGCTTCGTTTTATGTTGGAGAAACCGATGCGCCTGGAGGCCATGGCTGTTTGCGCTAACATATAAACTGAAAAAAAAAAGAAGTCTCTCACTGTGAATGAATTTACCTTTCCGAAGTCGGTCCCGTGACCAAGAACTTTATCCCCAAGTTAATAGCTTTTTTTATTGTGGTATACAGGCGCTAGGTGGCATGCCGGAAGAAAAGGAGCCATACGTCAAAGACCGTGAATGTTGTTAAATAGAGCATGCTATAGTTGCTGCAACTGCACTTAGGCGAGTCGGTTCATCTTGATGCTCAATGCCTCAGCCTTTTTTGGCAAAGTGTAAATGGTTGGCGCTTTCCTTAAACAAACATTTGCAGTCATTCAGTGATAGTTCTGCTGCATGCATTTTTTAAAATGGCCCATCGTGCTCCGTTTTTGTACCTACTGGTTTTCATTCTTGTTCTTTTTCCTAAGTGAAATAGACACTCTGGGGGATCGGTCGTGAATCGGGCGTGAAAAAACTGTTAATAATAATGCTTTCGCCTGGCAGCCGCCGTGCTCTTCCTCTGCCGGCTTCCATGTACGGGGCGGGCGCATGTGTCCAGTGCTTCGTGCTGATCGATTAGACGAAGACGAAACAGAATGAAAAAAGGTAGATTTACGGCTCCTGTCATCTGAACGTTTCTGACGTCTCTCGCTCTTTGACTCGCACAATGTTTTCCTGTACCTAATCTCAGTCCCTGTAGCGTGGTGGGCCCGACGTAATTGTAAGGCGATCGCGATTTCAAAGCAAGGCTACGAACAAGAGTCCGACTACCAGTGCAGAGGGCCACGCCACGTTAAGGATTCAGCTACCGTTATTTGGCTACAAAATCGCTGGCTACAAAATCGCAAGGCTATCGCTGCCTTCTGCTTTTCTCCTCACCCTTTGGCTATAGTCTGCTACTCCGCTTTCCGCCACATGCTTTTACTGTAGCCTCCTCTTCCGCTTTCATCCTCGCGCTCTCTTCGCTATCGCGTTCTTTCATTCCCTGCTGCACTCAAGTGCACTGCTGCATTCACTGCTGCACCCAAAAAGTCATGGCATTTGGTCATGTTTGTGTTAACACCAAGCAATGAATGTGCTCGATTAAGAAAAAGACGCAGCAGGAAATTGCTCGCTGAGTAGACGGATAAACATAAACTTCGACGCAACCTGAAAAATTGTGGTGTTGAAATATCCAAGAATATGGATGAAAAGAAAAGAAAAAGAGATCGCATCGTCGTGACCGCACATCAAAAGTCACGGTAGGCGTAGAAGTCCCTAGTCATATCAAGTTATCTTTAGAACAGCTCTGATAGCATGCCCGCAACAACGGTTCGTAAATGCTCACATGCAGTGACATGCAGCTCATGGCACTGTGCGAAAACGCGCTCCCAGCGTAAGCGAAAACTTAGGCGCCTAAATGGACGCAGACGCGCAGTTGGTCGCGGCGGACCCGTGAGCTCACTGCATTGAGGCTTCATAATGTTATGCTCCCCTTGCTTATACAGGCAAGCAGCTGTAAAATCTTATTTCGCATAGTTCGGTCTCAGCGAGAGCCTACCTTTCACGCAAGAAGCTGGTTCGGGGGATTCCATGGCGACGATGCTTCTTCTGTACGCATTCTACAAAGAGACAGCGACCGCAAACCATTCCGTGCTTTGTCTTTGCCCTATACCAATCTCTTGACAGTAAAATACTTTGCTCGTTTAGAAAATACTTCAGAGGGGCTCCAGAATTGCTCCCATGTGGGGTTTTCGCTGCCAGCCAAATCTAAAAGGAGCGCCTGGCGTTCTTAGTTATACCATGCAAGCGAGGCGCCTCCGATAGATGGCAGATGCGTAAGCCCTTGCACTCAATAGGAGACTGCGCAGTTGAGTTCGTTTCTGTCGGACTTCGTGAAATGCTCATTGTAGCAGTTTCGCTGAATGAAGCAGTCAGGAATCGGGAATAAATAACATGTTCTTGCAGAAATAAAAGGCGTACGAAACCTCTAAAATGATAAAGTTCCGACACATGACATAGAATATGTGTGATATATACTTAGGTAAATGCACTGTAACTAAATCCGAAATGTCCAATTCGTTTCTTTATTTGATTACCAAAGTTTGTGTCAGAACGCAATGAAATGTTTATTGTTACGCAGAGCAACACATACAAGGCACGCCAAAATTCAAACTCGATTAGATTTCGGATAATAGCACAGTTAATATTTGACGTTTTGGCTTTTCTTTTTTCTTTTTAAAGGCGAAAGCTTTTCCTGTGACCTACGCCCACATTTCCTTGTGGGCTATGTGTTTTTCTAACCTCTTTCTTAAGCCGATCCACGATATCGGGCCGTATCAATTAGACTTTTACTTCGTGAATTAGATGAAATTAATTACTTGTAGTAAATTGCGTTTTTTCTTGGTTATTTTGTAATTTAACAATTGTTTTGTTTACTAGGTAACGCTCAAGGTAATTCAGTTGCTTTTCTTCAACCATCAATTACATGTACCAAGTTAAATTTTCTGACACAACAAACTTAATAGCCGACGCAGCTTTGAGTGCTTAAATTTAGCAGGAATTAGTTCACGAAATTTTGCAAATATAGGAGGGTAAAGAAAAGTTCGTTGGTGAAAACACGTGCATAAGTTACCCCATTTCCAGAACGAGCATCCTGCAGCTTTCCATTCCTTTTATCTCTCTGTCTCTCAGATACGATTAGATGACCCGAGTATGGTAGCGTTGCAAATTTGCTAAGCCCTCTTGGAACCCCGACACCAGCTTTCCGCACACAATAAATATCCCAATGTCTTTCTCGGAAGCGTTTCCAAGCGGCCTTTACTGATGGTAAGAGCTGTTACTCCTTATTTATTTACCGCTTAGTGCATTTTGTGACAACATGATGTTGAGAGATGTCTTTGCCTTTGAACGTGTGTCTTTATATACGTCTTATGTACACCAGACGCAGATACGCCTATTTTTCCGATTGTAACGTACAGGGAATTTTATAGGGTTTATTATTATGCAGGTTCATGATAAACTAGGTCACACATTAGGCCCCCTCTTCAGGGAACGTGAACATATGCACCCGTCCGTTACAAGTAGAAGTATCAATGGCTGCTGAGTAACGGGCACTGGAAGCGTAATTTCCTGCATGCCCTGCTTATACTGTTATTTAGGCCATAACATAATGTGGCCAATAAACATTGAGGCAACAATGTATGTGGTTTCAGGCAATTTATGAATTTATTTTTAAAAAAGAAACGGCTCAACTCTAAGCCACGCGCTTTCTAAGATTTGACCGACCTGCATGCGAAGAGAAACGTCTCTAGCGAATTTCACTGACATCTGTTGAACTCGAGAAAGGTAAACGATTTAGTCCAGTATGATGAATGAAGTTAACTATTCAGCAGTGGTGGTATCTATAGGACATAGGAGCTATTCTATACTTAAATTAGTTTTTTTTCTTTTTCGTCGTTAACGCATTGCATCAGCTATTCGAAATTCTCTCAATATTCAGAAGGCACACAGTTCGCTTTTTCTAAAGAAAAACTGCCTGTATGGTAGGATATTCTTTTCTAACAAATGTACTTAAGGAAACGCTCCTGCCTTCCATGGTTAATTATGAATAACTGCCTGTTAAATACTGAAGTATTTATTATCTATACAGATCAGATACCTTCATCAAACAATAAGAGTCCTTGTCTTGACAGTGAAGTTGAAGCGGTAACTAGCCCTACTTACGCGGTGGCCCACACGAAACATTCCATTCAATTAACCTGAGTTGCACCTAAAAGTGCTCTAAGAAGGCTGCATCGAGTAATGCAAGACAAAGTAGAGCGGATCACCTTTTTTCTTAGTCACAGATTACGAGGACGAATAGAGAGAAAGTAGTGCTAGTCTCGCAATTTCTACTAAGCGCACCAGCACTGACACTGACTTTTCGAATTTTTGCAATAGAGGGTTGAGCCCACAAACGAATAGATAAGAAGCAATTGCTGCAGATATGCTATTTCTCTAGATAATTTCAAATTACTGATTGCACGTTTCCGCAAGAAAATATGTTATAATCTCCACTGCTTTGTCTCAGGAAAAATTCGTTCTTTCCGCTTGACACATGTGGAATATTGGCGGACGTAGTTCTGATATAATGGCGCCAAATAACACCAATTTTATATCCCCACTTTATTTAATTGCAGTAGGAACAGTATATGGAATACTTTGCAGATTTCAACTATCGTGTTCTTTGGCGAGCGCGAAAGAATAGACCTGATTACTTTCTGTTAGGGAATTATTTGCTGAAAATGATATGTTTGCGCAAGTTTTCCGTTCGTCCACTAAGTGAAGAAAAAAATACTGCGCTGTGCATTCTAACGCCTTTTCTTCATAAGAAAAACACCAAAAAGGAGGTAGGGTTCGGTTTTAAGAGACAGCCGTAGCACAGGTAGTTGACATCCCGTTCATTAGTGGATAACTTTGCGACACCATTCTATAATTTAATCGTTTGCTTCTGAATGTATGTCAATCAAGAGCTATAAGCTGCCGTATCTAAGCTGCCGTATCTAACCTGCCGTACTCCTAAGTAAATGCGTATAGATGTTGTCGCGTTAAACAAAGGTCACACAGTTTAGAAAAAGTTTTATTGCGATATTTACCAGGCTACTGCCAACTTAGCGACACCATTCTGTAATTTAATCGTTTACTTCTGAATGTACGCCAATCAAGTGCTATAAGCTGCCGTATCTAACCTGCCGTACTCCTAAGTAAATTCGTATACATGTTTTCGCGTTAAACAATTAAACAAAAGTCACAGTGTTTAGAACAAGTTCTATGGCAATGCCAGCCGGGACACTGCCAATGGAGCCACCGCCTATCATAAACTGCACTCTTACTTTGTAAGGAAACCACCGTTGCGGCTCAGGGATCTTTGTAAACCTTTCTCTTCATTGCCCAAAGGATAATGTCCATATGCAGAAGCCGACCGACTATTACTGAGTAAAATATGGGCCGCACACGTTTTCATTTTAACATTTTGTAATTTGCTATTGGAGAATGCTAGCATTAATTTTTTTCACTGCAATATATCTTCTTATCTACTATGCAGCTTGATAGGGCAAAAAAAGCCGCGTTCAGACTACGGGCGCAACGTACGGATTGTACACACGGATTGTAAGCGTAAACACACAAAGCGCAAGTACTTTGTTTACACTAAGGTCGTCTTGAGCTGAAAGTAGGCAAAATTTGTAACCATGACTGGGCGTTAATGTTGGAGTAACCGCTACTTTGACGACAAGCACAGATACGATTATTACGAAGCCGCCAATGCGCGAAGCAGTTTCGGTTAACACCTTCCGGTCACGGGGCTTTCGGCCTCCCCAGATTCCTCTATTAGAAAACCGGCGAGCTGGCGATGCCATCGGACGCTGCTGCGTGGTGGCCTGCGATTTTGCGCATGCGCACGTGTGTCTGTTGCAACGGGTGCTTTGTGAAGTGATGTGCAGTGTGGAAGAGTCTTCGCTCTGCAGCGATGAGCTGCTGATCGAAGAAGTGCGACAAAGGCCGTTACTTTACCATCAGCACCTCAAAACGTATCGTTACAACAGGCTCCAGAACGACACCTGGCTTGATGTAGCGAATAAATTGAAACAATGTGGTAAGTGTTATTTGTTTTCTTTTTTTGGACGTATGCGTCGATACGTGCATCAGTCAAAGGCTGCGTTCGTCTAGCGAAGTGCAATTTCCGCTCCGAGCAACCTTTGAAAATGTTTTCGGCGGTGCACGGCTGGTTCTCGCAGCCCCGCCAATACGTCGGCGTACCGTCAAGTACAGTGCCTTTAATGGCGCCTCCGTTGTCTTTCCGCTGTCAAACTCGGAGCCGGGAAAACCTAAAAAAGGTTCAGGGCTAACTTCTACAGTGAGGAGCAGTTATTACTCGAAATAAAACCGCAGCGTTTGGCGTGCCTGCAAGCAACTTGACAGAATGTTGCACGGCTAATTGCATCATTTAACGTTTCCTTTTCAATGCTAAAGCAGAAAATGCGCATTAAGGGCCACCTATTAGCTTATGTATGATATGATGTCATTAGTAGTTGGTTTACCCGCAGTCATACAGAAGTCCAGGCAACTTCTTTTACGACGGTTCAGCTTGGTGGCCTCGCTTCCAATACAGCTGGTGGTGCAGTGTTTGGTGCAATATGTATTGTGTTTTATATGATATTTTGGCGGCTCAAAGCTGTTTATACTGTTGGAAAAATTCACGTTTGGTAGTTGAATTTACTTCTAGTTGGGCAGTTTGCTGTCGGCGATTTTACTTCCGTGGTATACTGGCATAATTTTTCGATTATGGGTTTACTGTTTCAGTGAGAACTGTAGATGTACAGTTGCTACGTGTGTGTTCCTGTGTTAAGAGGAAGCATTAGCTCGGATCATCAGCAGCATCATCATCATCATCATCATCATCATCATGATCCTGGTTACGCCCACTGCAGGACAAAGGCCTCTCCCATACTTCTCCACTACCCCGGTCAACTACTAGTTGTGGCCATATTGTCCCTGCAAACTTCTTAATCTGATCCGCCCTCCTAACCTTCTGCCACCCCCTGATACGCTTCCCTTCCCTTGGAATCATGTCCTTAACCTCTAATGACCATCGGTTATCTTTCCAGCTCATTACATGTCCTGCCCATGCCCCCCATTTGTTTTTCTTGATTTCAACTAAGATGTCATTAACTCGCGTTTGTTGCCTCACCCAATCTGCTCTTTTATTATCTCTTGACGTTACGCCAATCATTCTTTCCATAGTTTGCTACTTTCCGTTCGCTTTCCATTGCTACTTTCCATAGTGCTACTTTCCATAGTGCTACTTTCCATTTAAGTAGAAACTTTGTCATAAAACTCCAGTTTTCTGCCCTGTACATGAGCTCGGGTGCTCCTATCTGAACACATGTAAAAGGATAATTTGTTTTTCTCATCCATCAATGCACCAAATTTGGCTAGGTTTGTTGCATTTAAAAAAAAACTTAAAATCCAGTGACGGTTGGTTTCGAATTTTCGATTTTGGTCGATAACTTTTTATTAAAAATTCACAAAAATCAAAAATTTTCAGAAAAAGAAAGTATCAGGTTTACAACTCCGTAACTGAGCAATGAAAAAAATATATCACAATTATGTGAATTGCGTCTTATAGTGCTTCTAAAGCGGACAAAATTGGTATGTTATACATGAATCTCAAGAAATGTCATAAAATGTAAATACAACCTTTACAGAACCCTTGTACACAACGTATCGAATTCACGTAAGACATCTATTGACAGAGAATTTGTCCGCTTTGAATGCTATAATAGATGCCGTTTGCAGAACCGCGATATCTGTTCTTGATGCAGAGCTATTAATTTGCAAGCGTCCTGCTATTTTCCCCTACTTACGAATTTTTGAAAACTGCTTTAACAATATACAGGCCTTAATAGAAAACCCGTGACCAGCAGTCACTAGAATTTACCTTTATCTTTGAAATGCAACAAATTTCATTAAAATCGGTGCAGGGGTTATCTCACAGAAGCGTTTCTGCGTTTTACATGTATTTGAATAGGCCGCGTCAGAGTTGGGGCCGAGCTGAAGCTTCCTCTTAAGTAGTTGCTTGAAGTAGACTCAGCGGCGATGTATATCGTAAAGGTAATGCTGGGAACTAAAATGAAAGGAGCGTAAAAGGCACAAGTGGAGTTTATGTAGACGAACGTGTTCAACCTGATTTGTTATGTGTAAACGTTTTCTTTACTATGTGCAATGCAGTGACTGAACTGCAGCATATTTGGAGTTGCCTTCGGTAGAAGATTCTTCGGCTGGGAAATGTCTGACGCAAATCTAGCGCCGGCGAAGCGGGCGTTGAGCAGTCGTGGGTTCTTCTGCTGCACCTTATGTTCCTGCCCGATGCAATAGGACGCCGAAGGTAAAAGCTTATTGCTAGCTTGTTTGCTACTCATTGCATCTACAATGTCTGTCGCGCCACAACGGGTATGAGGCCAATGATTGCGCAAACGCACAGACCCAATAAGCAGAAAGAACGTCAACGCATACCGAAAAGATAAATAAAAAACGTTTCACCAAAGTGACCAATAAGGTTTTGCATTTCCACGCACAAGCCGTCTTATGAGTCTATGCCAATTTTTCTCACTATTTTCCCTGTCGACCTAACATTACAAAGCACACGTTTGATATTGCGGTAAATTTCTACTGTGACCGAGGACAACCAACATTCAAGAAAATTGGAAAACATTTTGTAGCCAACAGCGTGTACAGTGAGCCGTCATTGTATTTTCCGTAAAAACTGGAAGTTCCTAAACAGTCCCATGTGGCACAACTACAATCAGCTCTTTTCTTAGTAAAGTTCATGTCTTTTGCCAAGTAAAGCCACGTAGAATGTGGCTTAATATAAGAATAAAATGTGTTTTCTTTTTCTTCACAGCACCGTCTGCACGCTCATGGGAAAAGTTGGGAGAGGATTCGAGGTGTCCCATGCTCAGTCACCTCAGTCTGTCACTGACGCAGCGTCATAAATACAAAATTTGTGTCGCACATTTTACGTAAACAATACCCAGCCGACGTCACTGTCTTGCAACTTACTGCAAGCACTCCCCTGTCACAAAGTTTTTCCAAGTGCAGCTACTTCCTCTGCACGAAGTACTGAGGCAGATACACTGCCTGTTGCAGAAACACCGAAGTCGGCAACAAATTTGCAACAAAGTTCTTGCATGTCGCAGGTTCACCACATCGCTCAACTTGTCTGGAGAAGTTTCTTCGAAATTAAAAAAAAAATTGTAAGCAAGCTCACAAAAAGGAAAAAGAATGACCTTGACGACTTGACGATATCTGCACTTAGAACAAATCAGCAGCGGCTGAACAAATTAACGGCCGCTGCGGTGTCTCTAGTAGTCAATAAACACTTCCTAATGAGATTAAAGGGTCTTCGCGGTAAACACTATGGTCAGAAGGAGGAGGAGGTTAAGCTGCAGATTCATAGCCTCTTAGTTGAGGCAGCATTCCATGTGAAAGATGCAGTGTCCTGAAAAAAAAACTATGTCAATGACACTTCATTGCAGCTGGTTGGAGCTCTTTTGGTGTTTTGTGCTTCGTGCAGATATCAGGACTCAAGGCGCTTTGTGTTGAGAGCAAGTTATAAAGTTATAAATGAGTTTCGTTTTTTATAAAGTTGTAAAGGAGCAAGTTATCTAAGTTATAAAGGAGCTTTGCGTTAAGTGCTGGTGATCTGACAATGCAGTGCTTTCTTTCAAGTGCTGGCGATTTCAGAACACAAGGCGCTTTGTGTGAGAGCAGCGGATCTCAGTCATAGGGGTGTTGCGTGTTAACTGCTGGTGATCTGAGAATGCAAACTGTTTTCTTTTAAGGGAAGGTGACTTCATAACTCAAGCCGCTTTCAGCAGATAAGATGCATTCCTATTTTATATTTGCTTGGGTTGCCATGTAACTGAACTTACGAATGAAGTTCAATGTAGGTTTCATTCCCTGTTGTTTTGTAAGCGTGTCGGAATGCTTCAGTCCCTGTCATTGTTTATTATATATAGGTTGTAAAATGTACTATGCCAACACTCAAACAACGTGCAGCGCGCGGTCATCCCAGTGAAATAAAGAATTATAAAAAAAAACAATTGTGTATGCCGAATGTTTAAAACCGCTGACATCAAACTGGTTAAGCAATCCAGCCACTCTAAACAAGCGGTGAGCAAGATGACACTTTTTAATGAAGGCTTCCCTCGAAGGATTGGCGCAGCCGGAGGGGTGCGAACACCTCGAATTTTTCGTTTTTATGTACGTATATACACGCGCATATACAAACACACGCACGAACGTACATATAGAGTAGTATCGCCATCGATTGCTCGAAATAAAATCCTGGCTGCACACGTGGCTCGAACAGCTCGAAAATTCGCGTGCAAACGCGCATTACCTCGCAACAAAAAGCGGTGCATTGTTTTTCAGCATGCATATAAAGTTTCCTCGAGCAGGCCGGAAGGCTAGAAATTTTTTAAAGGGAATTCAAGGAAAACTTCGCACACGTGTGGTGAACAATTAGCCGAGCACTTTTTGGATGCCAAAATCAGATGAATAATCATGGCCGAGAAAACTATCGTTCCTCCAGCTATTTCAGTGACCGTTAACCATAACCATCATTCATCACTAACCGTCATTCACACCTGCTGCACGTTTTAGATATGTGCGGTGCAGACACGTACATTTAAACGCATTTCAAATGTTCACATACGCCCACTTTATACAAAGCTTATTTTTACGATTTATACCGCAAACTTAACAGCTGCTTCGTAGCAGCAAATCTGCATGTGGAAAAAAATCCGAGGTGCCCGAGCTTCAAGATCAAATTTATTTCGTACAAGGGAGTGGATGAGCAATGGGTGGTGGAAGCAGGGGATGAGTGCTGGTTCTCGGAGCCTTGCGGGCAGAATTGAAAGCCAGTAGAAAGGCAACAAGTTATTAAGAATAACAGGTTATTTTTATTGTGCTAATCA